>NC_030686.2:8469696-8823029 GCF_000004195.4 Xenopus tropicalis | reverse complement strand
AAAGTATGGCACACGCAGGCAGGGTAGGGAAGGCAGAGTATGGCACACACAGGCAGAGTAGGGCAAGCAGAGTATGGCACACACAGGCCAAGTTTGGCACAAACCAGCCAAGAATGGCACACACAGTGAAAGTATGGCACATGCAGGCAGGGTAGGGAAGGCAGAGTATGGCACACACAGGCAGGGTAGGGCAGGCAGAGTATTGCACACACAGGCCAAGTATGGCACAAACCAGCCAAGAATGGCAAACACAGTGAAAGTATGGCACGCAGGCAGGGTAGGGCAGGCAGAGTATGACACACAGGCAGGGTATGGCAGGCAGAGTATGGCAGGTTTTTGCTGTACTACAACCATTATTATGGGTATGGTCATGTGATAACATGGGTGTGGTTTCAAGTGGGTGCGGTTTCAAAAAGGGGAGTGGTCAAAACTGGCTTCCATTATCGGCCCTCCACCACGTAGGTCGGAAAAATTCCGGCCCTCGGTACAACAGAAGTTGGACAGCACTGCCATATATATATATAATTTGTTTAACCATTTATATAGCGTCAGTATATGCAGTAAGGATGCACCCAATCCCGGATTCGGTTTGGGATTTGCCCAAGTTTCGTCCTTCTAGAGCAGATTTCAGATGAATATATAACCCCCTTTACTTGTAGTGTAACCAGATAATGCCAAGGGGCGGGGCTGGTTGTGTTAAGGGCGGGACTATGACAAAGTGGGCAGGGAGTAGCACAGTTCAGGCAGGTTTGGGACTGTAAAATAAGGGACCGTCTGGTTTAGAACCTGGCAGGTGTTACCCCTATCATCATTCACATCAGTTCCTGCCCCAGAGAAGCTTACAATCTAAAAGTCACATTCATATATACTATGGTTAATTTCATCAGAAGCCAATTAACCTGCCTGTATGTACCCGGAGGAAACCCACACAGACAAACTCCTTGCAGATCGTGCCCTGGCTGGAATCGAACCTAGACCCCCATTGCTGCACTGAAGATTTATATAAGTATCTATGGACAGTAATGTGGCCTTGTATTATTATTGTAGCAGCACTGTCTGTGTAATAGCGATAGTAAGGTAAGGTAAGATAGTAAGCGTATCTGGTTGTTTAGGGGTGCAGGGGCGTTCCCATGAGTGCTCTATTCTTTTCATGTGGATATTCATTTCTCTTGGACGTACCAGAGCCATTTTCCCCTATATTTGGAGTGCGTTACTATGGTGCGTTACTATGGTACGTTATTACGGTGCACCCAGAAAGGAAGGAACCCAAGTATGAGCCGGAAATACATAAATTTGGGATGTCCCACCTGCAACCTATTAGCTGTTGTTGTCCTTGGTCCCAGGAGTTGTGGCTTCAGGGCCACTGAATGTACTTTGGGCTGTTTCATTATATACATCAAAGATGGCGGTCTTTGATGTATATAATGAAACAGCCCAAAGTACATGTGTATATATTCCCTCTGTAGTTTGCCGATTCTGTTCCACTTCCCCGGGGCCTGTCTGGTCGAAGCGCCCTAACCTAAAATTACCCCTGGCTGTAAGGTCAGGTAACATGCCGTTACACTATAATAGGGCTTCAATCTCATCCCTTTCATGTGGGCCGCCTATAAAAACCATATGCTGCATGGCTGATTACTCATCTGCACAATTGCACATAAGAGACTGATTTCTCAAACGCTATTAAGCAACTTTTTCACTTGGCAACCTCCTGTTCTCCTAGTGTTGTGATACTATAACTCTCAATATGTATAACTAACTCTGCAACTGGCCTGGGGGATGATGGGAGTTGTAGTCTCGTAACAGTTGGCACCGTTGGCCTGGCTAAAATCTGTTCCGCGGCCGTTACTGGCTCTCGGGCATTGTGGGTACTGTGATAAGGTTTTTATCTTGCCGCTGGGGGCAAAGGTATTGCGCATGGGATGGAAGGGTTAAAGCGAGGGCTGTCAGGGGAAAGGAGAGCACATCTGCAATGAGTTTGAACATTCCACAGCGGTTAGAGCATGGGGAATGCGGGAGGCATTTATGGTGAGGAATCACTTCTAGTGACAGCCAGGGGAGGGAGAGAAGATAATGGGGGAGAGAAGGAGATATAGGAAGAAAGGGGAGGAGGAAGAGGGTAAGAGCTTGAAGCAGAGGAAGATGGAGAGATATGGGTGCAGGGGCCGCTATCTGATTAAAGGCACAGGATTACAGAGGGAGAGTAGGGAAAGAGTGGACCTCCATGTCCTGAAGAACTCCCTTCCCTGCTGCAATGTCTCCATGGCCACCAGTGGTCCATTTCTAATAGCGTGTGTAGATCATAGCAGCCAGAGGAATAAAGGGGGAGAGGTCTGTGAGCCGCCCCAGTATTTCTGTTATAGAATCGCTATGGAACAGGGGAGAGAAAGTGTAGGAATAAGGGAGGAGAGGCTTGAACCGAGCAGGGGGATAGTTACAAGAAAGGGTAAATGAATGCAAATAGCTCCTTCCACCGGCGACTGCTCTACCGTACGCAGCCTAGTACTGTCTGGGGAAACATTAGCGCGAGGAACCATCAGTGGCGCCGCCTTATATTCCGTGCAGTGAAAGATACTCGGAGTATTTGGATTTTGTAACCTGTATGTGCCAATGTTAAACCCCGCCATTGTGCGGCGCTGCGGAACATGTTGTCCCTTTTATACACGCATTGTACATGTTACACGCAGAAGGCCCAGGTTATAATTGCTGGTTACTCACCACTACCCTTTGTAGTTCAGCTATGGGCTTCACTATGGCTCTTGTTTATAGTATTATATAGTATAGTGATATAGTTACACACCTTGCTGCTTTATGATTAGCTTATTCTTTGTCATATTCATGGCACCAGTTTATCAGCAGCCGATTTAACTGTGAAATAATCAACAACCAGATATCACCTCTTAGTTATTTATTCTTTTGTACAGAGCAACATAATATGTTGGTGCTTTATCCAAACGTTGCTACAGGGGCAGGTTGCCTTTGGCTAAAGGTCCCCATACACGGGCCGATTGTAGCTGCCGATATGGGTCCCTTGGACAGATTCGGCAGCTTATCTGCCCGTGTAGGGGCAGAAACGAGGGGCCTGCCTGACCGATATCTGGCCTGAAATCGGGCAGATATCAATCAGCCAGGTTAGAAAATTCAGTTGGATCGGGGACCGCATCGGCTCATTGATGTGGTCCCCGAACCAACTGCCCCATTGCCGCCAATATAGTTAGATTGTTTGGCCCCAGGGCCAAATGATCGAATTAGCCTACACACTCCCCGATATCGCCCGCCCGTAGGTGGGGATATCGGGTGAAGAGCCGCTGGCTTGGTAATCTTGCCAAGTGAGAGAATCTTAACGTGTATGGGGACCTTAAGGGTGAAGACACACGGGAGCTACTTAGTAGCAGCTACTTGTCATGGCTACTAAATGCCAGAAAATACCCTGCCATAGGGTGAAGACACGGAGCTACTAAAACAGACAATGCTGATCATTTACAGATAATTGTCTCTACGTGTGTTTTAGCAGAGCAACTCTCAGTATTGTCTATTCTGGAGTTTAGTAGCCTTGAAAAAGTAGCTGCTACTAGTAGCCCAGTGTGTCTTCACCCTAATTCATCCTTGTGTAACTATTAGGGTGAAGACACATGGAGCTACTAGTAGCAGCTACTTGTCAATGCTACTAAAATAGACAGTGCTGATCATTTACTGATAATTGGCTCTATGTGTGTTTTAGCTGAGTCAATTCTCAGTATTGTCTATGGCAGGGGGTTTTCTGGAGTTTGGTAGCCGTGAAAAAGTAGCTGCTACTAAGTAGCTCCATGTGTGTTCACCCATAGACAATACTGAGAATTTCCTCTGCTAAAACACACAGAGACAATTATCAGTAAATGATCAGCATTGTGTTTTTTTAGAAGTCGTGACAAGTAGCTGCTACTAGTAGCTCTGTGTGTCTTCACCTTTACAGTGCATAGGTTTAGATGCGGAGAATGTACACAGATGTGTTGGAATTTCATTGTCCTTTTCCCACTTCCCCGCCATTCACACATTAGGGCCAGACCTTTTATTCTTGTCTGGGAAGCTTTATAATGTAGACACTGTACCCTTATCTGGCCCCTGCTGTAATCCGTGCGTATATATCTGGAGATATTTGATTCTTTCAGCAGAGGCGGGGCTTATCCACTGCCCCCCTGTAATATAAAACCCCCTCTTGATATAGTACAGCAGGATTATCAGATTCATGTCTCAGCTGTCCTGTAGGAGACCAAGTAATATCCCACAGCTGCTGCTGCTCGGGGAAGCTAAATCTTGCAGCGCACATTTATCCCACCAATTTCTGTCGCCCGCCAAGTCAGCCGGTCGTTTTTCGTCTCCGGATTTGGCGCAAAGAAGCCTAAATGCATATCTTCTGCTGATAACTTTAATGTATTTTTTTTTTTTACCACCTTGTTAATAACAAATATATTTGATATATAAGGCTGTGATCAAGGTGGAAGGATTTTATGTGTGCGCGTCAGACTTCCTGTGTGTAAGCCGTCTGATAGCCTGAGCAGGATGCACTGTGAGGCCAATATGGCTCCTATTCAGACTCCATTAGGGTCCAGATGGTAATGGTGCTCGGCTCACAGTTAGGGGAGGACATAACTGAGCCGACAGCCACAGTTACACTGGAATTGTAGGAGAATGCTGCATTGTGGGTACAAAAGCATTTGCATTTGAAATTTGCGCAATGCACTGAATTCGTAAATGAGCCCATAGAGCAGAAATACAGGGAAATATTGGGTCTGCCTCAACAATACCCCCAACTCACAGCCATATCTCAGTATGCTCCACCGTCTCCCAAACTCAACTCACAGCCATATCTCAGTATGCTCCACCGTCTCCCCAACTCAAATCACAGCCATATCTCAGTATGCTCCACCGTCTCCCCAACTCAAATCACAGCCATATCTCAGTATGCTCCACCGTCTCCCAAACTCAAATCACAGCCATATCTCAGTATGCCCCACCGTCTCCCCAACTCAAATCACAGCCATATCTCAGTATGCTCCACCGTCTCCCAAACTCAAATCACAGCCATATCTCAGTATGCTCCACCGTCTCCCCAACTCAAATCACAGCCATATCTCAGTATGCTCCACCGTCTCCCAAACTCAACTCACAGCCATATCTCAGTATGCTCCACCGTCTCCCAAACTCAACTCACAGCCATATCTCAGTATGCTCCACCGTCTCCCCAACTCAAATCACAGCCATATCTCAGTATGCTCCACCGTCTCCCCAACTCAAATCACAGCCATATCTCAGTATGCTCCACCCAACCCCCCATGATACCCCCTAAATCACAGCCTTATCCTATTATGCTCTTCATCTCCCCATGATACCTCCAAGTCAGAGCCATATCCTATTATGCCCCAAAATCACTGCCATGTCCTAGGATTCTCTACTCATCTCCCCATGGTACCCCCAGATCATGGCCATATCCTTGTATGCCCCAGCCATCTCCCCATGATACCCCCAGATCATGACCATATCCTTGTATGCCCCACCCATCTCCCCACGGTACCCCCAGATCATGGCCATATCCTTGTATGCCCCACCCATCTCCCCACGGTACCCCCAGATCATGGCCATATCCTTGTATGCCCCACCCATCTCCCCACGGTACCCCCAGATCATGGCCATATCCTTGTATGCCCCACCCATCTCCCCACGATACCCCCAGATCATGGCCATATCCTTGTATGCCCCACCCATCTCCCCACGATACCCCCAGATCATGGCCATATCCTTGTATGCCCCACCCATCTCCCCACGGTACCCCCAGATCATGGCCATATCCTTGTATGCCCCACCCATCTCCCCACGATACCCCCAGATCATGGCCATATCCTTGTATGCCCCACCCATCTCCCCATGGTACCCCCTACACTGACCCTTTGGCCTGGCACTGGCTACTTTAATTATATTTCATCTTCTGGATGTTGTTTTTCTAATAAATATAAATACATTTTAAGAGGGTGATTTTATAATTGTGACACTTGCAGTACCGCTTCTCACCTGTTTTGCCCACAGCCAGTTTCTTCCATTGGCGGCAATAGGATAGTGCCACAAATCCTGATAAAACATCAATATCAAGAAATAGAAAACCCTTTATGGAAAGATTCTCCAAGGAATTGCATTCCCCATCTTTGTAATCATCATCATCCCCACAAGCTAATGGAACCTCTGTAACAAACCATCGACCAGCATGAATTCCTTTCCGTATGATCTCTCCCTACATCCATGTTTGTCTGCCACTAAATGACTTTGGTGTTTCCAGCAAGGCCAGACCTCGGCTCCTTTGTGTGACCTTGTAACCAATGTGCCACAGGCAATGAGCGTGATTGACTGATGGACCCGAGACGAAAGGAGACACTTGGTACATCCTAAGGAACAAACTGCCTTGGGAGGAAGAAGATGGCTGCCTACGTCGTCAAAGAAATAATCCTGTAAATAGGAAAAATCCTGTTAATTAATATTTATAATATTATCTATAAGTAGCACAATTTAGGCATATATGTCAAAACAGGGATATGATGCAACATATTGAAAAGGGCAGAACTATACAGATTGTGGCTAGGGCAGTGGCACCAAGGCCCTGAGGCTTTAGGGCCCCACTTGGCCAATGTCATCCTCAATACTGATCCAATGGATCTAAATTGGCTATGTGCAAGTTAACAAATTGACCTGACCATAACCAGCCTGCTTAAAACCCTTGTTGGACCCGGCCTGTGGATTTGCATCTTTTTATATACCCGCACTCACCCCGCCCCATCTCTGATGTCATGGAGGGGGGGGGGTGACAGCAGAAAGGGCTCAGCCGGAACCCCCCCCAACCCGCTGGCTTTGGGCTGGCCTGCACATCACTATTCTGAATCACACAGTTTGTGCCACCTCAGCTATACCCAGTGTCGGACTGGGGTGTCAGGGGCCCAACGGGGCTGCAACCTGGGGGCCCTCACCCCATTTGTGAGGTCCTGCTCCACCCTCTGTGCCATGTACACCTCTACGATCGGGGTGGAAGGGACGGGGCACACAGTTCTGGACGGGGGAGTTCTTGGTGGGAAGAGTGGGCTGGGTCACCGGGGGGCCTCAGGGCGCACTAGGGCCTAGGTCCACTAGGTTTTTTCCTGGTATTCTGCTGGCCCAGCCCAACCCTGGCTGTACAACATGTATGTATGTATGTATAACTTTATTTATAAAGCGCCACAAGGGTATGCAGCGCTGTACAGTCTTACAATATACAAAATATTGCTGGTCTTTTTTGGATATATATATATATATATATATATATATATATATATAATGCAATGCACAGGGAATAAGTGCCATGTGGTATGAGACACAGTAGGAGGGAGGTCCCTGCCCCGTAGAGCTTACAGTCTAAGTGGCTGGGTAACATACAGGTACAAACTGGAAGGTAAGAGGCACCAGGTATGGGCATTTGGCCTTAAGCGCAGGACTGGGCAAAATAATGTTTTAGTGTCCCAGAAGGTAACAGCTGAGCTTGCAATAATCTAAGCGGGAAAGGATAAGGGCTTGGATTAGTGTTTTAGCTGTTACTTGTGAAAGGGGCATATCTTGGCAATATTGCGGAGGAAAAAGCAGCAGGTTTTGGCAGTGTTATTAATATGGTTAGAGAAGGAGAGGGACTGGTCAAAGATAACCCCAAGGCAGCGTGCAGAATTTACAGGGTTAATGGACATGCCATCAATAGTAATGGTGAAAGGAGGAGGAGGGAAGACCATGAGCTCAGGTTTAGCTAGGTTAAGTTTGAGGGGGCGTCGGGTCATCCAGGAGGAGATAGCCAGGAGGCAGTTAGCAATCTGGGTTTGAACATCAGTGGTTAGTGCAGGGGTGACTAAATATATCTGGGTGCCATGGGCAACCGGTATCATTCTAACTGAGCAGGGATTCTTAACCTATTGGTCAGCATTCAGAATGGGGGTCTCCATACTTGGTCTTCATGGTCTCTTTAAACGAAGTTACAGTCTCACTTTACAACTGCACATAGAGACATCAGAGATACCAACTAAGCCCACGCCATTAGGGAGATAATGATCCACCCCGGGCATTTTTGAGACCTGATTTCTCATTAGTGTGAAGAGCAATAAAGGTTTAATAAACCCAGGACTGGATCATTATCGCCTCAATGACACGGGGGCTACTTGACGTCTCTGTAGCATTGCTAACGAGCTGCATAATTCATTGTAAAGCAGTGAGTGGGCTGCGAAGCTGACTCCCCCAATGATCCCGCGTCCCCCTGAGGAAAGAGAAGCGCTGGCACGGAGGCCGGGAACGCCGTGATAACTGCTGCCTATTTCTGGCCGCGGCACAGTTGTCGCCACGGAATTAGCTGTGTGAATGAGCAGTAGCTGTGAGCGCTGAAAGTGCATCATCACATGCCCCACATTGCCTCGCCGGGCACTTCAGGGATTTGCGCTGCTGATCATGTGTGAAACTCTTCCATTGCTCACGGAAATGCACTCGGCAACAGGGAGCTGCGAATGGGCAGAGGCCGCATCACGTACGCCGTGGAAGGGGCATAGGCCCCCCTGTGCTATATACATCCAAACCCCCCGGTGCTATGAATGAGCGCCTCACAATACTCACAGATATACAGCGTCAGTGCTATTTAGAAGCTGCCGCATTTAGTTATCATTATTGTCAGTGGGGCTGTTCACACTGTTGTTAGAAAGATGAACCCCCTCTCTATTGGGCTTATTTATAAATGTTCAAGTTTGTGAACGTTTTTCTACGTCGAATAAACTCACATTTAAAAAAAACTCAAATGTTTGCTTATTTATTAAAAAATCCCAAATACAGGTATAGGACCCGTTATCCAGAATGCTCAGGACTAAGGGTATTCCGGATAAGGGGTCTTTCCGTAATTTGGATTTTCATACCTTAAAGGTCTAAATCAATAAAACATTAATTAAACCCAATAGGATTATTTTGCATCCAATAAGGGGTAATTATATCTTAGTTGGGATCAAGTACAGGTACTGTTTTATTATTACAGAGAAAAGGGAATCATTTAACCATTAAATAAACCCAATAGGGCTGTTCTGCCCCCAATAAGGGGTAATTATATCTTAGTTGGGATCAAGTACAGGTACTGTTTTATTATTACAGAGAAAAGGGAATCATTTAACCATGAAATAAACCCAATAGGGCTGTTCTGCCCCCAATAAGGGGTAATTATATCTTAGTTGGGATCAAGTACAGGTACTGTTTTATTATTACAGAGAAAAAGGAAATCAGTTTTAAAAATCTGAATTATTTGATTAAAATGGAGACTACGAGAGACAGGCTTTCCGTAATTCGGAGCTTTCTGGATATCGGGTTTCCGAATAACGGATCCCAAACCTGTATAAAAAAACTTGACTGAATAAAATACCTCGAATACCTTGAATTTGTGAGTTTACAAACTAGAAAAAAAACTTGAAAATCTCAAACTGAAAAAATGGCTGGATTTTGCCTGGACAAGTCCCATTGACTTCTACATAAACTCGCAAGCTAATAGATGCCGACATTTTACATTCAAGTGCGCGGCGAAAATGTTTCCCCCCCAGGAATTAACCCTTCTGAATGCTAATTAGCATATGCAGATTTATGTTAATTCAGATTTGGTTCAGCCAGATTCGGTGCATCCCTAGTTAAAATGGATGGAAAGGGCCAAGGTGCCCCTTCTGCCCGCACCCATTGACGTAAGGGTGCCTGGTATTACCGTCAGTCTGCACTAATTCCTTTCATGGGTTGTGCCAATAACTGCAACAGACACACACTATTATTGGTAAAGGACAGCAAACAGCCCAATGGAAAAACTACACTTCCCAAGATGCACTGGGAACTCCGGGCTCCTCCGCCAGCACGTGCGCTGGGGATCCCACATCCCCTGGGGGAGAGCGCTGAATGAGCATTATTACCTCTAAGTAGGTATCAAGTAATTATTCGGTGCATAGGAATAAGCTGGCCTTGTTATGACTCAATTGGCCCTAATTGCCTAAAATTGATGCTTTGCAGTGCAGGGCGATAATTACAGCATTTAGGAGGAATTACGGCATCCGATTTATGACAACTGAGCCTTAACCACTTCTGTGCCGCCACCTCCAGATGATTGGAGCCTAATTACGGAGGATCAGTGGGTTTTTATTAAACACTAGGCGGCCCCGTAAAGTGGGGGCAGAAGGTGCTGCGCTTGTATCTAATGTGACTGAGTACCACGTAGCGTGGGCCCTAATTGCTGGAATTCTGTGTAGCGCGGAATAACGTGCAGGGAATCCTGGGCTACTCTCATTTTATATAGAACCCAATATCTCACTGGCAGCATTGCTTCCAACAGTCTTCCCTTTAGCCCTTATTCCCAACAGCAGCACATTCTCAATATTGCTTTACACAGACTTGGTATTATTACCCCAGAACTATACCCCAGAATCAGTGCTTAACCAACACATCGTTTATTTCCTATTAAGTGGCCTATTAAAGAATCTCACCAAACTGGAATATATATATCAGTAAATATTGCTCTTTTACATCCTTTCCCTTGAGCCGCCATTTTGTGCTGGGCTGTGTGCTCCCTCAGAGATCAGCTGACAGGAAGTGATGCAGCTCTAACTGTAACAGGAAGTAGTGTGGGAGTAACAGGCAGAACTCTGCCCATTCATTGGCTGATGGGGCCTAACATGTATGTGTGCCTTGGCTTGTTTGTGTGCACTGTGAATCCTATGATCCCAGGGGGCGGCCCTTAGTACTTAAAATGGCAGTTTTCTATTTAGGATTACCCAATGGCACATACTGCTAAAAAATAGTAAATATTATTAAAAAGCATATACTTTTATGAATGTAGTTTATTTAGATGAAGGAGGGATTTACATATGAGCTGTTTTATACAGTATATTTTGATTGGGTGTATAGTTTTCCTTTAATGTAGATATTCGCCTATATATATATATATATATATATACGGGGGCGTTTACCTGCCCGTGTGGGCTCATCTATATAGGAGAGACCACACAAATGGTTAAGTCATGCATATCTCAACATAAATCTTCCATTAATCTGGGAAATACCAAACTACCAGTCTCCAAACATTTTTTGGACATGGGCCATAATGCAGACCAATTGAAATTTATGGTCCTGGAAGGGATCCCACCCCTAAAATATGGTGTCACTTCCTGTGTTAAGCTATTTAATTGGAATCTATTGCTTGTTTGAGCTTGATAAAGGGCACTTTGCTTGCCCGAAACGTCGCTCCATATACTATGCTGTGCAGGCTGTATGTAAGATATTTTTGACTTTTATGAACTTAATACACTTTTTTGCATTTTTGTAACTTTTGAGTGTCGCCTTTACTTGTTTTGTGAAATATATATAAATATATATATTGTATATATATTTGCCATTCCTAGCTTGCTCCAGTAAAAGTAAATACGGGTTTATTGGCCATGCACAGGACCCAACCATCCTGATCAATATCTAACTGGAACATTGAGATATCAGTTAGTCAGGGCAGAAAATCCAGCCGGCCGAGGGCTGTGTCGGTAGCTCTGTATGTAGGGCAGGTTCCTCCTGTCGCCATTCATCTCTGTGTGCATTTGGTATACACATCCTTCTGTCATACAGTGCGTGGAACATGTTAATAGCAGGAGGCCATATTGTCAGCAGATATCCATGTACAGGTATGGGACCTGTTATCCAGAATGCTCGGGACCTGGGGTTTTCCGGATAAGGGATCTTTCTGTAATTTGGATCTCCATACCTTAAATCTACTAAGTATCATATAAATGTTAAATAAACCCATTAGGATTGTTTTGTCTTCAATAAGGATTATTTATATCTTAGTTGGGATCAAGTACAGGTACTGTTTTATTATTACAGAGGAAAGGGAATCATTTAACCATGAAATAAACCCAATAGGACTGTTCTGCCCCAATAAGGGGTAATTATATCTTAGTTGGGATCAAGTACAGGTACTGTTTTATTATTACAGAGAAAAGGGAATCATTTAACCATTAAATAAACCCAATAGGGCTGTTCTGCCCCCAATAAGGGGTAATTATATCTTAGTTGGGATCAAGTACAGGTACTGTTTTATTATTACAGAGAAAAGGGAATCATTTAACCATGAAATAAACCCAATAGGGCTGTTCTGCCCCCAATAAGGGGTAATTATATCTTAGTTGGGATCAAGTACAGGTACTGTTTTATTATTACAGAGAAAAGGGAATCATTTAACCATGAAATAAACCCAATAGGGCTGTTCTGCCCCAATAAGGGGTAATTATATCTTAGTTGGGATCAAGTACAGATACTGTTTTATTATTACAGAGAAAAGGGAATCATTTAACCATGAAATAAACCCAATAGGGCTGTTCTGCCCCCAATAAGGGGTAATTATATCTTAGTTGGGATCAAGTACAGGTACTGTTTTATTATTACAGAGAAAAGGGAATCATTTAACCATGAAATAAACCCAATAGGGCTGTTCTGCCCCCAATAAGGGGTAATTATATCTTAGTTGGGATCAAGTACAGGTACTGTTTTATTATTACAGAGAAAAGGGAATCATTTAACCATGAAATAAACCCAATAGGACTGTTCTGCCCCCAATAAGGGGTAATTATATCTTAGTTGGGATCAAGTACAGGTACTGTTTTATTATTATAGAGAAAAAGGAAATCAATTTTAAAAATTAGAATTGTTTATAATGGAGTCTATGGGTGATGGCCTTTCCGTAATTCGGAACTTTCTGGATAATGGGTTTCTGGATAAGAGGTCCTATACCTGTTTATAGTTTGGTTCCAACCAGTATTGGACTGGCCCACCAGGATACCTGGAAAACTCCCTGTGGGCCCAGGTGTCAGTGGGCTCCTCCTGCTCACCCAGCCATTTGCCTTGTATGCCTATACCATGGCCATTACTCAATTCTATATGAGAAGGAACAGAAGAAACGGAGGAAAGGATAGATAATAGTATGTAAGAAGAAGTAATTAAGAGACTAAAGGTCTAAGGCCTAAGGTTTTCGGTGGGCCCTTGGCACCCAGTCTGACACTGCTTCCGACTACAGAGGCCCTACACGATTCAGACTCTGGTCTGAGAGCAAAGGGGATCTTTACATATATGACCAGCTTAGCACATGTCTTAAGGCCATACATGTGCTGAGCCCATATGGTGTATGTACCAATTGGCCCATAGGCTAAACAAAGGGTGCAAGGGGTCATACATGATATATTATGACAATGTATTCTAAGACAATTCGCTGCTCGTCTTCATTTTTTATGTTTTTTTTGGTTATTCGGAGTTTTGTTTAGCAGCTCTCTATTTTGGTATTTTAGAAGCTTATCTAGTTGTTATGGTGCAATTAACCCTAGCAACCAGGCAGCTGTTGGAACAAGGGTTGGGGATATAAATAAAGAAATAGAAAAATATATAATAAAAAGTAACAATAGCAATAAAACTGTAGCCTCACAGAGCAATAGTTTTTAGATGCCGGGGTCAGTGACCCCCATTTGAAAGCTGTAAAGAGGCAGAAGAGGAAGGCAAATAATCCAAAAACTAAAAGAAATGGATAATGAAGACCAATTGCAAAGCAGCTAAAAATTGGCCATTGTATAACATAAAAATGTTTACATAAAGCCTAACCACCCATTTAAGCCTATTTCCCTGACAAGTATCAAGTAGCCCAGGAGGGATTTTCTGGTGTGACCGGTCGGTGGCCATTAAAACTGGTCAGTAATGGCTGTTCTTTGGTTCCATATTGTTGGAAATGTTGGCATAGGCTGGTGTTTATTATAATATATGATGGATTTTAGTCCGAGAGAATTTTATTTTACCATGAATTGTGCAGAACCAGTACACTGCCTGTTCCCGTAGCCGCGCCAGTTCCAAAGATGCCTTCCCTGTGTATCTGTTAGCCTTTATACAGACTACTGAATCATAATGGCATCGGCTGCCAAGCAAGGCATTCTGGGTCTCTTCCGTTCCACTACCAAGCTGGATTTTTCTAGTTCTGAGTGTGTTTTTTTTTTCTTTTTTGTGTGCGTGTGTGTCTGGCAGTGACCCAAGAGAAACACATCCCTTCACCAACAAAAAGAATGAAAAGATGCAAATAGATGTAATATTTATACAAGAAGAGGCCTCTAGAATCAAGGGCACTAGAGGAAGGGAAATATGTTCATGGAAGAGCCTGTCCGGCCTCCAACCATAGAAACAGAGTGGAAAGTCTCTCATCTGATAATAGAAGGATTGTGGCGATAAGCTCCGTACAATAGACTGGTAATAATAAGCAGCTGCTCGAGCGAACTCTGCGGTTTGTTGGACACGCAGAGACCTGGTTGGGCCCAGTCAGAGGGGTACCAGTACCTACATAGCAAGCAGAGCAGCCGGTAGGAGGCAAGGGTGGCAGATATGGGGCAGAAGGGAAAGGGCAACAGCTGGCCAAGATACCAGGGGCAGAGGGCTCGGCTCAATAGAGCTAACAGTCTAAGAAGAGAAGGGTCTAATAAGTGTTATGGGATCCAAGAATATCCAGTACAAATAGGTATTTGCTTCAAATCTCACCCAAAATTATCACTAAGTTGGGCTTCTGAGAGTACAGGTATGGGGCCTGTTATAAATAAACCCAATAGGGCTGTTCTGCCCCCAATAAGGGGTAATTATATCTTAGTTGGGATCAAGTACAGGTACTGTTTTATTATTACAGAGAAAAGGGAATCATTTAACCATGAAATAAACCCAATAGGGCTGTTCTGCCCCAATAAGGGGTAATTATATCTTAGTTGGGATCAAGTACAGGTACTGTTTTATTATTACAGAGAAAAGGGAATCATTTAACCATGAAATAAACCCAATAGGGCTGTTCTGCCCCAATAAGGGGTAATTATATCTTAGTTGGGATCAAGTACAGCTACTGTTTTATTATTACAGAGAAAAGGGAATAATTTAACCATTAAATAAACCCAATAGGGCTGTTCTGCCCCCAATAAGGGGTAATTATATCTTAGTTGGGATCAAGTACAAGGTACTGTTTTATTATTACAGAGAAAAGGGAATCATTTAACCATGAAATAAACCCAATAGGGCTGTTCTGCCCCCAATAAGGGGTAATTATTTCTTAGTTGGGATCAAGTACAGGTACTGTTTTATTATTACAGAGAAAAGGGAATCATTTAACCATTAAATAAACCCAATAGGGCTGTTCTGCCCCCAATAAGGGGTAATTATTTCTTAGTTGGGATCAAGTACAGGTACTGTTTTATTATTACAGAGAAAAGGGAATAATTTAACCATTAACTAAACCCAATAGGGCTGTTCTGCCCCAATAAGGGGTAATTATATCTTAGTTGGGATCAAGTACAGGTACTGTTTTATTATTACAGAGAAAAGGGAATCATTTAACCATGAAATAAACCCAATAGGGCTGTTCTGCCCCAATAAGGGGTAATTATATCTTAGTTGGGATCAAGTACAGGTACTGTTTTATTATTACAGAGAAAAGGGAATCATTTAACCATGAAATAAACCCAATAGGGCTGTTCTGCCCCAATAAGGGGTAATTATATCTTAGTTGGGATCAAGTACAGGTACTGTTTTATTATTACAGAGAAAAGGGAATCATTTAACCATGAAATAAACCCAATAGGGCTGTTCTGCCCCCAATAAGGGGTAATTATATCTTAGTTGGGATCAAGTACAGGTACTGTTTTATTATTACAGAGGAAAAAGGAAATCATTTTAAAAATATTTAATTATTTGATTGTAATGGAGTCTATGGGAGATCTTCCTGTATTTAGGAGCATTCTTGATAATGGGTTTCCGGGTAACAGATTCCATACTTGTATTTAGAAGAGCAAATGTCATTCTTCCTTACTAGTACCTGAAGTTGTCTTAAGCCCCCACAGTTTGGGAACTACTGATTTAATTTATTATGGGGTGCAAGTGATACTTTCCAAAAACTTGACTTGTGCATTTATTAACATTGGAGACAAACATCAATGGTGATATTGCCCATAGCAACCAATCAGAACTTTGCTTTTGTTTTCTAACTTGTAGGTGACTGTTGAAATCAAATTGCTGATTGGTTGCTATGGGCAACATCACTGATAATGTGTGTCTCAAATGTTAATAAATACACCCCTTTATGTAAAGAACAGGACCTTACAAAATCCATTTTAACCCCAGAACCCAGCAGGTCTAACCTTCATAGGTCCTCATAGGCTGCAGTAAGTTGCTGCCCCCCCGCCCCAATAAGTGGTCAAATGACTAGTGACTTCTGCTTGTGCAGCTCCTCTGGGAAATAAACTAAGCAGCAAGTCAATAGGCGGCAGGTCTTGTATCTTTTGTATCCTTATTACCAAGAAAAAGGATAATTGTAATGTTTCTCAGAAGGTCTGTGCTTAATTGTGGGGCCTGAGGGCACCATAGACTTTTTGCCAATCCTATTCTTTATATGTGAGTGTCCCTTCCCAGAGGCTATTATCCCCCCACTGCTACTATAGGCACCATCTCTCCCTACTATACCTGCTATCCCACAGCCCCAGTCCCTTCCCAGAGGCTATTATCCCACTGCTACTATAGGCACCATCTCTCCCTACTATACCCGCTATCCCACAGCCCCAGTCCCTTCCCAGAGGCTATTATCCCCCCACTGCTACTATAGGCACCATCTCTCCCTACTATACCTGCTATCCCACAGCCCCAGTCCCTTCCCAGAGGCTATTATCCCCCCACTGCTACTATAGGCACCATCTCTCCCTACTATACCTGCATCCCACAGCCCCAGTCCCTTCCAGAGGCTATTATCCCACTGCTACTATAGGCACCATCTCTCCCTACTATACCTGCTATCCCACAGCCCCAGTCCCTTCCCAGAGGCTATTATCCCACTGCTACTATAGGCACCATCTCTCCCTACTATACCTGCTATCCCACAGCCCAGTCCCTTCCAGAGGCTATTATCCCCCCACTGCTACTATAGGCACCATCTCTCCCTACTATACCTGCTATCCCACAGCCCCAGTCCCTTCCCAGAGGCTATTATCCCCCCACTGCTACTATAGGCACCATCTCTCCCTACTATACCTGCTATCCCACAGCCCCAGTCCCTTCCCAGAGGCTATTATCCCCCCACTGCTACTATAGACACCATCTCTCCCTACTATACCTGCTATCCCACAGCCCCAGTCCCTTCCCAGAGGCTATTATCCCCCCACTGCTACTATAGGCACCATCTCTCCCTACTATACCTGCTATCCCACAGCCCCAGTCCCTTCCCAGAGGCTATTATCCCCCCCACTGCTACTATAGGCACGATCTCTCCCTACTATACCTGCTATAATACATATAATTTCACTTCATTTTTAGAGTAGGATCCCCATGCTTGTCTGACCACAAACTGTAGTTTCAGGCGGCCATTAAATGTTCTTATTATGGATCCTTGTGACGCCAGCGGTGCCGCACGCAGAAGTGTCTGACAGAAGTCATTTGTGCCCCCTGCAATTTAATATAAGGAAATCTTTTTAGTTGGCAGAAGCAAGAGATACGCGGCTCCATGTTGTAGCGGGGCAGACGCAATGATCCGGCTCTTCCCATGCTACTGTCGCTGGCGTTTCATTATGGATTCTTTTATTCTCAGCAACTCTCCAACATGCATTAAATAAACATGTCCGGGGCTTTTAAAGTGACGTGTAAATGTAATTGCTATTGAAAGCATAGTCTGACCCTTACTATTCCCTCCTCTGCCTGACTACTTCTGCCATAGAACAGATAGTCAGAACTCCAATTCCCACAATGCCTTGCACGTTCCATGATTAAAGGGAACATAACACTTTGCCTTTTGAAGCAAAACACAATTCCTAAGTGAGTTTCCAATAACCATTCATTACACATTGTCAGTGGTTTTAAAGTTGTCAGTTTATTTGCAGTTGAAGGCCGCGTCCGTCTGTTCCTTACTATGCTCTGTTGGTTCTGACTTTTGAAACAAAGCAGCAGCTGATTGGCCGACCCGTGAAGTCTTACTTCTGCTCTACATTGTTTCAAGAGGCAGAACCAGCAGTGCAGAAAGGTGACGGACAAACGCTGCTTTTCAATAGCAATTACACTCATGCTCGCCGCTCTAAAAAACAATAGAAAATGAGTAACGAACGGAAAATTGCTCAGGATGATATTTTGTTTCATTAGGCAAAATGTTATTGTTGGATTTGTATCCCCTTTAAAGGCGTGTGGGGAAGGCAAAGCCAAGATTGTGCGCTTACGGCTGTTCTTAAAGTGACGGCGCGGAGAGAAGGCCCTGCGGGGGGGCAGCATGGCTACCAACTCACAGGGGATATGAGGGAAAGGTGGCCTTGAATTAAGGGGTCAGAAGAGCACTATGGGGTTCCGACTGTGAATAGACATGTAGGAAGGGAGGCACAAAGGGTGAGGGATAGCTGCCGGGGGTGACGTTCTGAGAGACCCCATTAGCCCGCCCTGCGCATAGCGAGACCCCTAAGTACTGGGGATTTGCTCTGTCAGTGTCAAAGGGGAATGGCTTGGGGTAGGAACAAAGCAGTGTAAGGAAGATGTGCGTATGTCTGATAATGTCACTTCCAGCCCTTCCCTTTATTCCCTGTGTAGCCCTTCTACACTTTCACTTGCCCTTTGACTCTGTCTCACATGGCAGACTCATTAACAGCCACAATGTACAGCATTGAACTGGGCAAGTCATCTGGAAGGGAAAGCCTCTATGGTGTCTGTGACTGGCAGGGGGGTTCCATGTTTCTGTGGCAGGAGGGTTCCATGTTTCTGGGGCAGGAGGGTTCCATGTTTCTGGGGCAGGAGGGTTCCATGTTTCTGGGGCAGGAGGGTTCCATGTTTCTGGGGCAGGGGGGTTCCATGTTTCTGTGGCAGGAGGGTTCCATGTTTCTGGGGCAGGAGGGTTCCATGTTTCTGTGGCAGGAGGGTTCCATGTTTCTGGGGCAGGAGGGTTCCATGTTTCTGGGGCAGGAGGGTTCCATGTTTCTGGGGCAGGGGGGTTCCATGTTTCTGGGGCAGGGGGGTTCCATGTTTCTGGGGCAGGGGGGTTCCATGTTTCTTTGGCGGGTGACCAATCCCTTAGTCGGACGGGGTGTGATATTGACTGTACGGTGCGGTGCACACAGGGAATAAAGAGTAAATATAGGTGAGCAAACAGTTCAGCACGATAGGGATCTAGTCAGATCAGCTGTGTAGGAAAGAGAAACTAGAAGCAGCCACAGTGAGATAAGGCGTTAGTGGGTCACTAGTGTCCTGTGTCCTCTACCCAGGCTGATAGGCAATTAAAGGGAAAATAGACCCTGCTATTCAGCTTTCCTGCTTACATGCCCATCAAATACACTGACATGTCACTGAGCCCAGGAAGCCGTGTATATCTGCTCGCTTGTTGGCCATGGGAATGGGAGCTGCCATAGTGACCATATGAACCAGTGACTGAATGCCTGCAAGTCAGACCTACTTGTGTTCCATGACCTAGGGAACTGTTGCTAAAGAATTAAACCATAGCAACCAAACACATTTTAGGGTTCACTCAGAGGCACAGCCCTACCGTCTCCTATACATGCCGTGTGTGTGGCAATGCCACCCAGAACCATAGCGCGCTGTATGTACCACATGAAGTCCCCAGCGCTGCCTGATGGCTCTCTGATTCATGAAAAGCCCCAATCAGGGAGTGTTAGGGTTGGCCCTTGGCTGCGGGGCCCATTAGCGCATGTGGGGCACAATACTCAGACGTGACGCATCCTGTGCCTCCCTCCTACCCTCCCACACTTTCCTCTGGGTTTCCCTTTTACTCTCCTGTAGTTTCTTGGCAGCGGCGGAATGTACAGAGGAGCCGCCACTTTGTCAGCGCCTTCCCCTAGCTGGCAGCCTGACGGTGCAACTGGGCCCCAGTCTGTGTCACTGACCTGCCAGTACATTGCCCCCCGGCCAGCCCAGCGCTTTCCTGTAACAACAACAAGCCGCACTGTTAAAGGGCCACACCACCTGCACAGAGCCAGTATTATACATAGTCATTTCCATTTTTATCATGGTTTTTTTTTTTTTTAACTTTTTTTCCCTATCCGCTCTGCTGCTTGGACTGGTTGCTAGGGTCTAATTTACCTTAGCAACAGTGGTTTGAATAGAAAGGAAATGAAAAACCATAAATGTTTGGGTGTGGGGCAGTACACTATATTTACCCAGTACTTTTTAGGGCTCTGGCACACGGGGAGATTAGTTGCCTGCGACAAAACTCCCTGTTCGCGGGCGACTAATCTCCCCGAGTTGCCTACCCACCAGCGACAATGTAAGTCGCCGGTGGGATGTCACGCGGCGGCGTGATTTCGGGAAAACGACGAAGTTGCCTCGCGAGGCTTTTTCAGCGATTTCCAGAAATCGTGCTGCCGCGTGTGCCATCCCACCGGTGACTTACATTGTCGCTGGTGGGATGGCAACTCGGGGAGATTAGTCGCCCGCGAACAGGGAGTTTTGTTGCGGTGACTATTCTCCCCGTGTGCCAGAGCCCTTAGGGTTTCTAATGATTCCTAGTTGGGCAGCTGTGTCCAGAGAACTCGGTAAGGGTGAAGACACACAGAGCTACTTAGTAGCAGCTACTTGTCACAGCGACAGAAATAGACAGTACTAATCATTTACTGATAATTGTCTCTAGGTGTGTTTAGCGGAGGCAACTCTCAGTATTGTCTATGGCAGGGGATTTTCTGGGGTTTAGTAGCCGTGGACAAGTAGCTGCTACTAAGTAGCTCAGTGTGTCTTCACCCTAAGTAGTAGCAGCTACTTTTTCACATCTACTGAAGGCTAGAAAATACCATAGAGATAGTGAGAGTTGCCTCTGCTGACACACACACAGACAATTATCAGTAAATGATCAGCAGTGTCTATTTCAGCAGCCATGACAAGTAGCTGCTACTAGTAGCTCCGTGTGGCTTGACTGTAAGAGTTAAAGGCAGCAGTAGTAGCGGAGGATGAGGGAATATTGTATTGTACCGACTGAGAGAGCGCAGGCAGGCTCCGAGCGGAACAGTGTGTGAGGCGGCGGCGGCGGAAGGGTTAAGGAGAGGCTGGCAGCGGCGCTGGTTGGCTGCGGGCGGGAGCGGGGGGCGGTGCCAGCGGAGAGGCTGAGCTGGAGGATAAAGTTTCAGTAGAGCCGCTATGGCTGCACAGAGAGGAGGCTGCAGCGGGGCTGTCTGACTGAGACTCTCTCCTCCCTGTCTGTCTCTCTCCCTACAGCACCCTATAGAGACTGCCCGCACTGGGGAGGGACCCAAAGCAGCCGCACAGGAGACCCCCAGCTATACAGGCACAGGTAGGTGCTCCAGGGGCACAGACATGTCCGATAGGGGGAGGGAGGGGGTCGGGACTGTACTTGCTCTCTCACTCACTCACATATACTCACTCACTCTCACTGACACTCACTCACATATAGGCACTCTCTCTCTCACTCACATATAGGCACTCACTCACTCACATATAGGCTCTCTCTCACTCACATATACTCACTCACTCTCACTGACACTCACTCACATATACTCACTCACTCTCACTGACACTCACTCACATATAGGCACTCTCTCTCTCACTCACATATAGGCTCTCTCTCACTCACATATAGGCACTCTCTCACTCACATATAGGCACTCTCACACTCACTCACACACACTCACATATACTCACTCACTCTCACTGACACTCACTCACATATAGGCACTCTCACACACACTCACTCACATATAGGCACTCTCACTCACATATAGGCACTCACACACTCACATATAGGCACTCTCACTCACATATAGGCACTCTCACACACACTCACATATAGGCACTCTCACTCACATATAGGCACTCACACACTCACATATAGGCACTCACACACACTCACTCTCACACACACTCACTCTCACACACACTCACTCACTCACATATAGGCACTCTCACACACACTCACTCTCACATATACTCACTCTCACTGACACACACTCACTCACAGACTCACTCTCACATATACTCACTCACTCTCACTGACATACACTCACATATACTCACTCACTCTCACTGACATACACTCACATATACTCACTCTCACTGACATACACTCACATATACTCACTGACACACACTCACTCACTGACACACACTCACTCACATATAGGCACTCTCACACACACTCACATATAGGCACTCTCACAGACACACACTCACTCTAACAGACACTCACTCACATATACTCACTCTCACAGACACACACTCACTCACAGACTCACTCTCACAGACACACACATACTCACTCACTCTCACTGACATACACTCACATATACTCACTCTCAGACACACACTCACTCACAGACTCACTCTCACAGACACACACATACTCACTCTCACTGACATACACTCACATATACTCACTCACTCTCACTGACATACACTCACACACACTCACTCACTGACACACACTCACTCACTGACACACACTCACTCACATATAGGCACTCTCACACACACTCACTCACATATAGGCACTCTCACAGACACACACTCACTCTAACAGACACTCACTCACATATACTCACTCGCACAGACACAAACTCACTCTCACAGACACACACTCACTCACATAGAGGCACTCTCACAGACCCACACTCACTCACATATACTCACAGACACTCACTCACATATACTCACTTACTCTCACAGACCCACACTCACTCTCACAGACACTCACTCTCACAGACACACACTCACTCTCACAGACACACACTCACTCTCACAGACACACACTCACATATAGGCACACTCACTCTCACAGACACACACTCACTCACATATAGGCACACTCACTCTCACAGACACACACTCACACACATATACTCACTCTCACACACTACAAACAGGTGTAGGGGCCACTTGCTTGCCTCTCTCTTCTCCATAAATATATAAATATGTATATCCGCAATTTATCTTTTATTCTATAGAGTGTGGAACTTTGTGTGTCTAGACACACATGTACATGTATATAACTGATGCATGTTTAATATATATATATATATACTGTATATACACATTAGTACATATATGTTCCCTTCAAACTCTATAGAGCTACGTATGGGTGAGTTTGGGAATATCAGGCAGGGAGATATGATAAACACTCGCTCTATGTACAGCATTGATATCTAATAGGAGGAACATTATAGAGCAAACATATATGAGTATAACTGTGTATATTGTGTGTATCAACAACTCCCAGCATCCCCCTAACCAGGGCTGGGAGATATAGTTCAGCTACAGCTAAATGGAGAAGAGGTTGGATTGTTATTTTCTGGCCGATACTGTAAGTGCTAAAGGCTTATTTCTGTACATTTTATTGCTCTGTGTGCCAAAGATCAAATTGCCGTACTGGATTCCGTGCCCTGGCATTGCGCAATATACAGATATACAGAAACACTTTCTGCAAAATATAGGTACAGACTGGGCTGCATTGGGGAGGTATTTATGGGTGCTCGGGTGTGTACCCTCATAAAATGTGGGGCTCATACTGGTACCCAGCATGTACAGAGCAGCACTGTGTATATATATTTATATATATGTGTATTATCCTGGTTAGGGGACCTGGGCTACACGCCTGCACCCAGCCTGGAGCGATAGTGAAACCCCAGAATTGTCAACACCTTTTGTTACACACAGAAATTAAAGGCCGTTCTTTGTTAAGACCTGAGAGGTAATTAAACTCGGCGTGAATGAACCTCGCCGCTTTTTGAAGTTACCTGCCCTAAACAGAATATTGGGCTGCCAGTCAGGGACTTCATAAAAGCAGTAGGTGAATAATGTGCCGGCTCCATTGTTGTCTGTGGCTGAGAAGGAGCCAAAATACAATATACACACTTCTTGGGAGCGCTCCCAGGTGCTTCTGTGGGGGATGCACATACTGTGGCGCTGTACAAACCATCAATAGAGAGGGGCACAGGTTGGCCCACGAGCGGCTTGGGGGGGGGGTTAGTTATAACAAGTCTTGACAAGGTCAGTCAGTAACAGCTCTGGACTTATATATATAAGTATATATAAATATATATATACTTTATATATATATAACAGATTCCCCAGTTGGTTCTTGGACCTTGGAAAAACCCAGTAGGAGTTACCAAGCTGACCTGTCATCATGGGTGTAAAATACAATATTGTGACGGAATTTCATTGTGGGATTTCACTGAACCCAGCAGGTTTGTGACCCAAGTATTGGTGTGAAACCAGAACCAGTTAATGTACCTCGTCGTATTTACTAGATGGATATTTCATTGGTTTCAGGAGGATCCCCGGGGACCCACCCTAAACTGCACAAAGAGCCATTTTTGGGTGCTGGCCCGTAGGTTATGAATCCCTGGGGCAGAGCCAAGGAGCATTTCCCAGGACTGATAGAGCCGGCTGTTCATTGTGCTTCTGTAGTGTTGAGTCTGCTGCCCGGGGGGGCAGGATGGGGGGTCCGGAGTCATACAGATATTGCGCTTACCCCAACCTTTCCCTTTAGTTCTAGTGTTCTGTATAGAAGCCACGTAGGAGACGCTTCTTTGTACAGCTATCTATTACTAGCATTAGATCATACAGATAGGGGACCATTTATCCAGAAGCCCGTTATCTAGAAACCTCCGAAATACAAGAATACTATTCCTCATAACGTTCTATATAACAAACAATTTCTAATTGTATATATCAGTAATAAGACTATACCTAGGTACTTTATTGTAAACAAGTATTTTTGTTTTTTTAATGTTTTTAGCAGACTTAAGGCATGGTGCTACAAATTATCCAGAAAATCCTAAGGTTTCTGGATTACAGAACCTATAACTTTAATCATTTGTGATGCAGGTGTATTGTGTGTTTTATGGCTGTTATATATTATATAGATATACGGATAGAAATATGGTACAGTAACAACACGTGGTTGCCTAAATAGACCCCTGCTATTGTGACTTGTGGACAAATTGCACCAATCTGATTCCGTTTGTGAGCTAAATTTTTGGATCTCAAGCCGATTGGTGGAGAAGTGAAGCTCCTCCCACATGTTGCCCATTGGCCTCCCATAGCTGACAGTTAATTGGCCAGTGTGGTGTTTGTAAAGCTGGAAATACATGTAATATCTGTTGTGTTCATCAAACAGGCAGATCTTTTCCCAGTTTGGGCAACCAACATGGTGGACCAAATTGGGACCACTAATTGATTAGCCTTGGGCCAACAATCTGATCATAATGGGGGCCTACATAGAACTTTTGGACCAATAATGTGTTTTGGTTGCTTGTCGAGCACCAACAGTTTGGCCGAAAAGAGCTGAATTGGCTGAGTAGGTCCCACCATATAGAGAGATTTAGTGCAATTAAGGTAAAGCCAGAATTGTTAGAGGTAAATAGTGAAAACTCCAGAGCTGTCACATTGCAGTTATTTTCATAGTAAAGGATGACGCACGGGAGAGTCTCAGGGCATAGCTTGTATGTACAGAACATTCATTCTCTGCATATTTGCTTTTATATATATATATTTGTATCGCTGGGAATTTGCTTTCTTGACAACCAAGAAGCATTCTTCCTACACATCCGCGTTAATGATTTCCTGCTACAAACAGTCTGTGTAGCTGCCCCTGTGGTCCCTTACCTGCCCTATGGAACCCCTGCAGCTACAAGTATGGCTTAAACACAGCACTGTTAACCCCTGTGGGCTGTAAAGGGAATGTTAACCCCCAAAATGCTTGCTCTTCAGGGGCTGCTGCATTGCTTCAACCACCAGGGGAGAGGGTTGTATCAGATTTACAAATAATGTTCAAACCAATGACGATGTGTTCTGGAAAAGTGTTATGATTGGGTTTACTTACCCTTTAAAGTGCAAGACTATAGGGTCAGTAATTGCCACGGCTAGTGCCTATTTAAGAGCTGCAGTTGGTAATTGGTGCAGGGGGGTAACTGGGCGCTCCCTGTGCATTCTGGGACACCAAAGTATTATCTATTTCCATAATTGAACCCCAGTGTGTTTGCATAGGGGGGTTCCCTTCTATCTGGGCTCCTACCAAGAACAATCGGGGCGCACAAGTGATCCGTAGAGTCACAACGAACGCACACTGAGCTGAAACCCATGATTCATCGGATTGTCATAGATACAGTTTTTCTGTTGAATTTATGTTTTTAGTGTTTTGCAACACAGAGATGACTCACGAGAGCGCGGTGCCTACCTAGAAATTCTTGCTCAGAACCGACGTCCCGTGTTTATCCGGGCAGCGGCTTCCTCTCCGGGGGAAAGGGGACAGCCACCGTGGCGCACACTATCTGCCACATATCTCCCATAGGCAGACTGAAATGGTCGGCGATGGCACGTGCCCCATAGGCACAGTTAGGCACAAACGGGGAGAGATGTGCAGCAGAGATGCACCCCGGTGTGTGTGTAGCCCGTAGTAGGGTGGCTGGATGTACAGATATAGGACCCGTTATCCAGAATGCTCGGGACCAAGGGTATTCCAGATAAGGGGTCTTTCCGTAATTTGGATCTCCATACCTTAAGTCTACTAAAAAATCAATAAAACATTAAATAAACCCAATAGGATTATGTTGCATCCAATAAGGGGTAATTATATCTTAGTTGGGATCAAGTACAGGTACTGTTTTATTATTACAGAGAAAAGGGAATCATTTAACCATGAAATAAACCCAATAGGGCTGTTCTGCCCCCAATAAGGGGTAATTATATCTTAGTTGGGATCAAGTACAGGTACTGTTTTATTATTACAGAGAAAAGGGAATCATTTAACCATGAAATAAACCCAATAGGGCTGTTCTGCCCCCAATAAGGGGTAATTATATCTTAGTTGGGATCAAGTACAGGTACTGTTTTATTATTACAGAGAAAAGGGAATCATTTAACCATGAAATAAACCCAATAGGGCTGTTCTGCCCCCAATAAGGGGTAATTATATCTTAGTTGGGATCAAGTACAGGTACTGTTTTATTATTACAGAGAAAAGGGAATCATTTAACCATTAAATAAACCCAATAGGGCTGTTCTGCCCCAATAAGGGGTAATTATATCTTAGTTGGGATCAAATACAAAGCACTGTTTTATTTTTACAGAAAAAAATGAAGTCAATTTTAAAAATCTGAATTATTTGCTTATAATGGAGTCTATGGGAGATAACATTTCCGTAATTTGGAACTTTCTGGATAATGGGTTTCCGGATAAGGGGTCCGATACCTGCACTATAAATGCACACGGGGAGCCAACATGTGCCTGCTGTCTTAGTGCTCGGCTTCTGGGGGGGATTTGGTAGCAGCAATTAAATAGAAAGCATTTAAGTCTAGGGATTAAGCCACACTGGCAGCTGAAGGATCCTGTACTTTTTTAACAGTCCCTAGAAGACCCGGCATACAGGGTGTCCCTATCCTCTTCCTACGGGGGCCCAGATCAGGTGGGTGAACAGAATTCATGACCCCAGAATTGGTTTGGAACTATATTAATTTATAATATTGTAAGGAGAACGTTTACATGGGGGACCCTGTTCAAACTAGGTTTTTTATACTAAACATTGGGCAGATTTGACCACATCCCCTATTCACTCGGGCTTCTTCTTGTGCCGGGCAGACATGCCCACGCTTTACTGCTGCACAGCCCCAACCTTTCTTTCACATATGCTAAAAACAGGACTTTCCCCCTAAAAAAATGTGTATTTTGGGAGCCAAAGCATGTACTTATGGGGATTTTCACCTTTGAGTTAACTATTGCATGACGAAGAGGGTAATATTCTGAGATCATTTGCAATTGGTCTTCATTTTTTATTGTTTTTTAGTTAGGCGTTTCAGCAGCTATTTTGTTGCTAGGGACCAAGATACCTTAGCAACCAGGGAGGAGTTTGGATGAGAGAGGGATTGAATAGAAAAGAAAGTTACAAAAAGTAATAATAACAATTAAAGCCTCACAGAGCAATAGATTTTTGGCTGCCGGGTCAGTGACCCCCATTTGAAAGCAGCAAAGAGTTTGAAGAAGACGGCAAATAATTTAAAAACTATAACACATAAATAATGAAGACCAATGGAAAAGTTGCTTAGAATTGCCCATTTTGTAACATACTTGCAGTTAAGTTAAACATGAACCGCCCCTGTGCTGGTATTTTGCCTGGCACAGTTCTGTGGTTCTGAGTAGTGTAGCCCTTATCCCCAGGTCAGTACATACTGTATGATACATTGCTGCTCCCAGCCAAGGTGAGCTGGGGATGCTGGGAGTTGTAGTTCAGTAACATATTCATGGTGCTGCTGTATACCCGGCTAGCTTTGCCAATGGGCAAATGCTAATGTGGCATGTATGGGTCTGTATTGTACGGTGATTGACTGAAAGATTGAAATGTAAATACCAGTAATTCAAATAAACTGCTGCTTAACGTGTTTTCTTTGGAGCCAAAGTCCAGATCTTTATGGCGATGGCACACGCAGAGTTTACACGGCAGCCGGTTTCCTACAAGGGGAAATGTGTCCATCAAAAACACCTGGACCTGCGAGCTGCACATTGTATGGCCAGGGGCTCCCAACTGGGTCAGGAACCAGAACAGCATTCCCATGTTATTCAGGGCAGGGCTCCATGATCCCCTTCACATATTTCGTACAACTGCACGGCTATGGCACCTGATATGGCCCCCACTATGGCACTTGCTATGGCACCCGCTATGGCCCCACTATGGCACTCGCTATGGCACCCACTCTGGCACCCGTTATGGCACCTGCTATGGCCCCACTATGGCACTCGCTATGGCACTCACTATGGCCCCACTATGGCACTCGCTATGGCACCCGCTATGGCACTCGCTATGGCACCCACTCTGGCACCCGTTATGGCACCCGCTATGGCCCCACTATGGCACTCGCTATGGCACCCACTATGGCACAGCGCAGACTCTCTCTTCCTCTTGTGATGCCTCCTTTATTATTATGGTTTCCCCCAAGCCAATCCAGTCCCTTCTTCTAGAAAGGATTTCTGCTTAATGTTATAACATTGCTGGTGGGATTGGCTTTCATTCAGCCACAGGGGCATTAGTGAGGTTGGGCACTGGCATTGGGCTGAGCTCTGTGAAAACCAGTCAAGTTCTTCCACCTCCTTCTCAGTAAAGCCATTGAGTAGGGACCTGGCTTTGTGTTACCCTGTAGCCTTAAGGCAATGATCCCCAACCAGTAGCTCAGGGGCAACATGTTGCTCCCCAACCCCTTGGATGTTGCTCCCAGTTGCCTCAAAGTAGCTGCTTATTTTTGAATTCCTGACTTGGGGGCAAGTTTTGGTTGCATAAACCCAGTATAATACCAAACAGAGCCTCCTGTAGGCTGCCAGTCCCCATAGGGTCTATGAAATAGCCAATCACAGCTCTTATTTGGCACCACAGGAACTTTTTTAATACTTGTTTTGCTTACCCTCCCCCTTTGATGTTGCTCCCAGTTGCCTCAAAGTAGCTGCCATTGTTACATTTCTGGCTTGGAGACACGTTTTGGAAGCCCAGAGACACAGTTTTACCCCAAGCAGAGCCTCCTGGAGTCCAGCAGTCCACATGGGGCTACCAAATAGCCAATCACAGCCCTTATTTGGCCCCCAAAGAACTTTTTCATGCTTGTGTGGCTCCCCAACACTCATTACATCTGTGTGTGGCTCAGAAATAAAAAAGGTTGGGAATCCCAGACCTGTATTCCTCCTCTACCAAACTTCCATTCAGATAGGCAGTGTTCTTATGGTATCTTCCAAACCCAGACTTTTCCATCAGACTTGGCATTGCCCATGTTATACCCGCTGGGGGCTGCATGCCCATAAAAAGCCCAAACTCCGGATGAATACTTATAATGCTAATGTTGCTTCCGGACTCAGTTTGGAAGTCGGTGAGTGTTAGGAATCTTAGAAACCCGAATGTTTTTTGCCGTATATATTGTGTTACGTACCAATAAGACTTATACAGCCCAGTAGTTGTACATATTAAATAATACACTGACCAGAATAGGACCAGTTATAGGGCAGGTCGGTGTCACGTGTAGCTCGGCGGTTGGCATCACGGCTGTGCCCAGGACATTATGGAAAGCACTCGGTCACAGTGTGACATGCCCCCGCCAGCCAAACACGTGGGTGAGACCGGCTGAGCAGAGGTGCTGACATGATATTGCCGAGGGATCTTTGCCCTGCGTACAAGGTCCATAGAGGAGGGCGGTGCTGGGAATAACCAGCTCTGACAGGAGATGGCCAGCGGCCGAGAACATGGCTAACACAGATTTGTGAGGGGAGATATATTTAGAAAGTCCCAACAGTCCCGTCCTGCCTCGGCCGTTGCATCTTCAGGTTTGGTTAGAGTCCAGCCGTGGGTGGAGGTAGGTCGGACCCTTCATGGACTTGGGAGAGATGCCCAAGTACCTAGGGCCTGGGCCCCAAGGATATATACTCATTCTTTGCTTTGTCCTGAGTCCTATTGGTTCCATGCTGTGTGACCCCCCCAGTGTATTTCCTAAGGAGAATGTGCACTACCATGGTGCATAGTGAGTTTGTGTGGGGTGGCTCGGAGATTATTTGGTTGCCCTTTACTTTGCACGTACGCAGCTGGGTTCAGGGACGCTTGTGCGTTTCCTATTGGCTCTGCTGTTATAGTGTTAAACCAACATAGCCTATAGAATCCCACACATTTACACCAACGCCGGCCCCTTGTGTAGTTTTAGTAATTGTAATTCTGCGCCACTTTTATACATTTGCCCCATCGGGTCGTATTGCAGTTATTTCGAAAATGTTTCCGGTCGGCTTAAAGGGATATACAAACCGGACACACATGGAAGGCCAGAAAATTCCATTGCAAACAGCTGGCAGCCCTGTCCCCTAAACCCCCGGGGGGCATGAAGTGAGTTTGGGGGGCACAGGGCTGTCACAACATGGTTGGCTGCATCTTCAGCCCTGGGTGGGGGGGCTATTTGTTACTGATGTAATATAGGGAGGGGGGTCCTTGTGGTATAACCAGGGGCACGTAGAGAACATGGAAACCATAGAGCTGCCTGCTGAGGCCTGGGGGCACCATTACTGTACGGGTCAGAGAGCTGCGTGCCAATGTGATTAGTGCAAGGGGGGGGGGGGATTTCAGCTTCAGCCCACGCTTGTGTAAGCCTTAGGGGACAAAACCAAGCAGGGCACGCGTCCTCCTCATTGTCAGTGCGACTGATACTGTATTTTCACTTTATTCTGCCCAGAAACATTTATTTGGTTCCATTCCTGTATTATCAGTAGGGATGGGAGCTGCCATGCTGGTAATCAAAGTACAGTAATAATTAGGTTTTCATGTTCAGGCTAAGATTATACAGGTATGAGGCCTGTTATCCAGAATGCTTGGGACCTGGGGTTTTCCGGATAAGGGATCTTTCCGTAATTTACCTTAAGTTTACTAATAAATCATTTAACCATGAAATAAACCCAATAGGGCTGTTCTGCCCCCAATAAGGGGTAATTATATCTTAGTTGGGATCAAGTACAGGTACTGTTTTATTATTACAGAGAAAAGGGAATCATTTAACCATGAAATAAACCCAATAGGGCTGTTCTGCCCCCAATAAGGGGTAATTATATCTTAGTTGGGATCAAGTACAGGTACTGTTTTATTATTACAGAGAAAAGGGAATCATTTAACCATGAAATAAACCCAATAGGGCTGTTCTGCCCCAATAAGGGGTAATTATATCTTAGTTGGGATCAAGTACAGGTACTGTTTTATTATTACAGAGAAAAGGGAATCATTTAACCATTAAATAAACCCAAAAAGACTGTTCTGCCCCCAATAAGGGGTAATTATATCTTAGTTGGGATCAAGTACAGATACTGTTTTATTATTACAGAGAAAAGGGAATCATTTAACCATGAAATAAACCCAATAGGGCTGTTCTGCCCCAATAAGGGGTAATTATATCTTAGTTGGGATCAAGTACAGGTACTGTTATAATGGAGTCTATGGGAGATGGCCTTTGCGTAATTAGGAACTTTCTAGATAACGGGTTTCCGGATAACAGGTCCCATACCTGTACTATAATTTTGTGTAAAGGGGAAATATTAAATATTCCCTGATTATATGCATTGTTTACGTCCTTGGGCTGTTGTGCACAGAGTAAAACTATAATGACCCCCCCCCATTTCCCACCAGCAGTAGTAGCTCCCACACACTTGTGTCCCCTTCTTTCCGTTTCCATACGTGTGTGATTCCATGGTTCCCACACTGGCAGTTAGAAGGTGATTTCCCGGCTGGGTCTGTACGGCGGTGTCACCTGTGTGCGGGTTTACACGGGCAGAATTCCTGGAATCCAAAGTTGCTCTGGTTCACCTCAGCCTGTTTATTTCCAGGATATGGTGCCGTAGGCCCACACACACCTGGCCGAGTGTTCTCACCGTAGCGCTGCCGGCAGGTGCGTATTTGCTTTTCTACTCGGAAAGTTTGTATCACACACACTCACACACGTTTGTATGTAGATATATATATTATTTTTTCACAAGATTTCTATTAAGCTCTACTTTTGAAATATTTCAGGAAGTGCTTTAATCTGCGCCTAGTGACAGGAAGTGGCATTTAGCTGGGCACAGCTGGCAGTCACGCCAGGAAGTATGAGGTCAGAAGGTAGTGGGGAGGGAGGACACAGGGTGTCTGGGTTCATGGGAGGTAAGGGAGAGGGAGGGCACAGCGGAAGCCGAGAGAGGGGAAGTGAGAGCGTCTCGTAAGTGGTTAGTGTACTGCAGTCTAGAACGCTAGTGAGTTTGCACGTTTCTGACTCTTGTCTGATGCCTGCGGGATTTAACTCTTTGCCAGGCAGTTTATAATTACTGCGGGGGGGGGGGTTCAAGGTATTGCTCATACTTGCATTGGTTTTTTCTGTTATAATCCCCATATTTATCTTCATTGTTGCTGCACTGTCGCTTTGTCTGGCAGCAATCCTTTCCCTGCCCATCTCTTGCCTTCCTGTGCCCCCAATATTCTATCTCTCGTTTTCCCCTTCTACAAAGTCCGTCTCCTCTCTCTTCCCCCCCCCCCCTCCCTTTTCTTTGGCTCTCTCTAGAGGGGAAGGAACACCAACTTCCTGGAGAAAATCTCCAGGCCAAACATCTGAAAATAAAGAGACTGGGGAGAGGGAGGGAGGGAAGGGAGATGGGATCTCTTCTGCAGCCGTTATTAATGGCAACTCGGTGATATTCGCTGCTGCAATAATAATCAGATACTCGCACACAGGAAGATGAACTTGCACGGTGATATATGAGTTTGGGTAATTGGCTGTGGGACGCGTGCAGCATACAGAATGCGCATTATACACACACACTGGTACCTTCCTGCCCATAGAGTCGTGTGTAGGACTAATGCTCCCAACGTACGTTATAATATAGAAAAGTGTTACCAGCATTAGGGCAAATATTGTGCTTCCCCCCCTCCTCCCAGCATTGGTTGAACTGCAATGGCTCCAACAAAATGAATTAGACTAGTCCAAGAGTTGGTTCAGGGGGGGGATTCAGCGCTACCCCGTCCCAACAACGATCTTCGACGTGACACGGAGTTATTATTATTGTGCGGCCGGTGGATAGTTGGTTTGTTGGGTAACGTGGACGTGGGCGACACTGCTAGACTGTGTGTGCCGGTTGTTGTGTGTATGTGTGTCGGATCACACCAGCCGTTTGTGTGTGTATAGATGAGCTGGGCACAGCTAGCCCTACACTGTAATATTACTCATAACTCAATGGTACCAGTACATTCTGACTGGCTAGTGATTCCCCGGGTTAGTGGCCTGAGAGTGCCAACTCGCTGACTGTCCCCCAATCTCCCAGTCCTTTCCCTCTGTCTCTTTTCTCATCCCTTCTGTCTGCTCTCCTCACTCTCTCTTCCTTCGCCTACAAACCCTCCCCTGCTCTTCCCTCCCTCCCCTAATGTGTGTGTGTGTTTGGCTGCTGTCCCTGTCTTTCCTGATCCCAGATTTTATTTTAGGTCAGACTACACCATGCCCCCCCCCCAGCACATATGTACTTGTCCTTACAGCAGCACTCACAACCTGTGGCTGGGTGGGTGGGAAAGCCCCTATGGGTGCACTATCGGCCTCTCCCTGTCCAGCCTGGGTATGTGCATATAGACACACACTAGTAATGCTAGTAATTCTAGCTGCCAATATCAGTCCCTTAGACAGATTCGGCAGCTATCGGCCCGTGTAGGGGCAGAAACGACGGCCATACCCGACCGATATCTGGCCTGAAATTGGGCAGATATCGATCAGACAGGTTAAAAGATTTAGTCGGATCGGGGACTGCATTGGCTCGTTTGATGCGGCCCCCAAACCAACTGTGCCATTGCCGCCATTATAATTCAATTGTTTGGCTCCAGGGCCGAATGATCGAATTAGCCTACATGTTCCCCAATATCGCCCGCCCGTAGGTGGAATTTACAGTCACAGCCAGCAGGCCATTTTGTGTTATTAAAGGCAAGCTTTGTATCACTTCAAAATCTTTGCCATCTAAGGGATATCTGGGAAGTGCTGAATGGAAAGTTAGAGTCATTAAATGTCTGAGCTGTCAGTCATATATTAAGGCATAGAGCAATATATGATTGACAGCTGGGATTTTGTAAATACATTTATAACAGGTATGGATGATTTAGATTTTTGTGTGTAGGTGACCGGTTCCCTTTACGAAGCCAAAATTGTTAATGGAAAAGAAGGTTTTATAGCAGCCGTGTCCCTGGGGGCATTAATATCCCACAGTTGATACCCTTTGGTACAGTGGGTAACAGTGCCCTCCGACCATGAACCTTCTGCATTTCCATTCCCGGTGCCTACGCTGTGCCGTATACTCTGCATTTCCATTCCCGGTGCCTACGCTGTGCCATATATTCTATATTTCCATTCCCGGTGCCTACGCTGTGCCGTATACTCTGCATTTCCATTCCCGGTGCCTACGCTGTGCCGTATATTCTGCATTTCCATTCCCGGTGCCTACGCTGTGCTGTATATTCTGCATTTCCATTCCCGGTGCCTACGCTGTGCCGTATATTCTACATTTCCATTCCCGGTGCCTACGCTGTGCCGTATATTCTGCATTCTGCCCACTTCCCATCTCTCCACACTCGGGTTGCTCTGCTGGCTTATCCTTCCTTCCCCTCTCTATCTCATTTATTTTATTGCCTCTCAGCCTTGCTTTCATTCCCCCATTCTCCCATTCATTTCACTCAGTTGCTCACAAGTCCCATCTCCTTTCCCTCTAACCCACTCGCTCACCCCCTTTCCCTACCCACAAACCCCCCATCTCTCTCCCAGCATCTCTCCTTATCATCTCTGTTTCATCCTCCATCTTGGTTCCTTCTTTCTCCCATCACTTAAACTTTCCTCCTCTTCTATGAGTGTTGCTTTTCTTGCAGCTGGATGTAACTGTCAGCCTGGCAGTGAACAGGTTAACCACTTCTCACACAACGGCGTCTGCTCCCCCGGGAATCATTACTAAGCATATCCCCCACCTTGCCGACAGCTGAGAAATAATTCCATCATTTACTTGTGTCACAGAATCATTTCTTTCCAACCTGCTCAAAGCCTTGAGTTCCATAAAGCCCGGAGAGAGAGCTTTTGAATTATTGAGACATGGTCCCTTTTGGGCCACGATGGGCCACTTGGCGGCACAAAGATTTAAAGATAATTCGCCCATAAAGCTGCCATACTGTGTGTGTTGAATAGGGGCAAATTTTTGTGGGAGTAACAACTGTTAAGAAGGGAGGCCCCTTGCCGTTTGCTGAGCATGCTGGGAGTCACGTTTTGGGTCCCATTTGAAACAATGGGCGTGTCCCTTCTCTCCTTACTTTTGGCCTTGGGTGCCCCGTTACAGTATCTCCCGCACCCCCCCTCTTCTGTATTTCGTTATTTTGTTTCTTCCTGACGCCTTTGTCTGCCTCTTTTCTTCTGACCGTCGCTGTTTACGGCCCAGCCATTCTTGTTCAGCCTCCGCTTCACATGTCACACAGCCCCATCTTTCTTGGGCGGCTCATTAGGCCGCTGTAATTGAACTGTAAGGACTGGTCTTTTCTCACGCCGCTCTGAGATTTACGACCCTTGAAGCCCTGAATAAAAAATCCCCCCCAAATCCCTCCATCCCTGCAGGCGTGTAATCAACGTGATGGATACGGAGGAGAGTCCCACACTGCAGGCATCTCACTGCGAGCGGCTCGGGCTGAGCGATGAGGGGACATGGAGGCCGGGGAGGGAGAGGCCATGCTGGTAATATACACAATCCCTGGTGCGGAGACAAAAGAGAGGCAATGGGGAGACACCTGAGATAATAGGGGGGGGTATGAAGATGATGAGTAGTTGGGGAGGCAGGGATGGTGTGAGGGTGGAGACCACAGAGATGGTTATAGGGGGGGGGGGAACGCAGGGAAATAACCAGGAATTGCCTATAACTCAATACATTTTTTGGCATGAAATGTTCTCTGAGGACAAGATGCTGCCAAACCTAAATCTCGCTTATAAATACAGTATTTATAGTGAATAACGTACCTCCTATTGTATAATATAAGGATATTATTAGTCACCGAGGCATTCCATAACCAAGTCCCAGTGCTTCTATACAGGTCAGGGAACTCCCAGTTAGAGACTTGTATGGCTCTGTATTTCATACCCGCACCCAACCTGTACCCACTTACCCTAAGCCCAACGTGCACCCACTTACCTGCTTCCCCCCACACAAGCCCACCCAACCTGTACCCACTTACCCTAAGCCCAACGTGCACCCACTTACCTGCATCCCCCCCATACAAGCCCACCCAACCTTTACCCACTTACCCTAAGCCCAACGTGCACCCACTTACCTGCTTCCCCCCACACAAGCCCACCCAACCTGTACCCACTTACCCTAAGCCCAACGTGCACCCACTTACCTGCATCCCCCCCATACAAGCCCACCCAACCTTTACCCACTTACCCTAAGCCCAACGTGCACCCACTTACCTGCTTCTCCCCATACAAGCCCACCCAACCTGTACCCACTTACCCTAAGCCCAACGTGCACCCACTTACCTGCTTCCCCCCATACAAGCCCACCCAACCTGTACCCACTTACCCTAAGCCCAACGTGCACCCACTTACCTGCATCCCCCCATACAAGCCCACCCAACCCGCCCCGCAGTAAGTGCAACACCACCCGGAAGCAGCATCACAAACAGGAAGTGAAGTCACACACACAGAATGTTTTACACTGCAGCAGTTTGGTGCCCGCGGGTTTCCCAGCATCTTGGGGACATCAAGTCCCAGTCCCAACCACTTTGCAAGACCTGATGCAGGATTTATAATAATACACAAGTTTCAGCGAGTCATGTGACAAATTACAGCTCTGAGCGCTGATTATAACTGGTGACATCACTAAGCATCATTTATAAGGATATAATTTACGGGATATTCATGGCCTTTGTGTATTATAACAATATATAGCTCTCTGTATGTGTAGTGCGGCCATTCCAGACCCATCGCAGTACATACATTTTTATAGAGTCCTCTGGGAACCCGGCACTAGGATAGGACACCCCTTTTGCAGTTGCCGCCATAGGCGTTAATATCACCAATTATTAACCTTGCCCCAGACATACATACATACATACATACATACATACATACATACACACACACACACACACACACACACACACACACACACACACACACACACACACACACACACACACACACACACACACACACGTATATTTGTAACAATAAACCAACAGTTGTTTGCTTTAACCACATCAAGGCATTGGATTTACTCCTTCTGTACAAGTTGCCCTCAGTCTCCGCTCTTTGTGCCGTTACACAGTGCGCACTTGTCTGTGTGCGTTGCAGAGTCGGGCGCTTCCTTTTGCGCTCACTTATTATAGATATTTATCTGTATGTTCTCAGAATCAGGCTCCGCTCACATGAAATTCCTTTGCAGTTTGTCACGTGGCGCGACTGAGGGCACGATAGCATTGGGCGTGTAGATAAGGGAAATGCCAAGTACCAAGTGTCGCTAATAACCAACAACATTTTGAGTAGGGATTGTAGGCAGTTAGTGAGACTCATTCACTATAACTGTTTATTTCATGTTTACATGATTCCCTTTTCTCTGTAATAATAAAACAGTACCTGTACTTGATCCCAACTAAGATATAATTACCCCTTATTGGGGGCAGAACAGCCCTATTGGGTTTATTTCATGGTTAAATGATTCCCTTTTCTCTGTAATAATAAAACAGTACCTGTACTTGATCCCAACTAAGATATAATTACCCCTTATTGGAGGCAGAACAGCCCTATTGGGTTTATTTCATGGTTAAATGATTCCCTTTTCTCTGTAATAATAAAACAGTACCTGTACTTGATCCCAACTAAGATATAATTACCCCTTATTGGGGGCAGAACAGCCCTATTGGGTTTATTTCATGGTTAAATGATTCCCTTTTCTCTGTAATAATAAAACAGTACCTGTACTTGATCCCAACTAAGATATAATTACCCCTTATTGGGGCAGAACAGCCCTATTGGGTTTATTTCATGGTTAAATGATTCCCTTTTCTCTGTAATAATAAAACAGTACCTGTACTTGATCCCAACTAAGATATAATTACCCCTTATTGGGGGCAGAACAGCCCTATTGGGGTTATTTCATGGTTAAATGATTCCCTTTTCTCTGTAATAATAAAACAGTACCTGTACTTGATCCCAACTAAGATATAATTACCCCTTATTGGGGGCAGAACAGCCCTATTGGGTTTATTTCATGGTTAAATGATTCCCTTTTCTCTGTAATAATAAAACAGTACCTGTACTTGATCCCAACTAAGATATAATTACCTCTTATTGGGGCAGAACAGCCCTATTGGGTTTATTTCATGGTTAAATGATTCCCTTTTCTCTAATAATAAAACAGTACCTGTACTTGATCCCAACTACTCCTATATCCTTATATAGTCACAGGGTAGGGATGGGTGTCCATCAAGTTCAGCAAAAAATGCTTCCTGACTCCAGAACTGTTCTTCATAGTTGGGGGCATTACCGGTGATTTGTTAAGGGGAAGAATTTTACTGTACACCTGTTTCTGTTTTGCAGGGATCCAGTGTCGGACATTCTCCCCACGGAACCTTAAAGCCAAAGGGTCGTCTGCGAGAGATCAAATGCTGCCCTGTTCCTGATCCGCTCACGGGACCCCTTCTTACCCCCCTGTGGGGGCGGGGGTGATCCGGACTGTATCACCTGCTGGAAAGCCATCCTTGCAAACCCAACCCACCTGGGATCTTCCTCTGCCAGTTGGATTAAGTGCTAGCCTGACCGTGGCCTTTGGGGGGTGAGCCCCCCCAGAGCATTTATAAATGGAAATGCATAGGGTGTAAGCCATTTTGGCTTTGTGGACATCTTGGCAATGACTAGTAACGATAACACTGGCCCTCCTTCTGGGCCTGGACATATGAATGGATACCACGTACCCCACTATGCATTCTTCTTCCCCCACATGTTGGGGGGTATGTCCCCCACGGGGGGGCTCCCAGGAGTACAACACCAGCTCCCTATCAGTGGCTACAGCACCCCCTCCCCTGCAAGTAAGTGTAAGCTCCTCTATGCTATACGTTTTCCTAGTGTTTTCTATATCTGTGTATTATATCTAGTATTATTATTATTATTACTGGGAGCGGAGACTCACTCTTTCCAACTTGCTATTTCTCCCTGCTGGGAAACGCTGTTTACTTTGCCTTTTTGTTGCTAAATGCAGTTTGTAGGCGCTGCACAGTCTGGCCTCAGAGTATTGGATATTTGGTGTCTCTCCTGCCAGGAAAACGTTTAAGTGTTTCTTGCTGAAATCCACGTAATATTCATTGTGTAGCTGGGCCAGATTTTCCAGGAGTCGGAGGTGCCAAGTAATAATATTTCCTGACTATCGCTGGAAGCGCAGTTATACTGTTAATCCCTTCGCTGCTGGCCAGTCCCAATTATCCTAATTACACACATTTTCTGCTCTTTTTGTTCTACACGCTGGACTTTATGGCAGGAATGCTGCTGCACCTTGGTCATTGTCTGTTATGGCTCAATTCAGTGGGACGTTGGCCAGTTGGCCCGGCGTGTTTTTATGATCTTTGTTTCCAATTAGGCATCTAAAATGCCCCCAGCAAGCAGACCGGGGACTCGATAACAGCAGGACATGTAGGTTTGGCCCAGATAAGCTACTTGCTTACAGTTTTTAATCAGACTTTTGGGTTCAGGCCACTTTTTGTGGTCAAACATTTGGTTACCTAATAGTAGGGATGCACCAAATCCAGGATTTGGTTCGGTATTCGCCCGAATCTATCGGGGTGGATTCAGGGGTTCAGCCGAACCCAAAAAAACTGGGTTCTATGCATCCCTACCTAAAAGATATAATTGTAACACAGTGACTTAATGAAGCATTCACTCAGTATCTTTGTAGTTGGCCAGTAGGTAGTTTGTATTTGGCCACTAGAGTGGCCACCACTGTATGTCTCTGTCTATATCTGTGTCTGGGGACTGGTGGACAACCATATGTGCATGTCTGGCTATGGCTAGCCCTGTGCCAGTGACAGTTCTGCCTATGGCTATGAACCTGACGGGTTGACATGCCCCTAAGTGGGGTGTGGATTTGGCTACAGCAGGGAAGGCCGGACTGGGTGCCCTGGATGCCACACTGACCCTGGCTTAGTAATCTGATCGCTAGCACATATACTATCTGTAAAGTTGTCTCGAATTTGTATTTTTTTTCCATATAGTACTTTGTTCCATGAGTTGTTCCTGAAGGCATATCGATTTGTGCTCCACAACAGCGCCCCCTAGTCTGTGCGTCACTCAGGCATGCAGGCTAGGGGGCGCTCTGCGGATGCCGGCGCTGCGCTCGGCACTTTGCACAGGATTACAAATTCCGTATACAGCGGCGAATAGAAATGAGGGCCCAGGAACAAAATGTCAGTGTTTGTTGCCCTTGAATCCAGGGCAGTAGTGAAATACCCCCTTATATTGGTTTATTGCCTATTTTTCCAGTAACAGCTTTATTCTATATGAGACCGGACCCTGTGTTTTAAAAATGGATTGCTCCTAAGAAAGTGGTTGTGCTCCCATTCGCTCCTTTGGTGCCGACCAAACTCATTGGTTTGTAGGACTATGGGCCCCTGGAATAATATGGGCCCCTGGAATAATATGGGCCCCTGGAATAATATGGGCCCCTGGAATAATATGGGCCCCTGGAATAATATGGGCCCCTGGAATAATATGGGCCCCTGGAATAACCGCGAGGCTGCAGTGTATTGATATAGGCAATGTTAGTGCTTCTGTAGCAAGCCGGCAGGGATACAGGGCCTATCATTATTTAGTGTTACTGTCCCTTTAAAGATAATGGAGTAATTAGTCTTCCCTTTAATGCTGCCCCATTGTTCTTTGTGCAGTGCTGCCGCGGCGGTGGCGGTGTCGGCGTTATGTAATGTTTGTGCCTGAAAGTCACTGCTTCTCTTTCCTGGGTGCGTGCGAATGTGCCTCTCGAGGTTCCGCAATATTTCTTACTGGGTGCAAACGTGAGAACGTTCCCTTGGGTGCCCACGGGGCTTGTGGGTAAAACAGATGTGTAACATGTCTCATTGTCCCTCGCCGCTCTCTGCACTGGCAGTTCTGACTTTGGGAAACAATAAAGCAGAAGCCGGCCGAAAAAGTTCAATATAAAAATGGCTTACAATGTTTTTTTTCATTAGGCTGCATTTTATTTTGGGGTTTACTTCCCCTTTAAAGTGATTTCTGTGTTTTTTTTTTTTTTTTTAAAAACCACAAAGCTGCTACTACTGTTGCTTATAGACAAGTGGGTTAGATGTTACCAGCTGGCAATGTTCCCCATATGAGTCAGGCTGCGGGGACACAGCGCCGGCGCATTCAGCGAGACTGGGTTATACCATTTCAGTACAAAGCAGAACACAGATACATATCTCTGTAAGAGAGAAAACAGCACATACCCCCCCCCCTCCCCAGTTCAATCCCCCGATGGCCAATAATCGTGGCAGAATCCGAGCCAGCGTTTCTAATTTTCCAGTATTCCTTCCAGTTCTTAAAAATTGCGTGAGTTGCAGTTTAACAACCGACGGAGGGGGCCGGATTCATTCCCTTTCCACGGAGCGCTGTGATTGGCTTTCATAATAACAGGGACGAGGGTGCCCCCCTCTCCGGTCTCCTTTCATCTGGGCGTTTGGTTGCTGGAGGTGGGACGCACTGCCATTTCATATTTACGAAGCCGCCCTAATTGCGCTACTTACACCTGCGCTCCCCCCTCAGAACGGTCCCTTATGGGATTTACGTACAGGATATCCCTCGTTGGGGCTTTATGGCAAATCAGTTGTGGGATTATATAACTTTCTGGCTCTTGGGGGTATCATATATATATATGGGGGCTTATAGGGTAACTTAGATTGTTATAATATTGCCAATCCTTAGCAACCTTTCAATTGGTCCCCTTTTTTTATTCTTTAAGAATTATTTGCCTCCATCTACTGCTGGGGGTCAGTGACCCTGGCAGCCAAAACCAGTTGCTCTGTGAGGCTACAAAATGAATATTCTTGCTCTCCACCTCTTGTATCGGTTATTGGTTGCTTTATATGTTACTCTGTATGTCCAATGTATGTAACCCACTTATTGTACAGCGCTGCGGGATATGTTGGCACTTTATAAATAAATGTTAATAATAATAACTTTAGTAAATTATCTTTCTATTCCTGTCTCTCATTCAAACCACTGCCTGGTTGCCTAGGGTGTTTTGGACCCTAGCAACCAGATAGCTGCTTTTAAACCTATGCAGTTATAAAAGAAAACACAGCATGTGTATGATTGCAAGCTCCTGTGATCCCCATGTGACTTGCAGATATGTACCCCCATTTCCATAGACATTTGCTGACTCTCTCCCCCTGCCCAAGGGGACACCCCCCTATTCCAAGCCAGCAATTTGTTCAAGGACACTGCTGTGATTGGGATTGAACTTGTAGAGAGCCACCATATTTCTATTTGCCGCGCACCAAATGCCAGTTTCTCAGTGCCGGCGCCCGTATTCCCAGTGTTATTGTGGGGCGGTGAGTGATGTGCCTTTGTCTGCTCCCGGGGAGGAATGCTGGGCGGTTATTACAGGAGCGCTGGGAATTATTACTGTCCTGCCCCAGTATCGGCCATTCTGCGCCCCCCTCTCTTTTCAACCATAACAGCCATTCCCTGATACATCATCCACTCGCGTGTTGCTAAACTACAACTTACTGTTTCGGAGCATGCTGGGAGTTCTAGTTCTGCAGAGCAGTAGGTCGTATCACCCTGCCTTTTAAAGGGGTGGTTCATCTTTAATCTATTTTTTAGTATGTCCTATTTCTAGCAACTTTGCAACTGGTCTTTTTTTTTTTTATAGTTTTCAAACTTACAAAATGGGGGGGTCACGGACTCCGGCAGCCAAAAAACAATTGCTCTGTGAGGCTACGGTTTTATTGTTACTTTTTCTTACTTCCTATTAAGTCTATCTCCTATTCCTATTCCAGTCTGGTTGCTAGGGTAAATAAGACCCTAGCAACCAGCTGCTGAAAAACCAAACTTGAGAGGTGCTGCATAGAAAGCAAAATAACTCAAAAACCACAACAAATAGACAGTGAAGACCAATTGCAAATTGTCTCAGAATATTAATGTCTGCATCATACTAATAGTTAATTTAAAGGTAAATAACCCATTTAATAAGCTGCGTACTGACTAATGCCATAGCGTTCCTTACAGTGTGCAGTGTATTAGTAGCAGCCTTGCAGATGGTCTTTGTGTGCAGTAGGAGAGAGGTGGAGCCAGTCAGGGCGGCACAGGTGAGTACAAATGGCTGTACTCTAGTGCAAGATGCGCAGGGAGGGCCAATAAGTTATTATACCACCGGGCGCTGCTAAATAGCCCCCCCCGCAGATGAGTGAGTGTCAGAGATTATTCCCCGGTGCTTAGTAGATTGGTGTTTCTCTCCCAGCTGCTGAGCGGCGCAGCAAGGGTTACTGAGCAGCCATTACTTTCCATCCCCTGGAGCGGCAGGTCAGGGGCGTGTGATAAATACCGTATCCTGCGCTGATTACATTTAGTGCTGACAGCTCGTGCATCAGCGCCACAATAATCAGCATCTGCTGCAGGAAGGGGGCAAGCGCTGGGGGAAGGGAAGCTCTACTCACTGGAACTATAACTCACAGCCTGGCTTTGTCCGACTGCTCCCTGCGCCTCACTGCCTGTCTCTCTATTATCTCTGCCTTCCATCTATAAACTCTTCCCTGTAACTGCCCCGACGGCCAACCTCTTATTATATCATCTTTTATTGTTCTGAGCAAAGTGTCTATAGTAACCCCCCCTCCCAGGGGTCTATAGTAACCCCCCTCCCAGGGGTCTATAGTAACACCCCTCCCAAGGGTCTATAGCAGGGATCCCCAACCTTTCTTACTCGTGAGCCACAGTCAAATGTTAAAAGACTTGGAGAGCAACACAAGCACCATAAAAGTTCATGGCGGAGCCAAATAAGGGCTGTGATTGGCTATTAGGGGGCTCTATGCACCCTATCAGCTTACAGGGGCTTTATTTGGTAGGAAATCTTGTTTTTATTCAACCAAAACTTGCCCCCAAGTCAGGAATTCAAAAATAACTCCCTGGTTTGGGGGCACTGAGAGCAACACCCAAGGGGTTGGGGAGCAACATGTTGCTCACGAGCCACTGGTTGGGGATCACTGGTCTATAGTAACACCTCCTGTCCTACCGCCGCTCCTCGTATCCCCCTCCATGTAACCGGCACTTCTCGTATCCCCCCCGCGTAACCTAACTGCCGCTCCTCACAATCCCTCCACGTAACCGGTGCTCCTCATATCCGCACCGCGTAACTCCTGCTCCTCATATCCCCCTCCTCATAATCCCTCTGTGTAACCAGCACTCCTCGTATCCCCACCACGTAACTCCCGCTCCTCATATCCCCCTCCGCGTAACCGGCACTTCTCATATCCCCTCCGCGTAACCGGCACTTCTCATATCCCCCTCCGCGTAACCGGCACTTCTCATATCTCCTCTGCGTAACCGGCACTTCTCATATCTCCTCTGCGTAACCGGCACTTCCATATCCCCCTCTGCGTAACCGGCACTTCTCATATCCCCCTCTGCGTAACCGGCACTTCTCATATCCCCCTCTGCGTAACCGGCACTTCTCATATCTCCTCTGCGTAACCGGCACTTCTCATATCCCCCTCTGCGTAACCGGCACTTCTCATATCTCCTCTGCGTAACCGGCACTTCTCATATCCCCCTCCGCGTAACCGGCACTTCTCATATCTCCTCTGCGTAACCGGTGCTCCTCGTATCCCCACCGCGTAACTCCCGCTCCTCATATCCCCACTCCCTGTATCCCCATTGCGTAACCCCCGCTCCCCGTATCCCCTCCGCGTATCCCCCGCTCCAAACAGGGACACACACGGAGGTGCCAGTTTGCTGGGCAGATAACCAATCACTAACCTTACTGCCCTGGGTTGGTGCAAATCTTCTATACAAATTGCACTGGCACGGGTACCTTATATCTCCCTATAAAGGTGGGCACTATACTGTGGTGCCACACTTGGTGGCGCGGTGCAGTTATGTCGGGCAAACTTTGCCCTCTGATTGCTGTTTATTACTGAGCCCCGTTGCTGTGTGAGACGGGAGAGAGTATTCTTGCTCTTATTATTATTATTATATTTATTTCATACCTTCTGCGCATGAATGTTTCGGATGAGTCTGTAGGGCGAGTGTATTTGTGATTCCCCCCCCCCCAGCTGGGGACAGCTCGCCATTATTATTACCTGTATGGCGCTAGCAGGGACCCAGCTTATTATCAGTGCAGCCATCTTTATTGTGGGATCAGGTGACGGCTCGTGCATAATTCAGCAAGCGGAACGTGTGTGTCCCTAATGGACCTCACCTGGGGAATTGTTGTCACTTACTATTAATGACGCTGTCCCGATGCGAGTCGGATAAAGGCAAATGCCTTTCATCACACTGTAATATGCACACAGCGCACATCCCTCTCCCATATACACTGACAGCGGGAGAAGCACCTCTCATCCCTGGCGGGGGCCCCACTTCTACACATCAGTCAGGGACACGGCCCCCCCATAACCAGTAGCCCCATATTGTGTTATTCTGCAGACACTAGGGATAGAACCAGTAATACCTCATAACTACAGATGCGCTAACCTGTTCCCTACTTACTCACACCTTACTGCCCCATGCCAGTCCTGCAAGAATTGACTCTCTCTTGGAGCTCATCTGATCGCTCTGTGACCCCTGTTGCAGTATTTACAGGAATGGGATCGGTTATCCGAAAACCTGTTATTCAGAAATTTCAGAATTACGAGAAGACCATCTCCTCTAGACTCCATTTTAATGAAATCATTCTGATTTTTAAAACTGATTTCCCTTTTCTCTGTAATAATAAAACAGTACCTGTACTTGATCCCAACTAAGATATAATTACCCCTTATTGGGGCAGAACAGCCCTATTGGGTTTATTTCATGGTTAAATGATTCCCTTTTCTCTGTAATAATAAAACAGTACCTGTACTTGATCCCAACTAAGATATAATTACCCCTTATTGGGGGCAGAACAGCCCTATTGGGTTTATTTCATGGTTAAATGATTCCCTTTTCTCTGTAATAATAAAACAGTACCTGTACTTGATCCCAACTAAGATATAATTACCCCTTATTGGGGGCAGAACAGCCCTATTGGGTTTATTTCATGGTTAAATGATTCCCTTTTCTCTGTAATAATAAAACAGTACCTGAACTTGATCCCAACTAAGATATAATTACCCCTTATTGGGGCAGAACAGCCCTATTGGGTTTATTTAATGGTTAAATGATTCCCTTTTCTCTGTAATAATAAAACAGTACCTGTACTTGATCCCAACTAAGATATAATTACCCCTTATTGGGGGCAGAACAGTCCTATTGGGTTTAATTAATGTGTGATACCCACGTAGCCCAGTATTCGGTGCCCTGGATACTCCTCCACCCGTCTCGGTAGCTGTAACATAATGTGTAATGTTATGATCCCAAGGGTGGGGGTGCTACATTTAGGGGGCACACTTTTGCCTTGGATGCTAAAAAAAACCAAGTGAGAATTCCTGATGTGAGGGGGATATAGAAGCCCAGGCTGCTGAGTGTAATGCCGGGAGGCAGTGCCCATTATGTGACATTTTGCTGTCAGGGTGTGAAACCGCTTAGCGCTAATGGAAAAGCCGTGTCTCTGTGTGACTCTCCTACCACATCCTACTAATGCCCCACGTGCTGTTTAACTCCTGCCCGGCCAGCGCTGCTGCAATATTAACCATACAGCGTCCCATACACCTGCCTGTGGGTGCAGCACCCACTGTATGTGAGGGGGAGTTGGGTTTGGGCAGTTAAATTAGAAGATCGGAAAAATGATTTCCTATTTCTCTGTAATAATAAAACAGTACCTGTACTTGATCCCAACTAAGATATAATTACCCCTTATTGGGGCAGAACAGCCCTATTGGGTTTATTTAATGGTTAAATGATTCCCTTTTCTCTGTAATAATAAAACAGTACCTGTACTTGATCCCAACTAAGATATAATTACCCCTTATTGGGGGCAGAACAGCCCTATTGGGTTTATTTAATGGTTAAATGATTCCCTTTTCTCTGTAATAATAAAACAGTACCTGTACTTGATCCCAACTAAGATATAATTACCCCTTATTGGGGGCAGAACAACCCTATTGGGTTTATTTCACGTTTAATGATTTTGAATAGCCTTAGGCTGATCTAGAAAACCAGGTCCTGAGCATTCTGGATACCAGGTCCCATACCTGTACATGTTAATATCTAAGTAGACAGAACCCAAAAGCAGTGTATGCTCCGTTGTGGGCGGGGCTTCCTCTGCTAAATCAGTTCATAGGCGGCAGCCGGTGCCGGGGTAGAATGATGATTTGGCTATACAAAGTGAATGGTGATATGTTTATGTGAAGGCTTTCCCTTCCAGCTGTAGGGAGGGGGGGGGGTGGTTAGAAGGAGTGGAAGGAACTGCGGGAGACCTATTTACTAAGTGTTTGGGAGGCGACTGTTCCAACTCTTGGCCACTGGCCGGACCCCCTGTGAGCCCCACGTGACTGGCGCGGCTGTGTGAGGGCTGTCGATCAGCAGGAGCTTGTACCCTTTTGCCTCCCATGGGAATATTTTCTGGCTTTCCCAGATGCCTTTTATTTATGGAATGTGCAAGCAGTCGGGGGCAGTTTTACACTACGGCATTGTAGTAATACAGGCATGGCTGCTGATTGGGCTCTGGCACCGCAGTAACCAGGACTCCGTGCCAAGCCACAGGCCATGATAGAGACTGGCAGGTTAGCTTTAGCCGTAGAGCAAACCCGTTACGTTGCTAAAGGGGGAGGTCGTATCATAGGGGGGGTTCTGCTTCATCGGCCATATTTGTACAGATAAAACTAGAACAATCCCACGGCAAAGAAATTGCTTCACCTTTATCAGGTGAATTTGTTCTAATGGTAAGTTTTTTCTTTTGATAAACGTTACGTTCCCAGTAGCGCAGTTACTGCCCCAGTGAGCTTACAATCTAAGGTCCCTATCCCATTCCCATCAGTCCCTGCCCCAGTGAGCTTACAATCTAAGGTCCCTATCCCATTCCCATCAGTCCCTGCCCCAGTGAGCTTACAATCTAATGTCCCTATCCCATTCCATCAGTCCTGCCCAGTGAGCTTACATCTAGGTCCCTATCCCATTCCCATCAGTCCCTGCCCCAGTGAGCTTACAATCTAAGGTCCCTATCACATTCCCATCAGCCCCTGCCCCAGTGAGCTTACAATCTAAGGTCCCTTTCATATTCCCATCAGTCCCTGGCCTAGTGAGCTTACAATCTAAGGTCCCTATCCCATTCCCATCAGTCCCTGCCCCAGTGAGCTTACAATCTAAGGTCCCTATCCCATTCCCATCAGTCCCTGCCCCAGTGAGCTTACAATCTAAGGTCCCTATCCCATTCCCATCAGTCCCTGCCCCAGTGAGCTTACAATCTAAGGGTCCCTATGACATTCCCATCAGTCCCTGCCCCAGTGAGCTTACAATCTAAGGTCCCTATCACATTCCCATCAGTCCCTGCCCAGTGAGCTTACAATCTAAGGTCCCTATCACATTCCCATCAGTCCCTGCCCCAGTGAGCTTACAATCTAAGGTCCCTATGACATTCCCATCAGCTCCTGCCCCAGTGAGCTTACAATCTAAGGTCCCTATCCCATTCCCATCAGTCCCTGCCCCAGTGAGCTTACAATCTAAGGTCCCTATCACATTCCCATCAGTCCCTGCCCCAGTGAGCTTACAATCTAAGGTCCCTATCCCATTCCCATCAGCCCCTGCCCCAGTGAGCTTACAATCTAAGGTCCCTATCACATTCCCATCAGCCCCTGCCCCAGTGAGCTTACAATCTAAGGTCCCTATCACATTCCCATCAGTCCCTGCCCCAGTGAGCTTACAATCTAAGGTCCCTATCACATACACTTGGGCCAATTAACTTGCCTTGAAGCTTCCCCTCTAGGTTTACACATAAAGGAAATGACTTTGCTTACGACCCCCCCAAAATATAGTGGGGTTTTTTTGTAAACCAGGGCATTCCTCCTTTTTGTTGATTCCCCAGTTCCCACAGTGTCCTAGAGGATTCACATCCGGCTAGGACACTTTCCAGAGGAATTCATCCTCCTCCCACCCCACCTCCTGTGTCTCCCATTGTCTCCCTCCTCCCTCTCCGCTGCAGTTAAAGATTAATTATGATCTATCTTTTGCAGGGGCTGTTATGGGCCCTGCCGGCGGCTGGAGGGTTTCTGAGTGCCGTGTCATAGTGTCACCATTTATCCTGCTCTAGCCCCCTCTCCCTAACATCCCAAGGAGGATAAATGAGGCTCTTTTGAAGTGCAAGGCGAGTGAGGTATTGTTGGGTGGGTGGGGGGGGGGTGCGTTAGTGCTTCCCGGGGGCCAACATTCATACATACATATACTGCGTATATACACAGTCCCACTACAGTACACACACGGCCATTAGACTCCTCTCCTATGAATAAGGGTTGACAGAAGTCTGTTTAACGAGCTGCAATATTAAATTAAAGGGGAAGCTATATTTAGCCGGAAATGTCATCGTTTAACCCAATTTCTCTTCGGCAGATGGATACACAAATGCTAATATATTGTTTTATTTTGTCCAGAACACCGGACTTACCAACTTCTGTCTAATTGGGAGATTTTTTTAATTGACATTTCGCAGCTAAAAAGAGCTAATAGTACATTTTTTGAAAGAGAACTAAGTGTTTGAGTGTTTGTATTCTCTCCGCCGGTGCGGCCGTACATCACTCGCCGTGCCTTTCACCCATGGAGGTGTCCCTGAAAAGGCTGACAGCAGCCATTAGGGCAGGCCGGCCCATAAAGATATATTTATCATGTTTCTCTACGTTGCTTTTGTTCTGCTAAATAAAGAAGTTTAAGAGGGGGTAAAAAAAAAAAAGCCCAAAAGTCCCCAGCTCAGCACATAAGCGCGTATTGTCATTTATCAAGGCCCCGGACTATTTGCTGAGCTGTTCAGAAGGGGGGGGGTGCGCGCCGGGGGGAGCGGGGTAGCGGGGAGCCACACTCTGGTTAATATTTTATTTAGCTTGAATCATAAAACAACTGTAAAAATAAAGGCTTCTCTGCCTGTGGGATTCCAGCAGAACAGAGGGGAAGGATTTTCCAAATGTCTCACTATTCCAGCCCCTGTACCTTCTCATTCTGCGGCCAAAGCTTTCCAGTAAGCGTGGGGAGGGGGGCCGAATCGTGTCTGTCCCACCACTAAAAAAACCGCCACGTGATGATGCACAGATACAGCGACCCGCCATTGCTGGGGTGAGCAGGATAGGGGGAGCATAGATGGGGGGGGGGGGGCAATTTATTCACTTGGATTGCTGTGTATACAGGGCAGTGCCATGGAGAATAACAATTGTATATATGAGATTATGGGGGGGGGAAGAGAGTGACACACTAAACTGAAAGAGATAGAGGAGATTAGGCAGGAATATAACGAGAGAGAGAGGATGGAACATAAGACAGGAGGGGGCGCCGGGAGGATGACAAGATACACTGTGTGTATGGGGGGGGGGGGGGGATTAGTAGGGGGAGGGAACCAGGAAATGAGGGCAAGGATAATACCGACAACATATGGGTAGCAGAAATGGCAAGTGGGGATGCCAGTAGCTGGCTAAGGATTATGGGATTTGTAGTTTCCGTTGCTGGAGGGCTGATGAATAGTACCACTCCGATGCTTACATTGTGGGTAATGCGCGTTGCTTTAGAGCCGCAGCGACTCTGTATCTGCCCCGTGGGGCTCTTTTCCCCACACACACACACACATGGGTTCACTGCAATGGGATTGCAAAGGGGGGGGGGCAGAGCTGTGGGTGGGGTTAAACCAGGGCTTTATATACTCTATCTGTAACTCTGTAATATCCCTAGGGGGGGCAAATGTTGCACCAAATAAAAGCTGAAGACCAATCACAGGAATCTCTTCTACTTCCAGTAGGAAGTGGTGTCACATACCGAGTGTTAAAGGGGTTGTCCCCTTTGAAATTAACTTTCTGTGATGTGGACTTTGCTATTCTGAGACAAATTGCAGTTGGTCTTCATTTTTAATTTTGTTTAATTAGTGTTTTTTAGTTATTTAGCCTTTTGTCTAGCAGCTCTCCAGTTTGGAACTTCATCAGCTATCTGGTTGCTAGGGTCTTATTTACCTTAACAACCAAGCAGCGGTGTGAATGAGAGACAGAAATATGAATAGAAACATAAGGGATAAATAGTAACAATAAAATTGTAGCCTCACAGAGCAGTAGTTTTGTAGCTGCCGGGGTCAGTGAAAGCTGTAGACAACGAAGGCAAATAATTCAATAACTAAAAAATAAATAATAAAGACCAATTGCAAAGTTGCTAGCAATACAAAAAAGTTATCTTGCACCGTGTTTGAATGTTGAAGCAACATTGTTACATTTCACCCTGTTCCACGTTGGATGCACAAGTATTGTTCTAGAGTCAGTTTGGGGGTCAGGCATAGAACAATCCTCTTTGTATATCTACTCGTAACTATAGAACAGTGACAGGTTCCATGTAGGTTCTGGTGTCTGTGCCTCAGGTGGGAATGGGGAAAGTTGGTACCAGTACCAGAATTACTTCACTGTTGCAGTTGGCCATACCTGATGCTTTAGCTTGCAGGCAGTAGACTGAATGGCCTGGGCAAACCCATTGGCGAGGGTGCCAGCTGGACGGAATTTCACTGACCCGGCTCGTACAGTACCAGCCAAGGAGGGGTCAGTAATGACATAATTTAGCAGTAATGTACTTGCCAGTGAGTTCATTTGCCATTGTTCTGCCCCAGCCCCGCAACTACCCCCGATCCGCTAAACCCTTTCCATTCCCCTTAATCCCTGCCTATCCCACCCCCCGTATGTCTCCCTTACGTCACTGCTGGAATTTTTCTTTTTTTTTTCCCCCCCCTACCCGCTGGGACTGGGCACGGCTGCAGAACTCTCTGGCCCATACCTGCCCAAACACTCATTGCAGTCTGGGAGTTGAGCAGTACAAAGTTTTTTGGCCTGTACGCTGGCCTTCAGTAAGGTGCCAACTGGGCTAGGAATGGCCAAATCAGCAGCCAATATCAGCCCTGAACGGGCAACTTTATTTAATTTCTTAACCAAAATTTGTTATGGAGGCTCAGACAACACAGAAACCCCTAATATCCCTATCCCTGTAATCTGTTCCTTCAAACAGTAGGAATAAATCACATGTTTATATGCTGAAATCCAGCTGCAAAACTGTTCTTCTCTTTCTGCATCATTTGTAATCCTGGCAGGGGAGGAGGGACTAAAACACTGATGTTACACATTGTAACAACTTCTCCCCAGCTTACAGACAGCATGCAGGAACTACATAACCCACAATGCATTGCACTGGGATGTTCCTTTCCTTATTGACATCACGTGTGCAGCAGGGAATTGTGGGATTGGGAGGAGGCAGGCTGAGGGACAGGCGCTACTGTTACAGTTTGAGTCACAAAGTAGTCAGCCAGATCAGCAGGGGAACAGGGGGAGGGGCTTAGGGAACAGGGGGCGGGGCTTATGGAACTGTTCCAAACCCGATTATTACATTATCATGAAAAGGCTGCATATTGTTTAATTGATGTATATTGCAAAGTTGCTTGAAATTATGTTTACTTTTCAAAAAGCTGAGGCCCAGAGCTACACAGTTCGCTATAACGGCTCATCCTTTTTACTGGTAAGTGTTACCGGGTAAGTGGAAGACAATTGTTGCTTTTAGCTGCACGCCAATACTATATATATATACTGTGCCCCGCACACAACACTCCATTGGGCTCGGCTGCCAGTAAGTGTAAGAGCTGTGTGCGCTGCCGGCTCCATTAAGTGAATTCCTTCCCAGGAACCCTGAGAGCGCGAGTGCCGGGGGCCGGGGGAATGGGCAGAGAGACGGTATTTCAGTAAAAGCTCCTAGCCGGGGGCACTGCTGACTTCAGGTCACTGAGCCTGGCATTTCTAATGCGGGAGGTAATGACGTCAAAGGGCGAATAACTCGCGAGGCCGAAGGCAGTCGATCCACTGACTGTTCCACACCGACAGGTTTTATCCGCAGATTTCTGAGATTGCAAGCAGATTCTTGCGGCCCTGTTATTTACAGAATGGTACGGCCCTGCAGTGGGTGGAAGGGCAGCTTCTCTAGAGGGGGGTATCTGGGGATCAGGGCTGGGGGGGCATTTTTGGCTAATGTGTTTACTGGGCGTCATGTTGTTACAGTAAAATTCATACTATTAGTGACAAGAAGTAGGTGCAACATGGCGGCTAATGTGCTACCCTAAAGGTGGCCACACACGGCTGTGAAAAGCTGCCCACTTGGCCCTCACTGACACAGTTGCCATCTTATGAAGCTTCCTGGCCAGCCCCCTAATGGCGGCCTGTCTAACCTCATTGGCGCAATGGTGCAGTCCTCTTCCCCTAGGCCCCCCCGTTGTTGCCCAACCCTGATTGAATTTCCTACTGTCAGTGTTCAGGAGCAAATTTTGAAGCCGTGAATTCCCAAGAGGTGACACTCCTACCAACAAACCCAGTCACCCTTGGTAAGAACCAGTCACGACCCAATTCCCAGAGGGGGGGGGGGGTCTGCATTAGCATGGTGCATGGTGGGAGTGAGACTTCAGGTATAGGGGGCAGCTGGGCCGGCCTTATGGTGCATAGCGCCTAGGGGGATCCCCTGAAAACAAATGAGAATTACCCCTGGCTCAGACGAGCATACCCCCCCCCCCCCCCATTCCCCAGGAGGAAGTCCTGTTTGCTGCATAAGGAAGTGGGCCGCCCCACTCACTGGTCCCTATGCAGAGAAGGGGTATCCCATGCTGCACACAGGAAGCAGTGCGTCTGTATTGGGGATAATAAGTGAAACATAAATGTTACTATATATATATATATTTTTTTTTGTTTATAGAAATGATTCAGCAGAACAAAACATGCCCTGGAAAGTTACTAGGAGGCCCTATGGGACGTTAGACGTGTAAGCAGTAGGGGAAACCAGTGTCCTGTTGGGGAGAACTGGTTGCTTGTCTGGTTCACTCACGTTTCTGTTTAGATATTTTTTTCAAGCTTATTGCGCAATATTACTGTATATTGAATAGCAACAACAGGGAGACTTATTTAAAGGCACAGTGTACTCATACATACACCTTTATCTCTGTAGAAAATACAAACACCTTATTCTTATGCTTTCACGCTTACTATCTTCCCTGTAATTAGCTGACTCGGTAACTAGAGATACCGGGCTCTGTATAAACAACCTTCACCCCCCCTTGCTGTGACTGTTTTAGCTTACAGATAAGCAGAAGTCCATTATGCAGGGGGTTTCTCTGTGCGTTGCCAATCTAATGAAGTTCTGTGCAAAAATAGGAAGGAAGTCAGAAACATGGATGTACATTGGGAGGGGGGGGTGCCTGGGGAAGGTTCTGTACCACGGCCGTGCATCTTTCTCTGCTTTCCTAGGCTCCCTTCTGCAGGCTCACCCAAGTCTTGTTTTATAGACTTACCCATAATTTAAATGTTGGTGTTGCCTCTGTTGTGTTTCCATAGGGTGGTGGCGCTATTCTGTTGCCGGCTATGGAAGGCACTTGCCACTAACAGCAGTGGTGAAAAGCGATACTGCAAGTCATCTGTAAACATTAAACCTTACAATCCCCGGAGCTTTCGCTGGAGAAACTTTCTAACGGATGAAGTTTCATAAGAATTTCTGCTTCCTCCTTATAAAACCTATCTGGGCTTTTCTGGTGTATATAGGGGGTTTCCTTGCCCTTTATACGAGGAGGGTGGGTGGGTGAGAAGTGAAAATTCCAGTGTATATTGGCATTGTGCCAACCAAAGACTTGTTAGAAGCTTCAGATAAACACACAGCTGCATTCAGGAACACAATGGGGTTTGTGCAATAAGTGACAGTCAGGTTGCCTCATTGTAACCAATCAGCAGGCAGCATTGGTCCCCTGCAAACATCTCATTGGTTGTTATGGGTTTCTGGGCAAACCTGGGCAAACTGTCTTTTATGACATTATGGGGGTGTGTAAGGTAATTGTTGGCCCAGTTCTTATTAGTGGCCAATAACCACAGGTTGAGCAGGTTCGGGCCGACTTCGGCACATCATTTGGGGGGTCGCGGGTAGGTTTGGGCTCTTCTGCCTGCTCTCCCCCCGTCTGTGACCTTACACTGCTGGCTTGCGCTTTCGGGCACATGTCCATAAATAGAGGGGAGAAGTCAGGTAGGGTTCGCATTGGAACCGGGCAGCTTAGGCTTGGGTGCGGGTCTATAAATAGAGGGGAGAAGTCAGGTAGGGTTCGCATTGGAACCGGGAAGCTTAGGGTTGGGTGCGGGTCTATAAATAGAGGGGAGAAGTCAGGTAGGGTTCGCATTGGAACCGGGCAGCTTAGGGTTGGGTGCGGGTCTATAAATAGAGGGGAGAAGTCAGGTAGGGTTCGCATTGGAACCGGGCAGCTTAGGCTTGGGTGCGGGTCCATAAATAGAGGGGAGAAGTCAGGTAGGGTTCGCATTGGAACCGGGCAGCTTAGGCTTGGGTGCGGGTCTATAAATAGAGGGGAGAAGTCAGGTAGGGTTCGCATTGGAACCGGGCAGCTTAGGGTTGGGTGCGGGTCTATAAATAGAGGGGAGAAGTCAGGTAGGGTTCGCATTGGAACCGGGCAGCTTAGGGTTGGGTGCGGGTCTATAAATAGAGGGGAGAAGTCAGGTAGGGTTCGCATTGGAACCGGGCAGCTTAGGCTTGGGTGCGGGTCTATAAATAGAGGGGAGAAGCCGGGTCGGATCGGGAGTGAGTGGGTTAGGGCCGGGTAGGGGTGAGTTTTTCTACCCGCACTAGTCCTTATGGCATCTCCCTAGCAGTCAGTCCATATCAGTCTATCCATCCATATCAGTATAATTTCTAGGGACCCCAAGGAAACCCCTGCCCCCTGTTGTTGGGGTGCATCAGGCCCACCCTTTACCTGCCATGAAGGACACATTATCCATCTGGTCCATTTATCTTGCCCTATTTCCAATCCCGCCCCCCCTCGCCCACAAACTCTCTTCCCTCTCTCTTTCCTGAACCCTTTTACCTTTCATCCATTTCTTTTAGACCTCAATCAGAGCAGAAAAAATCATTTCTGCCAATCGGATTTCTCCCTGGAGGAAACCAGTTGTCATAATCCTGTATCCTTTTTGCTTAAAAGGTGCGCACATAATCTCTTCTGACAACTCGGCTTTGCAATTGATTTTTCTTTTCCAAGCATAATCCATAAACTGAGCATCCATGAGAATGGAGTGCAGAGAGGCGTGCGTTGCTGTTAGATGTACGTGCGCATTTGGGGGGAAAGTGGGGCAAATGCGGCAGGCGCGGCAAAGCTGAAAGGTCACCAAGCAGCCCTTGTTTAGTATAGAGATTACTATATAATGCTATACCAGTTGCAGGGCTGCCTTTGCTCCTATAAAAGCGTTGTACATTCTTGCGTTATCCACCCCAGGCCCAGTGTCGGCGCCCATGGAGCTCCAGGAGTTGGGGGACCCGCCTGTCCAACATCTCCTCCCCAAACCAAGGGGGGTCATATGAACCTTCAGGAATTGTCAGGAATTTCATTGTACAGGTATTGGATCTGTTATCCAGAATGCTTGGGGCCTGGGGTCTTCCGGATAAGGGATCTTTCCATAATTTGGATCTCCATACCTTAAGTCTACTAAAAAATAATTTAAACATGAAATAAACCCAATAGGGCTGTTCTGCCCCCAATAAGGGGTAATTATATCTTAGTTGGGATCAAGTACAGGTACTGTTTTATTATTACAGAGAAAAGGGAATCATTTAACCATTAAATAAACCCAATAGGGCTGTTCTGCCCCCAATAAGGGGTAATTATATCTTAGTTGGGATCAAGTACAGGTACTGTTTTATTATTACAGAGAAAAGGGAATCATTTAACCATGAAATAAACCCAATAGGGCTGTTCTGCCCCAATAAGGGGTAATTATATCTTAGTTGGGATCAAGTACAGGTACTGTTTTATTATTACAGAGAAAAGGGAATCATTTAACCATGAAATAAACCCAATAGGGCTGTTCTGCCCCAATAAGGGGTAATTATATCTTAGTTGGGATCAAGTACAGGTACTGTTTTATTATTACAGAGAAAAGGGAATCATTTAACCATGAAATAAACCCAATAGGGCTGTTCTGCCCCAATAAGGGGTAATTATATCTTAGTTGGGATCAAGTACAGGTACTGTTTTATTATTGTTTTAGAGAAAAGGCAATCATTTCTAAAAATAAGAATTATTTTAAAATAGAGTCTACGGGAGATAACTTTCCCGTAATTTGGAACTTTCTGGATAACAGGTCCCATACCTGTACCCTGTAGCCTTTAATGTTGTTCCAGTGGAAGCAGAGCCATAGCCTAAACCAGGGTGCTCAACATTTTTTATTTGTGAGCCACACTCAGTTGCAAAAAAGTGTTGGGGAGCCACACAAGCATGAAAAAAGTTCTTTGGGGGCCAAATAAGGACTGGGATTGGCTATTTGGTAGCCCCATGTGGTCTGCAGGAGGCTCTGCTTGGGGTAAAAGTCTCTGGGCTTCCAAAAGTTGCCTCCAAGCAAGAAATAATTAAAAATGGCTCCTACGTTGAGGCCACTGGGAGCAACACCCAAGGGGTTGGTGAGGAACATGTTGCCCCTGAGCCACTGGTTGGGGATCACTGACCTAAACCAAGGATAACAACCCTGGACCATTATTCCTCCTCCATCAAACTTTACCATGGGCAGTGTGCCTTCGGGCAGGCAGTGTTCTCCTGGTATCTGCCAAATCCAGACTTTTCCTGCCCGATGGAAAAATGTCCTCTATCCTCTAGAGCAGGGATCCCCAACCAGTGGCTCAGGGGCAACATGTTCCTCACTTACCCCTTGGATGTTGCTCCCAGTGGCCTCAGAGTAGGTGCCATTTTTACATTTCTGGCTTGGGGGCAAGTTTTGGAAGCCCAGAGACACAGTTTTACCCCAAGCAGAGCCTCCTGCAGCCACATGGGGCTACCAAATAGCCAATCACAGCCCTTACTTGGCCCCCAAAGAACTTTTTCATGCTCACGAGTAAAAAGGGTTGGGGTCCCTGCTCTAGAGAATGTTTCCATTACACCCCCTCAGCTGATAGCCATATTAGCTCTGTTGGCCTCTGATCACCCATAAGAATCCCACTCGTATAAATAGTTCTTGTGCTGACACTGCTTTGGGGTCAGTTTGGAACTTGCCAGTGAGGAAATGCTATTTTAGCTGGAACCCCCATACTTCTGCCTATATAGTGTGTGCATGTATGGATGGATAGAGAGAGAGAGATGAATAGATAGAGAGATAGATAGATGGATAATACTGCATTCTGTGTGTTGCTGGGACCCCACACGCTAATACGACTGCTTATGTAACATTTACCAAAGAGATGTTTATACCCGTTGGATTGAGCCCCCCATCTCCTGCTCACACAGCATATGAATGAGCTGCCGGGGGTCCCGTTTGACTGCTGGTTGTAAATAGTCAGTTGTGATAAAAGTCTCATCTCAGAAGGACACCCCCCCCCCCCCACCACCACCTCCTTTTATTACTCTGCTACCCCGCCCCCCCCATTCTGGCATTTGAGGCCTGCAAATTCTAAAAGGGGGTTATAAAAAAAAAAAGTAACTTTGATGTGAATGTAAAGACTCTTCTTCACCCCCTGTAATAAAACAGGCCCCTTCCCCACACCCGGGGGCAAAGGCACAAACAGCCCTTTCTGTTTTATCTCTAGTAGTTGTACTGTCAGGGAATGATCACAATAGGGATGTTACAGTGTATTAATGTACTAAGTGCACGGTCTGCAAACCGTAAGTCTAGGCTGCGCACGTAGGCGGCCATGATGGGACAGTACAGCTGTCGGCACCGTGTGGGATATGAGCTGGCTGGGAATTGAAGCCGGGCCACGTTTGTTTACTTTCACACACAAGTATTCCAGAGCTTAGTGTATTTGTGTAAATATGCACACACACATATATATATAATATATATATATATAGAGAGAGAGAAGGTTGAGGTTACGGGAAACTGCCCAAAAAGTGTTTCTTTGCATAATGAAGAAAATGTCATTGTAAAGGTCCCCATACACGGGCAGATGTCACCAAGCGAGTGGATCTTCTCCCGATATCCCCACCTACGGGTGGGCAATATCGGAAGAATCCAGGATAATTCGATCATTTGGCCCTGGGGCAAAACGATCGAATTGTAACAACGGTCTTAGGAAAAGTCGGTCCGGGGGCCGTATCAATGAGCCGATTCAGTCCCCCAATCCGACTAGCTTGTCTAACCTGCCCGATCGATATCTGGCCAATTTCAGGCCAGAAATCGGTCGGACAGGCCCGTCGGGTTTGGGGACCGTAAGTCACTATCCAGCGTAGATTAATTACAAATTGTAATGGTTTCAAAGTTTAATTATAAATGTAATTGCTACTAAAAGCCGTATCCTTATGGGGTTTATCTGCCCTGCTCCATAGGAGCCCAAAGCTGCCCATACACACGCAGGTTAAACCCCTACAGAATGTTCATCGGGGAGGCACCGGGGAAAGGCTGCTGGGTTGGTTACATGTTATACAGCTAGCAACCTGTAACCACCAATCAGCAGGCACCATTTCCGGGTCACCCATTGAAAATCAAACATCTGATTGGTCGCTGAGGGTTACTGGACCCTGGCTTAAACTGAGATTATTATTGTATAGTTTTACGTATCCTGATTTTAACTTTTCCTTCATTTCCCGGATTTTAACTTTTCCCATATTTTACACTGGTCCTACTGTATTAAGGCCATACACGTTGAGATTTCAGTCTTTCGCCAACGTTCGGATATCTATCGTACGTTTAAATGCAACGATCTAAAACTCCCATTCAGCCTGAAACTGTAGGATAAAGCCCTAACAATAACCAATGGGGGGAGGTTCTGAACATGAAATAGTTACAGGCACCAATCGTACGAAAGTGACTCCCATTGTAGGGCCCCAAGGGTATCGGCAGATACACAGATACATGCGCAGATTTTATCCTTATCCAATTTTCTAACCTGTCCAACTGACTAAACGACCAATCACCATGGTACGGAAAGTATCGGGACAATAATTCTGAGGCCACACATGGTCCGAAAATCGTATGAAGATTGTATTGATAGGTGTATGGCCAGCTTAACCCTCATACAGGCATCTTGGTGGCTCCTACCTGCTGTAGTTGGCCACCATTGTCAGTTGCTCAGGTGATAATTACCCCAAAACCCTCGCTGCCCCCTGGGAAGGGCGTCCCACAGTGCTTACATTCCATGGCCCATAGCAGGGACCCAAGTTGTAGCAGTCAGTGATTTTTATTTTTATTTTTTTTGGGGGAAAAAAAAACTTGTCAGGCCAAAATCAGAATAAGTTATAAAGCCACTGGTGTTGGGCTGGTGTGGGGGTATATACACTCATTTGTATTTATTAGCAGGAGCCTGCCATACTAGTACTGGGGGGGGGAGGGGTCAGTTGATTCCCAAATATGCGGGGGGGGGGGGGGGGAAATGTCTGTGATGTCACTGTGAGAGAAGGAGACGGTTGGGTCGTTTGGAGGTGAGGCGAGAGGGTCACTGAGAGGTCACATGCATGATATTAGGCAAATGAGGGGGGTATTGAAGGGGGGGGTTGGGGTATTTAGATCATGGCAGGAATACACAGGAAGGTGGGAAATGGGCAGGGCAGGCTTTGTTGTGATTGAGCTGTGCCCCCAGTGGCATGCAATGGGTTAAAAGATAGGGGGTGTTGACTTGCGAGGCTCAGCTGCCTCCAGTCCATCAGGAGGGGGAGGAGGCAGGAGGAGACACGGCTGTAGAGTTTGCAGCATTGAGCGGTGTGTGTGTGTCACGGGGATCAGTCCTGAGAGGAACAGTATTCCCCCAATGCGCCTCGGCCCATTACAGGAGAGCAGGGAAGCCCCTCCGCCGCGTTACCAGGAAACCGGGCATCCCCATTCTGCATGGAGCCTCCATTCTGCCTAGTAACCCACATACCCAGGGAAGCCTGCAGGAATACCTCCGTCTGACCAGGGATCCTTCAGTCTGTGGCACCGGTCGCCCCTGGGGGTGCAAGGATAACCGTCCCCATTAGCATTGATCCTAACAAGGAGCCCGTTGTGCTAACAAGGAGATCCCACACAGGAAGTTGTGCAGATTCTGCAGCAGGAGAAGTTGACTGGGGGTCCATAGAGAGACCTTCCATTACAGGGCAACCCCCTTCCCCCTGCTGAGAAGAATTGCCCCTTATCTCACACTATCTGCCTGCAAGGACTCCAGCTGCCCCTGTAGGGATTGGGAGCTGATCCCCAACAGATTTGGCCTAATTAAGACTTATAGGTAAGGGATCGACATGCCGGGCAACCCTTTTAATCCCCTGCCACTCTCCCTGATCCCCAGCCAAACTGGGTGCCCCCCAAATTAAGTGGTTCGGAGTGGGGGTTCTGCCCCCGTTGTGCTGTGCCAGGGATTCCATGACTTCAGCCGGAAGAACAACAGATTGAGAAGCAAAAAATTGGGCTACGCTGCAGCATGATGGAAAGGGCATGTAGGGTTCTGGGACACAAGGAAAGGCTCTGCACGGACCACCCTATATGCAGCTAGTGGGGTTCACGTTTTACACCCAGGACTCCCCCCCCAGTTCCAGTTATTTGATGGAATCCGTGCGGAGAGTCTCCCATGTGATATTCCCAGCGGATCTGCCTGCAGAAGCCCATCCCTGCATTTCCCACCGACTTGGAGAATCTCCAATGGCTCTGCTGTGGGATTCCTCCTAAGTCCATAACAATTTCCTACCGGATCTTTGGGGTTTTTCCCCCCCTATTACCCTAAAAATTCCAATTCAACCCCAGACTGCTGAATTCTCTTCCACCCCCCCATTTTTTTTTTTCTTTTCTTTTTGTTATATGGTGAATTTGGAAGGGATTGTAGGATGTACGAGAATGTGGACGTTCCTGGTTTGGGCACTAGCCCGACGCACTACCATATGATGGATTTCTATAGCCAGAACCGGGCTTGCCTATTGCAGGAGAAAGGACTCGGGACCATGCATCCCTACGGGACGCCACTTCGAAGTCAACACTGGAGCAGTTCCAACCACTGTACGTAGGTGATACCCTCTCCACAATCCCCGTCCCTTGTACCGCGGCGGTGCCGCTCGCGCCTGGCTTATTGTTCTTATTTTATTATCAATTTGACAATTTTATTGCCCATTATTCTCGTAGAAGACATCTGTAATTGTGGCACGTTAATGCCTATGTCCAGATGCGCCGCGGCAACATCTGTACGGATAATGCTCTGTATAAATAATCCCAATCTATAACGTGCGCCGAACAATAGTCTCTTTGCGCCGCTCGTAGAGTTGGATTATCCGTCTGTCCTAATGGGAAGATCTTTGTTTTGCTGTTTGTCCTGCAGTGGAGACAATGGCAAACAAATTCTTTCTAGACTGTTGTGGGTGGGACTGTCTCTAGACCATGACAAGATAACCTCATTTACCGCTAGTAGAACGTTCTAGCCGGAGACCGTTTCCCTATACGGGGGCTGTTAGTAACGCAGGGAACTTACTGCTAGATAAGCGTTTAGGCCTCAATTGCGCTCGGATTGAAATGAATATTTTTTTTAATATCGCCAGTATAATAACAATAGCATCATATCTGGGCTATGCAGTATTCTCAGAGTAGCGCTTTATCCACAAACCTATGGGGGTTCTTCTGTTATGGAACTACAACTCCCAGCATGCCCTTACAAGCTTCACTTGTACAGGTCTAGTTCCTGTGTTACATTGCCTCTGGCTATTATTGGGTGAATGCAACTTAATGAGGGTAATGGAAATAAATGACAAATTATGTGTTTTGCATTTTCATGCCGAGCCGCGCTGTATCGTTTCAAAGCGGTTTATTTTCGTAAATGAATTTGGGCCCTGTCTTTGTAACGGTTCCGTGAGCGAGGAATGGGCCTCTGGGCCCACAATCCAGTTTGATAGTAATTAAGTCACCATTCCTGTCTCTCTGTAACTCTCGGGGCATAGGGGCAAAACTCAATGTAGTAATAACAATATCCTGCATAATACTATTTGATACAAACACTTAGGGTGAAGACACACTGGGCTACTTAGTAGCAGCTACTTGTCACGGCTACTAAACTCCAGAAAATCCCCTGCCATAGACAATACTGAGAATTGCCTCTGCTAAAGCACAAGTAGAGACAGTTATCAGTAAATGATCAGCATTGTCTGTTTCTGTCGCTGTGACAAGTAGCTGCTACTAAGTAGCTCTGTGTGTCTTCACCCTAAAACGTGGCTCCACTTAACTCTTCCTTTACCCCTCTGTGTAAAAAAGTATAGCCGGATATGCTGGTGGGCAGCAGTCGGATAACAATGTGGCTGCAGTGTATGGTATGGAGCATTAAAGGGCAACTGCACCCAAAAACTGTTTCGATAATGTAATCCTAAGCAACTTGCCGATATAAATTCATTATACATTCTAGTGGTTTTTTGTAATTGATAAATGAAATCAAAGCAGCATTTGGGCCTTCCTGTCCTCTGGGACTCTCACATGTAGCAGAAGTCCAGCCTCCTCCGGGGTATCCCTGCATTGTTTCAGTAGTCAGAACCAGCAGTGCAGCCAGATTGTGAAACCTTTTCATTACAGGGGTAGTTAACTCTGTTACAGAGTGGCCTATTCTTTGCAACTTTTTAGTTGGTCTTCATTTTTATTTTGTATAGTTTTTTAATTATTTGCTCCTTCTTCTGCCTCTTTCCAGCTTTCAAATGGGGGTCACTGACCCCGGCAGCCAAAAACCTATTGCTCTGTGAGGCTCCAGTTTTATTGTTATTGTTACTTTGTATTACTTACATTTCTATGTAGGCCCTCCTCTATCATATCTCTGTCTCTCTTTCAATCCACTGCCTGGTTGCTAGGTTAAATTGGACCCCAGCAACCGGATAGCTGCTGGACATACCAAACTGGAGAGTTGCCACTTAAAAACCTAAATAATAAAAAAAATAAAAGACCAACTGCAAATTAACTCAGAATAGTACTCTCTACATTGCACCAAAAGTTAATATAAAGGTGAACTGCCCCTTAATTGTATTTTTAATGCGGGCCGTGTATATGACTATTAGATTAATACAGTGGAGAATTAAAGGCACAGTGTAGCCAATACGCTCACGTCAGCACTAAAGTTTATTATGGTTACTTGTCCTTGATTTTGTGGGTTTGTGGTAGTATTTTGGGAAGCACTTTTTCCCATTGCTTCCTTCTCTTTACTCCAGGAAGTTCAATTTTCTATTGTAAGAAAGGACAGGAAGTTGGACATGCGTCTGAAAATGATGCCCCCGTGCACTTATAAATAGAGCAGTCTGACCGTAATGGTTTATTTGTGCTGGGGGGACAGGAAGCGTCGCGCGTAAATTGATGTATAGAAAGAGGATTTGTGTTCTTTATTTCATGTTCATTTCCTCCCGGCCTGAGCTGAGAAAAATGATCAGTGGGGGGAGATGTACTTTGCCTTTAATCTAGATAAGTGCCTGTCGGTCAGTTCTAGATAAAAGCGCTCCCATTTCTGTTTCATCCCGCGCCATGCAATTTAAGTCTTTAATGAAATGCTCTTTTATGTATGTAGGGGCCAATAATGAGCAAATGTCTCTCTCAGCAGCTCGGGGAGTCGGCGTTCCCAGTCAGGGCCCCAGTAATATGCATCACATATATTTACTTGTAAACCATTCATTTATATCAGGACAAAAACAAACCGTTGTTCCAGTAAGGACTCTTTAAACATTTGGCATCCTGTGTGGTTTGCTCCATAGGAAACAATGAACCCAAGTTTTCACCACACAACCTGGTGATGGTGTGACTTGTTTGAGGATCGCAGGCAGTTAGCATGGAGCTGGGGGGGGGGGTGTAATTATTTACACTGTGACTCAAAACCACAACTCCCATAGTGGGGCTGCAGCAAGCAGCGGAGAGGGGAGTTGCTCCATTAGCAGCAGGATGCCGGGGAGAGATAAGACAAGGGCCCCACATCCCCTCCTTATCAGTTATTATGTGCTTGTGGTGCAGCCTGGGCAGGGCTCACACATTGCACTTGGTATTTATTGCACCCCCTCCCTCTCTTGTTGTACACAGTGTAATGGGGGTGAGCAAGGCCTTCCTCATCCTCCTCCTCCTCCTCCTGCTCCTGCTCACTATGCACGTGTGGAAAAGTCTCTGTTTACCCTGCTCAGGCCATGCAAACACATAAACATACTCTCTTTCTGTAAACGTGTATATGTGTGTAGTACAGTGTGGGTGCAGGGAGTACAGTGTGGGTGCAGGGAGTTCATACAGCAGCTAAGTGCTGCCCCGTGGGGCAACTCCTGTCACCCTGAATCTTTATCTACAGTCGCTGGCGTAAAGCAAGATGGGCCTGTTGCCGTTTGCAAAAAAGGAAACTGAAAAAGTGACTTACAATATCCTTATATTTTACAACAGGGGGTACATTACTCAGTATGCATTTAGAACACAAACACGCTGACAGAAACAAAACTATTCCAGTGAGAGTGAATTGAGGCACGTGGTGGTGAGAGCGCCCTACCCCTAAGAGCTTACAGTCTAGCGCTTGGGGCACTACACTTAAAGGGGAAGTGAACCCAAATAGGGAATTCTATGGTCACTTTAGGGGACAGTTGCTTAGAATGGCACTTTATTTTGCTCACATAGTACATGTAGTAGACACGCTAAGGATCATGTTGGTTCAGCCGTATGGCACTAGGGGCCACTGTCTGAGGGTCCGGCTGGGTTACATGGTGCTTGGGTCCCCAGGCAGGACAGGGGGGGCTGACTTGTGGCAGGGCAGCACAGTGGTGCCCCCCAAGGCTTGCCTGTAGTTGTGAGGGGGCTGAGATGGTGCCCTGCCTCTCACCCCCCCCCCTGCTGCTTCCTGCCTTTGTAATGCACTGCCCCCCCCCAGGCACAGATAACCCAGGAATCTCAGCTTTGTTTACAGGCCTCATTGACCTTTTGATCTTATCTGATATGAGCAGGATTTGGGGAGGGGGGGGCGCATACCGGCCATTTGGTCTCCTCCGTTGATTTATGCACCTTCGCAGCCCTGTGACAGATGGAATCTGATTTGCACTTCAGTGCCTTCCTGGGCTGGGGGGCAATTATATCATTTAAAGGGGATCTCCGCCCAAAAACAGTTTATTTCTGTAAAATGTCACACTGCAATATTCGTTATTGACACTTTTCCAGTGGTGTATAAATATATGTGTCGGCCTGGCTGTTTGTATTCTCTGCACCGCTGGTTCCGACTCCTGAAACAGTAGCAGCCGCCGGCTGATGAACAGACCTGGGGGGGGGACTGACCCCATAATGTAGTCAGGAAAGAATTCCTTTCCCTTCTCAGCCACATTCAAGGGGTTTCCCTTCCTTTAGACTTGGGTTCCTTCCTACTGACACTATAGATACTGATTATACTCACAGTTGTGCTTTATGAAAGTCTTTTTTCAACCTCAGAAACTGTGTAGACACCTAAAGATCACATGGGTCCCCCAATGAGCATTTTTCTGCCCAATATGGCCACCTATGTCCTGGGCTGATCCAGCTGATTCTCCTCAGGGTTTCCCCTTTAAACACAGCTTAAAGGGATAGTGAAAGTGTGAAAGTTCCAATATTAAGAGGATATGTCGCTCTGCCTGCATAAACCCTACTAACGGATGTGCCCCCTGCCCCCCCAAATCACCCCTCACTAACTGTACTGGCCTCTGGGGCAGCATGGATTGTAGCAGCTTCCTGAGTGTCTGCACACGTGGGGGCGGGGTAATGTTCTTATAGGCTGGGGTACTGTATACATTTGTCCTCTAGCCTATCAGAACATTGTCCCGCCCCAAGCGTGCTGTCACGCGAGAAACTTCAATTCATGGGTTAGTAAGGGGTGAGCTGGGGGGAAAGCGGGGGGCATAGCGGAACTAGGGTTTATATAGGCAAAGTGACACTTTCCCTTTAAGGTGACACAGACTTATTTTAAACTTCTTCAGTTTTACACTAAACCTCTAATATGTTATAGTCATTTTTTAAATTATTTTGTATTCTGGCTCTTTCCAGAATACGCTGTGGTTGTTAGGGGGGTCAGTGACCCCGGCCAGCAGCTAACTCTATAAATAAGTGTGCGGCAGTGGCTCGTAGTCACGGGGACACGCGTTGTTTATAGAACATTTCCTCCTATTTACAGATGAGAGAATATGCGGATCTGCTGATATTGCCTCTCGCACGGAATGAACCAATGTACTACTGAGCCCCTCGTGCCGACACGGAGCTGCTTCCCCCCCCCCAATAAAACCCCCATTGTCCTTCACTGTTAATAGCCGGGCACTGAAAGACAAGGGCATCTCGTTGTGTATAAAGGAGTGTATTAAAGGGAAAGCCTTCAGAGGTTCATTGAGCGTGATGAATGATAGAGGACTAGTAAACAGACCTGGATCGTACCATAATCCTGCCCCACCGCCCTCAGTGGGAAAAAGTTACATTATCCGGGGGAAAAACACAAAATTGTTACTTGTTAGGAAAACAATCTTCCCTTTAACAGGTGGCACTTGGGCCTCTGCAGTTGCTATGGGGGGGGGGTGGGGGATAGGGGGGCCACACTATGATTGGTACAGGGGGCCCATATGGAGACGAGGCAACCGATATCAGTAAAACCCTTGGATATTAGTCGTCTTGTCAATCAGGCAGGTCTGACAATTCCGATTGGCCGCCTTTGAAGGTAATGTAAATGCTGAATCGTCAGATAGGGGTAAGAATTCCTTGGTTTTACCTGCAAATGCGACGATTCAGCTCTTAACGTTAGTCCAATGGCCGTGGCAGAGATCGTAACTGTAGCGTATATGGCCAGCTTAAAGGGGAACTAAACCCTAAAAATGAATATGGCTACACATGGCATATCTTATATACTGAACTAAAGTTTCAGCATCTCAGTAGCAGCAGGGATCCAGGACTTCCAGGTTTGGGGAGCGCATTTGTGTATGGGGCCTACCGGTTTGGGGAGCGCATTTGTGTATGGGGCCTACCGGTTTGGGGAGCGCATTTGTGTATGGGGCCTACCGGTTTGGGGAGCGCATTTGTGTATGGGGCCTACCGGTTTGGGGAGCGCATTTGTGTATGGGGCCACGCCGGGCCTACCGTTTTGGGGAGCGCATTTGTGTATGGGGCCTACCGGTTTGGGGAGCGCATTTGTGTATGGGGCCTACCGGTTTGGGGAGCGCATTTGTGTATGGGGCCTACCGTTTTGGGGAGCGCATTTGTGTATGGGGCCTACAGGTTTGGGGAGCGCATTTGTGTATGGGGCCTACCGTTTTGGGGAGCGCATTTGTGTATGGGGCCTACCGGTTTGGGGAGCGCATTTGTGTATGGGGCCTACCGGTTTGGGGAGCGCATTTGTGTATGGGGCCTACCGGTTTGGGGAGCGCATTTGTGTATGGGGCCTACCGGCTTGGGGAGCGCATTTGTGTATGGGGCCCTACCGGTTTGGGGAGCGCATTTGGTGTATGGGGCCTACCGGTTTGGGGAGCGCATTTGTGTATGGGGCCTACCGGTTTGGGGAGCGCATTTGTGTATGGGGCCACGCCGGGCCTACCGTTTTGGGGAGCGCATTTGTGTATGGGGCCTACCGGTTTGGGGAGCGCATTTGTGTATGGGGCCTACCGTTGGGGCGCATTGTGTAGGGCCACGCCGGGCCTACCGTTTTGGGGAGCGCATTTGTGTATGGGGCCTACCGGTTTGGGGAGCGCATTTGTGTATGGGGCCTACAGGTTTGGGGAGCGCATTTGTGTATGGGGCCTACCGTTTTGGGGAGCGCATTTGTGTATGGGGCCTACCGTTTTGGGGAGCGCATTTGTGTATGGGGCCTACAGGTTTGGGGAGCGCATTTGTGTATGGGGCCTACCGTTTTGGGGAGCGCATTTGTGTATGGGGCCTACCGGTTTGGGGAGCGCATTTGTGTATGGGGCCTACCGGTTTGGGGAGCGCATTTGTGTATGGGGCCTACCGGTTTGGGGAGCGCATTTGTGTATGGGGCCTACCGGCTTGGGGAGCGCATTTGTGTATGGGGCCTACCGGCTTGGGGAGCGCATTTGTGTATGGGGCCTACCGGTTTGGGGAGCGCATTTGTGTATGGGGCCTACCGGCTTGGGGAGCGCATTTGTGTATGGGGCCTACCGGTTTGGGGAGCGCATTTGTGTATGGGGCCGAGCCTACCGTTTTGGGGAGCGCATTTGTGTATGAGGCCACGCCGGGCCTACCGTTTTGGGGAGCGCATTTGTGTATGGGGCCACGCCGGGCCTACCGTTTTGGGGAGCGCATTTGTGTTTGGGGAGCATATTGATGTGGTCTGATGATGCCTATGCCCGCCATTTTAATTCAGTTGTTTGTCCCTATGGCCAAATGATGGAATTAGCCCCATATTGCCCACATTATATTGGGAGAAGGTCTGCTCGCCAGTTGTATGTCCACCTTATGAGTAATAGCACACGGGGCAATTGTCTGCCCCTACCAATCAGTGCCAGAGAAATACCCTTCTGCCTGTTACCGCTCATTGATAAAAGGAAAAAGGAGCAGTTTTTACTTCCAGTTCACACAGTGACCCCTGCAGGGGCTGATGGGAGTCATCGCAGGCTTAGCCCCCCTCTGTTATGATTGGTGCACTCCCATGGAACCAAATATAGTCCAATCAGAGGTTTATTGGGGAGCTCGTTGAGCAGATTGGTACACAAACTGCAGCCACAGAGATCATGTCCGGACCACCAGAGGGGTTGTATGGTTTCCCAGTGCAAATGGATAGGTCTTCTTTAATGGTAATAGACATTCATTGCATTATAGACTAGAGGGGCTCATTGGGGGGCATAGCATGAGAAGTTGTTGAACCTGCACATTGGATCAGCTTGGTTTGGCCCTGCACAGGGGTGGCCAAATGGGACGACTGGGTGCCAGTAAGCCGCCATATTGGTGTGCAGGGCCCGTACTGGTGTGCAAGTGCCCATTGGCGCAGTTGTCAGACGCTGTTATTATTAGTGTAGACGGTAAGAGAGGCCGGTGGCGCTGCAGTCTGCTCAGATATGGCCGCCGGCTCATTATGGCCGTATAAATTCTGCCTATCACTTATAGAGCGGGGAAGCAGCTGTCAGAGGGTTTTTTTTAGCCCTGACGTTGAGAGATTAGCCGGTGACTCAGGATCAAGTGATGTTGGGCCCTGGGTAATGTGAGGACATTTATATCACCCTGTGCGTGGAGTGGAAGGCGGAGCTTGGCGTTTCCATTACACACACTGTACCTGTGCGGCGGGATGGGTAATTTGGGGGGCTGGAGTACTAGTGCTGGGATGGGTCACTAGTAATAGTGATATTAAGTACAGGCCAGAGGCGGCCTCTCTCCTCCTTCTCTCTGTCTCGTTTCCTTTCTATTCCCCGGACAGTCGTATAACAATACTCCCTTTGTCTCCTGCCCCCCTCCCTCCATCTGCTCTCCATTCTTACCCCTGTGGTTTTGGAGATTGGCCCAACAAACTTCTGACCTCATTTGCCCTTCTGGTCCTGAGGGATAGTGTAAATGGATCGTACCCGTTTAACGCTTAGCTTGCCAGGCACTGATATCGGAGCAGTCGCAGGGAGGGGGGTCTCTGTCTCTTATCCTGCCGGCTCGGCTACGGGTCATATGGGGACTGGATGTCAGGCCAAACTGTTGGCCGCGTTCTGTATATAGAGCTGCCTATGCAATATTTATGTGCAGGTTGCTGGAACCATTAGTCTGTGTGTGTAAATAGGGCGGGGGGGAGCTAGGGATGCACTAAGCCCCTGTTACCTACAGCGCTCGTATCTATTTCTCTTTTGGAGGTCGGAGATCACTGAGATTTGGCTTTAGGCCTGTCACATGAGGCCGCCATGTTGGATGGTTTCGCTTGGCACTAATAGCCAATGGCACGTGCATTGTGTAGCTGCAGTTACTGTGAGGGCCAGTGACAGTTACCCTAGGGGCATATTTATAGCCAGCGTCACCGTTGATGTTGCTCATAGCAAGGGTTCCTACAATATTCGGTGCCAAAATCACAAAAGCCTTGGATATGGGTCCTCTCGTCGATCGGGCGGGACAGAAAATTTTGATTGGGCGCCTTTAAAGGCACCTGCGTTTAGCTTCGAATCATCAGATGGGGGCAGAATTCCTATTGTTTCTACCACCATATCTGACAATTCAGCTCTGAACGTTAGTGGGGGGCACAGGAGAGATTGGAATTGTAATGTGTATGGCCGCCTTAAAAAGGTTGACTAAAATGGCCCTATCTAATGAAGCAGGAGCCACCAATTTCAGTGGTGCAACCCACTGCTGGAGTTGAGCCCCTGCCATTTAATTGCCAAAATTAAAGGCAACTGTCTGTACTGCTAGGTGTCATGGTGCTACCAAGTGCTGGTGTGGCTAGTGTATTGCATTAGTGTGGCTAGTGTATATGTGTTGGTAGGGCTAGTGTATAGGCGTTGGCAGGGCTAGTGTATAGGCGTTGGCAGGGCTAGCGCATAGGCGTTGGCAGGGCTAGCGCATAGGCGTTGGCAGGGCTAGCGCATAGGCGTTGGCAGGGCTAGCGTATAGGCGTTGGCAGGGCTAGCGTATAGGCGTTGGCAGGGCTAGCGTATAGGCGTTGGCAGGGCTAGCGTATAGGCGTTGGCAGGGCTAGCGTATAGGCGTTGAGGGCTAATGTCACACTAGTGCTTGTCACGTTGATACTGCTGCCTTACCCTTTCCCTGGGGGGGTCACAGGTGCCACTAGCCCACCTGGTTGCAGCACATATAGTCATGGCCCAGTGCTGTGAGGCAGTTTGAGTCCCTCGCCCAACAATTCTATTGAGCCCTGATAGTCTGATGGTGCTTCTTGCATTCCTTGGTTTCCTTATGGGAATAAAGGGGCTTGTGGGGAGATGTTGCCCATAGCCAAGCGGTCCGACAGGTTTGTGTGCAGAGAAGGTCTCGCTTGGGAACAGGGAAATAGTGGGAGGGGCTGCTGGGGGAGGGACTCCAACCTGACACCCCCCTTTTATAGGGAGAGGCATTAATGTGCGTTCCTTTAGTTCTACTGTGCAATAATAACAATGCGGTACTAATGTAATACAGGTAAGCCCTCAGTGGCCTATTATGTATAACGCCAAATAAATACCCAGAATTCTTTATAAGTCATACAGCAAAGGGGCTTTGATTCTTCAAGTTTGTTTGTTTGTTTTTTTATTATTTTTGAATCCTGTACTTAAAAGTATTTTCTCCTTTCAGCCATTGAGACTCAGAGCACCAGTTCGGAGGAGATTGTGCCTAGCCCCCCATCCCCGCCGCCCCTCCCCAGAATCTACAAACCCTGCTTTGTGTGTCAGGACAAGAGTTCTGGGTATCACTATGGAGTCAGCGCTTGTGAAGGCTGTAAGGTATGTGAGCCCCCTGACCCGGGGTACCTGGGCTATTATTGTACGGGGCCCCCTGCACCTGGGCTGTTGTACAGAGCCCCCCACTCCCGGGGTACCTGGGCTGTTGTACGGAGCCCCCCGCTCCCGGGGTACCTGGGCTATTATTGTAGGGAGCCCCCTGCACCTGGGCTGTTGTACGGAGCCCCCCGCTCCCGGGGTACCTGGGCTATTATTGTACGGAGCCCCCTGCACCTGGGCTGTTGTACGGAGCCCCCCGCTCCCGGGGTACCTGGGCTGTTGTACGGAGCCCCCCGCTCCCGGGGTACCTGGGCTATTGTACGGAACCCCCCCCGCTCCCGGGGTACCTGGGCTATTGTACGGAACCCCCCCGCTCCCGGGGTACCTGGGCTATTGTACGGAACCTCCCCGCTCCCAGGGTACCTGGGCTATTGTATGGAACTGCTCTTGTGCTCACACACTGCTTGGGCTTACTTAGCCTTTATGTGGGCTCGTAAGGCTTCACTAACATAAAGGGAACCGATTGTAAAAATAGGCCTTTTTTTAAAGGAAACCTATACCCCCAAACAGTGTAGGTCTCTATAAAAATATATTGAATATATTGAACAGCTCATATGTAAAACCCTGCTTCATCTAAATAAACCATTTTCATAAAAATATACTTTATTATTAGTATGTGCCATTGGGTAATCCTAAATAGAAAACTGCCATTTTAAGTACTAAGGGCCGCCCCCTGGGATCATAGGAGTCACAGTGCCCACAAACAAGCCAAGGCACACATACATGCTAGGCCCCATCAGCCAATGAATGGGCAGAGTTCTGCCTTTTACTCCCACACTACTTCCTGTTACAGTTAGAGCTGCATTATTTCCTGTCAGCTGATCTCTGAGGGAGCACACAGCCCAGCATGAAAAGAGATTATAAATTAGAGATATATTAGTAAAGGGACCTTTGCCTCTCTCTTTCTGGTTAGTTAAATATCATGGTGGTGTCTCTAATATCTATATATATATAATTGCACCAATCCTTATTGATCCGGTCTCCAGTGAGACCAGTGATTTCCCGTGGGTAACAAATCACTACACATGCTGTGACAATTTTGAGACTGTTTCATATTCCTATTTACCCGTCATTGTGCTATAACATGCACAGCCCCCTGGGAAATATAAGGTTTAATGGTGGATTCCAGTAACAGGGATGTCAACTAACTCCATGGCGTTAGGGCTGGAATTTATTAAACCAATTTACATTAAGAACATCATGATACCTGAAGTGCATCATTCTCACCCCACTGACATGGAGCCAGATGGCATCTTTCTAGTAATGTATATACAGGTATGGCATTCATTATCCAGAAACCCGTTATTCAGAGAGCTCCATAGACTCAATTTCAGTCAAATAATTCAGATTTTTAAAATGTATTTCCTTTTTCTCTGTAATAATAAAACAGTACCTGTACTTGATCCCAACTAAGATATAATTACCCCTTATTGGGGGCAGAACAGCCCTATTGGGTTTATTTCATGGTTAAATGATTCCCTTTTCTCTGTAATAATAAAACAGTACCTGTACTTGATCCCAACTAAGATATAATTACCCCTTATTGGGGCAGAACAGCCCTATTGGGTTTATTTAATGGTTAAATGATTCCCTTTTCTCTGTAATAATAAAACAGTACCTGTACTTGATCCCAACTAAGATATAATTACCCCTTATTGGGGGCAGAACAGTCCTATTGGGTTTATGTCATGTTTAAATTATTGTTTAGTAGACTATAGAGACCCAAATTACAGAAAGATCCCTTATGCGGAATACCTTTGGTCCCAAGCATTCTGGATTTGTACTGGCGATATATAGGGATACAATGAATTCAGGATTCTAAGGGCACCCAGTTAGAGGGCACCCACAACTCTGGGCCAATGGAGGTTTGTTACAGATGCAGAGTCTGCACCCAACTCCATGTATAGGCTGCACATTCACGGCGCAGGATACTATGCAACTTTAGCCCAAATGAGTGTGTTGAATGCAATTAAGGGCGCCCCTAAAGCAGCTCTGAGGGTGAGGGACCAATCACAATCCCATTCACTCTGTCTGTCCTTTCCCGCAGGGCTTTTTCCGTCGCAGTATCCAGAAGAATATGGTGTATACATGCCATCGAGACAAGAACTGCATCATAAACAAGGTGACGCGGAACCGCTGCCAGTACTGCCGGTTGCAGAAATGTTTTGAGGTCGGCATGTCTAAAGAATGTGAGTAACAGGCAGCACCCAAAGGTGCTCAAGGTCATTGCTGCTTGTTAATGGGCACCCGTCCCTGCTGTTTGTGGGTGCATCAGGGAGCACAAAGGGTGCAAAAGTCTGTTACTGAGTCCCTGCGTGGGAATGGCTATTCCTGTCACAGTTGGAGGCTATTACTGCAGCAGATCATTTGCTGCCGCCCCGCTCTCTGCCTGAGTAATTCCTTCTAGTCTCCCGTACCAGCTGTGCCCAGTCAGTCCCCTCGCTCCCAGCCGCTGATGGATGTCTGCTCACAGCTGCCATACCTCCCTCCCGCACTGACAGCTTGGGATTTATGCACTCCTGCGGCTGTCTCTCCTGGCCCTACAGAAGGATAGGGGTAATAGTCCGTAAGGATGGATGTGCTCTAGGAAATGGGGGGGTTTCACCAGCACCCACCTAAAGCAGGGTGGCTAGAAAGCTCGGGAAATATCTCTTATTTTGCTTTACATGTTTGTCCCCCACAAAATGAGAGATTTTTATGAATAATTGGGTAGGAGGTAGTAACAAAACTTCTCGCGTCCCCCCCACAGCTGTACGGAATGACCGCAACAAGAAGAAAAAGGAGCCCCCAAAGGCCGACGTGATGGAGAGTTACGTACTGAGCCCAGAGACAGAAGATCTCATTGAGAAAGTGCGCAAAGCCCATCAGGAGACGTTCCCTGCACTGTGCCAGCTGGGCAAATACACTACAGTGAGTTCCAATACTTGCCCCACCAGTATAAGCATCTTTAATTATACTACTGAGCCGCCCCTACTAGCCTTAGCCCAACCAGTAGCCACAGAGAGGAGCCATAACTAGTTGCCATGTTTGTACCCCCACATCAAGGCTGCCCCTTTCACTTACTCACACACATCTTTTTACTCTTACCCTAGAATTTCAGCTCTGAAGAGCGGGTCTCTCTGGACATCGACCTCTGGGACAAGTTTAGCGAGCTCTCCACTAAATGCATCATCAAGACGGTGGAATTTGCCAAACAGTTGCCGGGATTCACCACTCTGACCATCGCCGACCAGATCACCCTCCTCAAATCCGCCTGCTTGGATATTCTTGTGAGTGCCTCTCTGTTTGATGGCCGGCTTGGCCTACATAGTATATCCCGCTGTCCTAGCTGGCGCTAGACTGAGAGAGGTGGGGGATTTTACCCCCAAACATCCTATTTCTGCACAAAAGCTTGGGAGTCGCCCCACTGCCCCTTTCAGCATCTAGTGGGTGAACCCATGGGAGAAAGATCCGTTCTCGATGCAATAATGGGCATATTTTAAACACTGCCCTATGTGGCAATAGTCTTAAGGGAAGGTTTTTTTTTGTTCAGCAGCTCTCCAGTTTGGAATTTGAGCAGCTATCTGGTTGCTAGGGTCCAGTTTACCCTAGCAACTTGTAAGTGGTTTCAACGAGAGGCTGGAAGATGGGTAGGAGAGCCTGAATAGACAGATTAGTAATAAAAAGTACAAATAAACTTGTAGCTTTCCAGAGCTCAGTGTTTTGGCCGCCAGGGTCAGTGACCCACATTTCAAAGCTGGAAAATGATTTATAATCTATAAAAGGTACAGGCCATTTAAAGAAGTTTCTAAGAATATGCCATTCTGTAACTCACTAAGGGCAAACAGCTTTAATGGTGTTGGGAAATGGCTGGATTTACCAGGAATAGGTGCATATTGAGGCAATATTAATAATAGTACATGGAAAGGGTAACTCTCCACTTGCTGCAGGAGTATTGGAATTGAGTGCAAGAACATTAGCAGTGAGACAGCTGGGGCACAATGCTGGGCAAGGCTAATGCCAGTCAGCATGTAATGGGCCAGCTGTCTAACTGCCTCACACAGGGCTAAGGTGACATTTAGCAGCGGGCAGTCTCCAGCCTGGCAGGCTACTCAGACTTATGTGGGAAGAATTGTGATCTTTTTCAAAGCAAGCCATTTTTATCTATTATTCAAAATGCTTGGGGCCTGGGGTTTTCCGGACAAGGGGTCTTTCGATAATTTGGATCGAATAAAATCATTTAAACATAAAACAAACCCAATAAGGGGTAATTATATCTTAGTTGGGATCAAGTACAGGTACTGTTTTATTATTACAGAGAAAAGGGAATCATTTAACCATGAAATAAACCCAATAGGGCTGTTCTGCCCCCAATAAGGGGTAATTATATCTTAGTTGGGATCAAGTACAGGTACTGTTTTATTATTACAGAGAAAAGGGAATCATTTAACCATGAAATAAACCCAATAGGGCTGTTCTGCCCCAATAAGGGGTAATTATATCTTAGTTGGGATCAAGTACAGGTACTGTTTTATTATTACAGAGAAAAGGGAATCAAATACAGTGTAAAAATGCAGTCTATGGGAGATGGCCTTTCTGCGATTCAGAGCTTTCTGGATAACGGGTTTCCCATACCTGTGTGTTTGACACACCCATTAATGGCCCTTCCCTTGGCTACGCCCTGCACAGTTGTGCCCTGTCTCACACCCACCCTGCCATACTATGCTGTGCTGCCTGCGTGTCCCTTATCACTGTGTGTGCCCCCCCTTCTCTCTCCCACACTCAACCCAAGTGCATTTCATGCCAAGAACATCTCTTTCCTTCCTCTCTGACTACAAGCGGAGCTCACTTCTCTCTCACAGGGAGCCACACCAAACCATCTTATGATATAAATGGCAGTAGCGCCACGGTGCGACCCACCCATCCTCTGACGCTGGCTTTTACTGTCACGCTCTCAGCCTCTGCCAAATGTCTCTCTTCCCCAGTGCGACTGTCTCACCAATTCTGCCTCCTTCTAGATCCTGCGAATTTGCACACGTTACACCCCTGATCAGGACACCATGACGTTCTCAGATGGACTAACCCTAAACCGCACGCAGATGCACAACGCAGGGTTCGGACCCCTCACCGACCTGGTCTTCGCCTTCGCTAACCAGCTGCTACCACTTGAAATGGATGACGCCGAGACTGGTCTTCTGAGCGCCATCTGCCTCATCTGTGGAGGTGAGATGGGAGGGCGGCCATGTCTAATTTCACATATTGCACCTAACATACCATTGGCTGTTTGGCCAATAGTAACAGCAGTTGTACTCTGGCACAAAGTGCAGCAAGCAGTGTGTGTCAGTTCCATTTTAAAAGGATATTTTCATTACAACAAATCTGCTTGCATACATTAGCCTGTGGCTTTTTGTTATAGCAGGAGAGGACAGAAACACTTCTTAAAGGGCACCTATCGCCCCTACACTGTTTCCCTAACCAGAGGTGTGGGCTAATAGAGCTTGCACTCCGCTTGGGGTAACAATAGTTTGTTTTTCTTTTTTTAAAAACCCCCGCCAGCGCTGGGCTACCCACACTGGGAGGGAGCATTCAGTGCGGGCGGCCATATTGGTTGGCGCACATGAGCATAATAAGTGATCTCCTCACTCGCTCGCTCATTATGCACATACGTGTGTCCAACATGGCCGCCCGCACTGAATGCTCCTTCCCGGGGCGGATAACCCAGCGCCGGCAGGGAAAGTTGTTTTAGAAAAACAAACTATTGTTACCCCAACCGGAGAGCAAGCTCTATTAGCCCACACCTCTGGTTAGGGAAACAAACAATTATAGCAGTAATAACTATTAACATCATGAAATCTAAAATAATAATGTTGAATTTCTCAGAAAGGCATTAATTATGTGTGTAAATGTCCCCTTTAAATAGGGCAGTGCTGTTTGACTTATATAGATGAGTTAATGAGTAAACCCCCCCCCCCCCCCCCCCGCTGCCCCACAGAACCCTCGTCAGCTTTGCCAGGCACCAGAGGGGAACAGGAATTTTCTAGTGTCCAATTGTGTTTCTCGTTGTGCTGGCTGCCACTATAGCTGTTGTACATTTGTCTGCGCTATTGTCTGTTCTATGCTGCTACAGAATTCTCCTGTTACCTACTACTGGAACGACTATCAGCTATTACTATCTGCTTTAATTGACCCAGTTTCTTGGAGCATTGCATGTTCTCGTGTGTGCATCTATGTAGGCTAGGGGGAGCGGCTAGATAAGGCATTCTGCTGACCTCTGCTGGTGGCAGTGAGTAGTGCACCTGTCTAAATATCTATGTATATATTTCCATATATACTGTATATAGTGCTACTACACATGCAGCGCTGAACGTAAAAGAGAAGCAGTAGCCAATAGGCACATCCATAGTAGGTAAATAACCCCTTAGATTTGTGCTGTCCCAACTGGCAGCCTGTGGGCCGCTCCCCCACCTGTCTGGCTGCTGTGAATGCTTACCTTGTGTAAGCTTTAAATGGTATCAGTACTGAGATTAACTGCCCCCCTTCATGGTTCTCACCTCAGATTCAAGCTGTAATCCCCCTGTATTGTTTACACCTGTTAGGCCTGTCCTGCTCTACCCTGCCTGGGTGTGCCATACTCTGCCTGCCCTATGCTGCCTGGGTGTGCCATACTCTGCCTGCCCTATGCTGCTTGGGTGTGCCATACTCTGCCTGCCCTATGCTGCCTGGGTGTGCCATACTCTGCCTGCCCTATGCTGCCTGTGCGTGCCATACTCTGCCTGTCCTATGCTGCCTGTATTTGCCATACTCTGCCTGCCCTATGCTGCCTGTATGTGCCATACTCTGCCTGCCTGGGTGTGCCATACTCTGCCTGCCCTATGCTGCCTGGGTGTGCCATACTCTGCCTGCCCTATGCTGCCTGGGTGTGCCATACTCTGCCTGCCCTATGCTGCCTGTGCGTGCCATACTCTGCCTGCCCTATGCTGCCTGTGTGTGCCATACTCTGCCTGTGCTATGCTGCCTGTGTGTGCCATACTCTGCCTACCCTATGCTGCCTGTATGTGCCATACTCTGCCTGCCCTATGCTGCCTGGGTGTGCCATACTCTGCCTGCCCTATGCTGCCTGTGCGTGCCATACTCTGCCTGCCCTATGCTGCCTGTGTGTGCCATACTCTGCCTGCCCTATGCTGCCTGGGTGTGCCATACTCTGCCTGCCCTATGCTGCCTGTGTGTGCCATACTCTGCCTGCCCTATGCTGCCTATGTGTGCCATACTCTGTGGCGCAGAGCAGTATTTATATACATAAGGAGTTGCCATATTGCTTTTAGTAGCACGATACAGCACCTTTTAATAATGGTGTTTATTGGAAAGTTTGTTTTCCCATAGCAGAGGTAGCAGTGCTTAACACCCATTTGATGAATTTTCTGCTGCAATCACTAGTGAGTATCTTGGCTGTTACCTGTGGACATACGGGCACTGCAGTTAATCCGGTGACTCTTAAACTCACCAACAGAAAGCATACAATGGGTGTCTGCTGCAAAAGAAGCTAGAGAAACTGGAAAACTAAAAGTTCCCCTGTGCAAGAATGCACATTACTCATTTATAGATCATTATAACGCTGCTCCCATATAAGTCATACTGATTACTTTACGCACCGCTGAGATTTGCCTCGATGGTTTTATAATGTCTTGTTCTACCTGTTAGACCGGCAGGACCTGGAGCAGCCAGATAAAGTGGACAAGCTGCAGGAGCCCCTTTTGGAAGCATTGAAGATCTATGTCAGGAACAGGCGACCCAAAAAGCCACACATGTTCCCTAAAATGCTGATGAAGATCACAGACCTGCGGAGCATCAGTGCCAAGGGTAAGCTTAGGGGTCGGCTTATCTGATCCACTATGGAAAAGCACATTGGGATTGCTTAGGGGGATACAAATGATAGTTTGGACTCACAGGAGTGAAGCGCTGGCATGGTACCACGGCACGGTTACCGGTCACATTGTTAGGTGCCCCATGATCCTGGCAGCACCACTGGGTTTCCCACAAAGATACCTTACAGGTTCCCAGAATAAGCACCCACCTGGCTGGGACATTCTAGGAGCTCAGCTAATTTTATTCCCGCTGTAAGCCAACCAATGGGCAGTCACACTCCAATGCCATGATTGGCTGGGGGGCTAACGCCAGCCTCAGTGTGAATGAAACCATTTCAGTCTCGGTACAGAGAGGGCTCACTAAAATAACTTGTCTGCAGGAGTTCTACTCGCTGCCAATAGAGCTTGATCCAGGGTGACCTGCAGAGACAGCACAGAGTGCTCCCGGGATCTCCTCTCTCTGAGGGACACACTGTTCCTTGTTATATATATAATATACCTCTGTGCCTTGTTGTTTAACCCCTGAGAACTGGAGAGGGAAAGAACATTGGAAAAAGGAGGATAGAGGATAGTTTGGGGGGTGCATATAAGGGAGATAAGGATGTGAAAGCTCAGAAAGGGAAGGGAAAAGGAGTCATACTGAGAGAGAAGAGTATAAGGAGAGAAGTAGTGAAGGGAACACAGACACAGTTCAAAGAGAAAAAAGGGGCAACTTGTGAGGGAAGGAAGAGGGGGATAGACATAAAGGAGTAACTGTCAGGGTGGAGGAGAGATGGGAGGATGAAGTGAAAGTTGGGGATGGCTACTACTAAGCCTAGCGCATCCCCCTTCTAAGGCTAGTGCATCCCCTTCTAAGGCTAGTGCATCCCCTACTAAGGCTAGCACACCCCTACTAAGGCTAGCCCATTCCCCTACTAAGGTTAGCACACCCCCTACTAAGGCTAGCCCATTCCCCTACTAAGGTTAGCACACCCCTACTAAGGCTAGCCCATTCCCCTACTAAGGTTAGCACACCCCTACTAAGGCTAGCCCATTCCCCTACTAAGGTTAGCACACCCCCTACTAAGGCTAGCCCATTCCCCTACTAAGGTTAGCACACCCCTACTAAGGCTAGCCCATTCCCCTACTAAGGTTAGCACACCCCTACTAAGGGTAGCCCATTCCCCTACTAAGGTTAGCACACCCCTACTAAGGGTAGCCCATTCCCCTACTAAGGTTAGCACACCCCTACTAAGGCTAGCCCGCACCCCTACTAAGGCTAGCACTCTTAAGTTCTGCTCTTTGTCTCGCAGGTGCGGAGCGCGTCATCACTCTGAAGATGGAAATCCCAGGTTCCATGCCTCCCCTCATCCAGGAGATGTTGGAGAACTCAGAAGGGTTGGACACATTGGGGGGGGGAGGAGGGGCATCCGGAGGGGCACCGCCCACACCAGTACCACCAAGGAGCTGCAGTCCCAGCCTGTCACCCAGTTCCACTCACAGCAGCCCCTCTACACACTCCCCCTGACCCCCAACTCCTGGAACACTGAGGGGGGCAGAAAGGCACAGAGACTGACCAGCCCATGGCACAGCCTTCTCACATCCTTGCCCCTCCCCCTTTTCTACTTCCTCTTCCTGTTACTTGACAGCCACTCATCACTGTGCTCTCTAGAGAAGAAAGGATGGAAGGCTGCCTGGCTGGGTGAGGAGGAGCAGGGGGACCGCAGCAGCTGGAGACTTGGACTTAGTCCCCCCTTCACCAAAAACTTTGGTTCATTTGAGCCACGGGCCCCTCGGAACCCCCTCTCTCTCTCTGTCCCGCCTCCAATGGATTGAGAATGGACTGATAAACTGTACTGAGACAGAATCTCACACTGTGTTTGGAGCCAGAGAGAACATGGCTAAAATTAATGAGGGGACAGGGTCTCGTCCACCTCAACGGGGGGGGGGGGGGGGGGGGATACGCTGGCATGTTAACCCCTTTCACTGCACCCCAAAAGCACTCTGTATGTAAATTGGGTTTAGAAATGTAAACAGTATTTTAAAAACAATATGAAGTTTAAAAAAAAAAAATAGGGCAGCTTGATTTTTTTTTTAAAAAGGAAAACATTAGATGTTTTAGAATCTATATGAATTGTTATAAATTGTATTTTTGCTATTTCTCTTTGATTTCAGTTCACACTAGAACCCTTGGAAACTCTTGCTGTTGTGCTCACTGTTGCAGTGATGCAGCCCTGTCCAACAGCATGGCCCCGGGGGGGGGGGGGGGGTTGTTTAACCTGCCTCTGGGTTGGGCAGCATTTGGTACAGAGCATGGAGCAGAACTACAGCTCACCGACGGAATTAAGGGGAGGTTTAGTTCTGCAACATTTGATGTGCCCCATGTTTCCTATCCCTGTATATGTGAAGCTGGCCATACAAAGTGGCTCATATCTCGGGGTGCAAGGTTACCAGTTGGGGCCCTCTATATGCCAGTGTATGGGGCACTGACAGATGAGGATAGAATGACGGCCATACTGTGTATGGCTACTCATACAGGATCCATCTGTTGAAACTGTGGGCTGATTGGTCAGATACTGGACAGTATTGTGAATGGCCACCCCTGGGGCTTGGTGTTGGACTGCCCACCCTAAAATAAAATTGTTTAAGGGCTCCCCAAAATGTTTCTGCTGTTTAAAGTACATAAACAGGCAGCAGAGTGCTTTCTGCTTGGGTGTCGGATGGAAGTGAAGAGGGTAAAGGTCCAGTCCCACTGCTGAAAGTCCTGCAACAGTCACGTCATTGGTCCCCCCCAGCTGTTCTGCCCTACATTTCCCAGCATGCCCCTAATAGCAGAAGGCTGCTGGGAGTTGTAGTTCACAACAGCTGCCGGAGCAATGACTGTGACTCCCCAAGGGACTGCCTTTGGAAGCACATAACAAATGTACCCCACAGTTCCCAGCACCCCCCCATGTCTCTAACCACTATATAGCTGTGACCCCCCCACTCTCCCTGCATAATAGGACTTCTTGTTTTCACGCCTCTACACACCAGCAAAAATGTTTTTCAGTTTGAGGTTTTTTTATGGTTAAATAATTAAAAAAAAAAGACCAAAAAAAAAAAACAAATGACGTGACAACTTTTTTTTTTTTTTTTATGTGGATAAAAAAATTGTTTTTGTTTTACTTTGAAGGTTTTTTCCTCAAGTTTTCTGTCTTACCTTCTGCACAAAGGTTTTATCTTTATATTAAAACAAACTCATTTCTGTTTGACTCACTTATTTCTGTCACTCGTGTCCTCCCCGCATTATTATGGGATATGAAGCACCGGTGTATTCTGCAATGGGACCCATAACAAGCACGGCTTCTGCATCATCTGGTTTCTCCCTTACCCACTGAGCTTACAATCAGGTTAGAAGAGGAGGAAAAAATAGCTTGGGAGAAGAAGAGAAAGGGGCTGGTGTGGGGCAGGTAAAGGAAGCTGAGCTGGTGACGGACAGAAGAGTGGAGGGGGAGAGGGGTGGGAGAGGAAGCGGAGCCGGAGAGAGAGGTGTGAGAGGAAGCGGAGCCGGAGAGAGAGGAAGCGGAGCCGGAGAGAGAGGTGTGAGAGAGGAAGCGGAGCCGGAGAGGGAGCGGAGCTGGAGAGGGACAGAGGGGTGGGAGAGGAAGCGGGGTGGGAGAGGGACAGAGGGGTGGGAGAGGTGTGAGAGGAAGCGGAGCCGGAGAGGGAGCGGAGCTGGAGAGGGACAGAGGGGTGGGAGAGGAAGCGGGGTGGGAGATGGACAGAGGGGGGGAGAGGAAGCGGAGCCGGAGAGGGAGCGGGGCGGGAGAGGGACAGAGGGGTGGGAGAGGAAGCGGAGCCGGAGAGGGACAGAGGGGTGGGAGAGGATGCGGAGCCGGAGAGGGACAGAGGGGTGGGAGAGGAAGCGGAGCCGGAGAGGGACAGAGGGGTGGGAGAGGAAGCGGAGAGGGACAGAGGGGTGGGAGAGGAAGCGGAGCTGGAGAGGGACAGAGGGGTGGGAGAGGAAGCGGAGCCGGAGAGGGACAGAGGGGTGGGAGAGGAAGCGGAGCCGGAGAGGGACAGAGGGGTGGGAGAGGAAGCGGAGCCGGAGAGGGACAGAGGGGTGGGAGAGGGAGAGGGGTGGGAGAGGAAGCGGAGCCGGAGGGGAGGGAGCTGGAGAGGGACAGAGGGGTTGGAGAGGAAGCGGAGGGAGAGGGACAGAGGGGTGGGAGAGGAGCGGAGCCAGAGAGGGGTGGGAGAGGGACAGAGGTGGGAGAGGAGGGAGCGGAGAGGGGTGGAGGGACGGAGAGGGGTGGGAGAGGAGGGAGCGGGAGAGGAAGCGGAGAGGGGTGGGAGAGGAGCGGAGCCGGAGAGGGGTGGGAGAGGAAGCGGAGCCGGAGAGGGGTGGGAGAGGAAGCGGAGCCAGAGAGGAGTGGGAGAGGAAGCGGAGCCAGAGAGGGGTGGGAGAGGAAGCGAGAGCCAGAGAGGGACAGAGGGGTGGGAGAGGAAGAGGAGCCAGAGAGGGTGGGAGAGGAAGCGGAGCCAGAGAGGGACAGAGGGGTGGGAGAGGAAGCGGAGCCGGAGAGGGACAGAGGGGTGGGAGAGGAAGCGGAGCCAGAGAGGGACAGAGGGGTGGGAGAGGAAGCGGAGCCGGAGAGGGACAGAGGCGTGGGAGAGGAAGCGGAGCCAGAGAGGGACAGAGGGGTGGGAGAGGAAGCGGAGCCGGAGAGGGACAGAGGGGTGGGAGAGGAAGCGGAGCCAGAGAGGACAGAGGGGTGGGGAGAGGAAGCGGAGCCAGAGAGGGACAGAGGGGTGGGAGAGGAAGCGGAGCCGGAGAGGGACAGAGGGGTGGGAGAGGAAGCGGAGCCAGAGAGGGACAGAGGGGTGGGAGAGGGAAGCGGAGCCGGAGAGGGACAGAGGGGTGGGAGAGGAAGCGGAGCCAGAGAGGGACAGAGGGGTGGGAGAGGAAGCGGAGCCGGAGAGGGGTGGGAGAGGAAGCGGAGCCAGAGAGGGGTGGGAGAGGAAGTGAAGCCAGAGAGGGGTGGAAGAGGAAGCGGAGCCAGAGAGGGACAGAGGGGGTGGGAGAGGAAGCGGAGCCGGGAGAGGAGTGGGAGAGGAAGCGGAGCCAGAGAGGGTGGGAGAGGAAGTGAAGCCAGAGAGGGGTGGAAGAGGAAGCGGAGCCAGAGAGGGGTGGAAGAGGAAGCGGAGCCAGAGAGGGGTGGAAGAGGAAGCGGAGCCAGAGAGGGGTGGAAGAGGAAGCGGAGCCAGAGAGGGGTGGAAGAGGAAGTGAAGCCAGAGAGGGGTGGAAGAGGAAGTGAAGCCAGAGAGGGGTGGAAGAGGAAGCGGAGCCAGAGAGGGGTGGAAGAGGAAGCGGAGCCAGAGAGGGACAGAGGGGTGGAAGAGGAAGCGGAGCCAGAGAGGGGTGGGAGAGGAAGCGGAGCCGGAGAGGGGTAGGAGAGGAAGCGGAGCCGGAGAGGGGTAGGAGAGGAAGCGGAACCGGAGAGGGGTAGGAGAGGAAGTGGAGCCGGAGAGGGGTGGGAGAGGAAGTGGAGCCGGAGAGGGGTGGGAGAGGAAGTGGAGCCGGAGAGGGGTAGGAGAGGAAGCGGAGCCGGAGAGGGGTGGGAGAGGAAGCGGAGCCGGAGAGGGGTAGGAGAGGAAGTGGAGCCGGAGAGGGGTGGAAGAGGAAGTGGAGCCGGAGAGGGGTGGGAGAGGAAGCGGAGCCGGAGAGGGGTGGGAGAGGAAGTGGAGCCGGAGAGGGGTGGGAGAGGAAGTGGAGCCGGAGAGGGGTGGGAGAGGAAGTGACTATATTCCCTCTAAGGAACCACGATCTCTGCTGAAACATGGAAGCTCCATACCAGCCTGCCAGGGAATACACTAATATTTGGCCCTCACAGTTTGCACTCACACTGATTTATATGTACCGATTGGGCAAGTTGTACTGAACACCCATCTAGGTGCCATCTGATTGGTTTAGACAAGCCTACCCTACGGATATCTGCCTGATTGGGCAGGTTAGATTTTGCTATCGGATCGGGGCCCACATCCGCTCATTGATGCTCTCCTCACTCCTCACTCCCACAGGAACTATTCCCATTGTAATTCAATCGTTTGGCCCAAAGGCCAAATGATCAGATTACTCCGATATCTCCCAGATCGTATCCACCGTATGGTGTACGAGCACCTTAAGGTAGCCAAACATGTTAAGATCTGCTCGCTTGGCGAGGTCACCAAGCGAGCAGATATTCTCACGATATCCCCACGTACGGGTGGGCAACATAGGGCAAATGTAGGCTAATTCGATCATTTGGCTTCTAACAGCGCCAATGGCACAGTCTGTTTGGGGACCGCATCAATGAGCCGATGCAGTCCCTGATCCGACTGAACCTTTTAACCTGGACCGATATCGGCAGCTACAATCAGCCCGTGTATGGCCACCTTTAGTCTAGGTTCAGCCCTAAAGTTCAGTGTTGAGTGCAAACCCTCTGATCAGAAGGCTGACACAGCACCCATCCCTGACACTCATAGGAGAAAGAGGATCCACTCTTCAGCACTACTGCATTAATTGGGATACAGGTATGGCTTCACTTATCCGGAAACCCGTTATCCAGAAAGCCCGTCTCCTATAGACTCCACTTTAATCAAATGATTCAGAATTTTAAAACTGATTCCATTTTCTCTGTAATAAAACAGTACCTGTACTTGATCCCAACTAAGATATAATTACCCCTTATTGGGGGCAGAACAGCCCTATTGGGTTTATTTCATGTTTAAATGATTCCCTTTTCTCTGTAATAATAAAACAGTACCTGTACTTGATCCCAACTAAGATATAATTACCCCTTATTGGGGGCAGAACAGCCCTATTGGGTTTATTTCATGGTTAAATGATTCCCTTTTCTCTGTAATAATAAAACAGTACCTGTACTTGATCCCAACTAAGATATAATTACCCCTTATTGGGGGCAGAACAGCCCTATTGGGTTTATTTCATGGTTAAATGATTCCCTTTTCTCTGTAATAATAAAACAGTACCTGTACTTGATCCCAGCTAAGATATAATTACCCCTTATTGGGGCAGAACAGCCCTATTGGGTTTATTTATTGGTTAAATGATTCCCTTTTCTCTGTAATAATAAAACAGTACCTGTACTTGATCCCAGCTAAGATATAATTACCCCTTATTGGGGCAGAACAGCCCTATTGGGTTTATTTATTGGTTAAATGATTCCCTTTTCTCTGTAATAATAAAACAGTACCTGTACTTGATCCCAGCTAAGATATAATTACCCCTTATTGGGGCAGAACAGCCCTATTGGGTTTATTTATTGGTTAAATGATTCCCTTTTCTCTGTAATAATAAAACAGTACCTGTACTTGATCCCAACTAAGATATAATTACCCCTTATTGGGGGCAGAACAGCCCTATTGGGTTTATTTCATGGTTAAATGATTCCCTTTTCTCTGTAATAATAAAACAGTACCTGTACTTGATCCCAACTAAGATATAATTACCCCTTATTGGGGCAGAACAGCCCTATTGGGTTTAATAAATGTTTTATTGATTTTTTAGTAGACTTAAGGTATAGAGATCCAAATTATGGAAAGACCCCTTATCCGGAATACCCTTGGTCCTGAGCATTCTGGATAATGGGTCCTATACCTGTAATAAATAATGTTTATCTAAGGGAATGAAAGCACGTGGGCATTAGTCTAACATGTCAGTAAGAGACATTGCTTTCCTTCTGACAGCAGTGAGTGAGGACTAATAAAAGGGGCCAAAATGCACAAGGTAAGGGCATCTCGGGGCCACAGCTACGGCAATAAGCTTCTCTAACATTCTGCGCCGCTGGCATATAATGTAGTGGGGAGATGTGGGGCCCCGGCACACAATAGGGGGGACACAGTGAGTGGGGCGTCTCTGCTGACAATGTACAGGACACAATGAGCAAGGTGGGAATGGATGGAATCTGCTGTAGGTGACTGTGAGGGGACAATGGGTGCAGAATAGAACTTTGCTGAGTTGGGAAACGGGAAAATTCTCTTCTCTCTCAGGCACAAAAGCCCCTGTCAATCACACGGCGCAGGCTGTAACGGCAACGGTGTGTGTGTCGGATTGAGGGAATGGCCACACTAAGCTGAACTTGCACCCAATTAGAGTAACCCAATACAGGTATGGGACCGGTTATCCAGAATGCTCGGGACCTGAGGTATTCCAGATAAGGGGTCTTTCCGTAATTGGGATCTCCATACCTTAAGTCTACTAAAAAAAAATCAATAAAACATTAATTAAACCCAATACCATTGTTCTGCCTCCAATAAGGGGGATCAACTACAGGTACTGTTTTATTATTACAGAGAAAAGCATGAAATAAACCCAATAGGGCTGTTCTGCCCCCAATAAGGGGTAATTATATCTTAGTTGGGATCAAGTACAGGTACTGTTTTATTATTACAGAGAAAAGGGAATCATTTAACCATGAAATAAACCCAATAGGGCTGTTCTGCCCCCAATAAGGGGTAATTATATCTTAGTTGGGATCAAGTACAGGTACTGTTTTATTATTACAGAGAAAAGGGAATCATTTAACCATGAAATAAACCCAATAGGGCTGTTCTGCCCCAATAAGGGGTAATTATATCTTAGTTGGGATCAAGTACAGGTACTGTTTTATTATTACAGAGAAAAGGGAATCATTTAACTATTAAATAAACCCAATAGGGCTGTTCTGCCCCAATAAGGGGTAATTATATCTTAGTTGGGATCAAGTACAGGTACTGTTTTATTATTACAGAGAAAAGGGAATCATTTAACTATTAAATAAACCCAATAGGGCTGTTCTGCCCCAATAAGGGGTAATTATACCTTAGTTGGGATCAAGTACAGGTACTGTTTTATTATTACAGAGAAAAGGGAATCAGTTTTGAAATTATGAATTATTTGATTAAAATTGGGTCTATGGGAGATGGCCTTTCCGTAATTTGGAGCTTTCTGGATAATGGGTTTCCGGATAAAGGATCCCATGCCTGTATATACATTTATTATTGAGCGTCAGTCAGTTATTCCCAGCCCCTTATAAAGCCAAATACAAAGTGGGAATGTGGTTCAAAACAACAACTGTGCACAAATGCCCCCCTGCAGTTACCAATAGTAACAAGATATTTACTATCATACAGATTTGCTGGATTCTGTGCAACCCAGACTTACTCATCAGTAGATTGCCATAGTTTTAATAGGTTCAATATTATGTATAAAACACAACAACTTTGCCAAGTCCAGGACTGTGCAAGAACCATTTTCTCAGGGTGCTTCTCTATGTCCATTAGCTATTTTTTTTTTTAATTCTATTTATGTTTTTCGCCTTTATATTAACTTTTAGTATAATATAGAGATTGCTATTCTGAGGCAATTTGCACTTGATCTTCATTTATTATTATTTGCGTTTTTTTAATTATTTCACTTTTTGTTCAGCAACTCTCCAGTTGGGAATTTCAGCAGCTATCTGGTTGCTAGGGTCCATTTTAACCTAGCAACCAGTGGTTTGAAAGAGACACAGGCATTTGAATAGAAGGGGACCTAAATAGTAAGATAAATAATGAAAAGTAACAATACAAGTGTAGCCGCACAGAGCAATCGTTTATGAGCTGCCGGGGTCAGTGACCCCCATTTCAAAGCTGGAAATAATACAAAAACTATAACACATACATAATGAAGACCAATTGAAAAGTTGCTAAGAATAGGCCATTCTGTGATATACTAAAAAGTTAACCTGAACCGCCCCTTTAACTGCCAATACAATGAATTTTGTTACAACAGTGCCACCTGTTGCTGTAACCGTACAGTTAGAGAGATGGAGAAAAACGAACGGAAAGAAAACAGAACTGTTCTGCTGTGTGAAAAGGAAAGGGAAAGCTCCTCTCCTGAGGCTTAAGGTGTGAATGTAAATTGTTGCATTTGTAAGTATATTAAGAGTAAAGAGATGGAGGTTGAGTATGTTGCTCCATTACATAATGTGGTTATTTTGTAACAGCAGCACCACCTGCTGGTCAGTCCCTGTAACTATACATCAGAGCGATATCCCCTCAGTGGGAAACAGAGAAGAGTTGTGATGTTACTGGAAATAGATCAGAAGCCCCAGATGCCCTTTCTGAGCGGAGCAACATCAGAACCCGTCTCTGTTTCCCACTGATGGGATCTTTTACTTACAGTTACAGGGACTGGCCAGCAGGTGGTGTTGCGGTTACAAATTCATTATATTGGTAGTTGATAAAAGCTCTGAAAAGGGGGGGGAAAAAATCAAAGGTGCTTAGAAAGGCACCCAGAGCAATTTAATATGACATTTTTAAGGTTTAATATATTTCACTGTACATGTAATGGGATGTATAGTCACTGAAGCTGTGTAACACTGACACTATTGGGCATTTTTAGTGGTTTATAATTGCTCTGTTTGTATTTTATCCTGGATGGTAGGGGAAGCCAGTGCAGGGATTGGCAGAGCGGCATGGCAGAGGAGAAGCGGTTGGGTTAGTTAGTTAGGTAGGTAGTTCTATGTAGTTTATTTTTCAAAATGTGCAGAAAAAAATAAATTTGCAAAATAAAGAGCTGCAATTCACTTCCAGTGAATAAGAGATAAATTCCCAGTTGTTTATTTTGTGTTACTGTGGTGTTTATATGTTTATACAGTTTTCATTACTGTCATCTCTTCTGTCTTCCTTTTGCTCTCTGCCATTTGCCTTTTTAGAGTTGCCATCCTAGTATACACTTGTGTATCATCGGCTTGTTTAGCCAATGAGGGGAAAATGTTATAGGCCCTGCCTTGCTGAATGCAATCGTCTATAAATTGTTGCGAAAACTTTCCTTGAAAATTTGTTTGAAAATAATAATTTACAAATGCTGTATAATTAATTGCCCACTTGTCATTAGGAGATTTCTTTTTTGGAACATATGGAATTAGAAAAGGAGACAGTTCTGTGGTTTTGCCTAATTTTGGGTCTGACACTTCCAGCTTTTTTTCTTCTCTTTCTTCTTCTACTAGTTCTTCTTCCTCCTTCTTCTATTTCATAAATTTCTGTTTCTTTTATGTGTTCTTTAAGCATTTTTGGTTTTTTGATGGATGATTCTCCTTCCTCTATTTCGATTTCAGATATTTTCATTTTCTTGGTGGATGAGATTTCTGGCTGGACCTCAGGCAAAGTTTTTGAGGCAGGTGGCACTGGGGTCTTTGGCAAATATTTTGGAACAACCAATGGCAAGCTTGCAGAGGCAGATGGCACCGGGTAACTGGCAAATATTTTGGAACAACCAATGGCAAGCTTGCAGAGGCAGATGGCACCGGGTAATTGGCAAATATTTTGGAACAACCAATGGCAAGCTTGCAGAGGCAGATGGCACCGGGGTAATTGGCAAATATTTTGGCTGGACCTCAGGCAAAGTTTTTGAGGCAGGTGGCACTGGGGTCTTTGGCAAATATTCTGGCTGGACCTCAGGCAAACATTTAGTGATAGATGACATTGGGGTCACTGGTAAAGATTTTGGCTGGACCTCAGGCAAAGTTTTTGAGGCAGGTGGCACTGGGGTCTTTGGCAAATACTTTGGCTCAACCAATGGCAAGCTTTCAGAGGCAGATGGCACCGGGGCAATAGGAAATGGTTTTGGCGCAACCAATGGCAAGCTTTCAGAGGCAGATGGCACCGGGGTAATTGGAAAATATTCTGGCTGGACCTCGGGCAAACATTTAGTGGTAGATGACATTGGGGTCACTGGCAAAGATTTTGGCTGGACCTCAGGCAAAGTTTTTGAGGCAGGTGGCACTGGGGTCTTTGGCAAATATTTTGGCGCAACCAATGGCAAGCTTTCAGAGGCAGATGGCACCGGGGTAATTGGCAAATATTCTGATTCGGGGCAGGGCTGATCGCTGATAACGCCTTCTTGATACAAAAGGTTTACTATTGTGTTCAAGTTATCGAGTACTACTTGCATTGATTTTTGAAATTGTGGATCTATGAGAGTTTCTATACGTTCAACTTTTTTACGCATCTCTTCATATTGCTGTTCCACCATCTGACTCTCTAGATTTAAGTTCTGCAGTTGGTCTTCTAACCCTTCAGCTTCTAGTTGCAGGGCTTCTTTTTCTACCGTCAGCTGTTCTAGCTCTTTACGAGTGAATTCGACGTCACGTTCTACTGCCACGATTTCTGCTCTCTGATTTCTGTTGCTTTCTTTTATCTGTGCAACTTTTCTTTTCATTTCTTCCAAGGCTTCAGTCAGAAGGTCTTTTTTTTCTGCGGCAGTTAAAAAATCATCTTCATCTGAGCTGTCCATTCTGTTACAGAAAGAAGCTGCGGTGAATAACAAATTCCCTGGTTCTCCAGCACACAAGAAATCCACAGTGGATGAGCTGAGAGGTAGCAGTGACTGTAGTAGGAGAGAAGGCTTAGCCCAAACAGTCACTGGCTGACCCAGGCCTTTGTACTTAAAGGGATTTTGTCATGATATTTATGGGGGGCTTTTTATCTCTAAATGACACTGTTACATAGCAAATTAATTCCCTCTGCTGTTTAAAATATTATTCTTGAACCAACAAATGTATTTGTAGCTGTAATATTGGTGTGTAGGCGCCATCTCAGTGCATTGTGCCTGAGTCTGAGCTTTCAGCCAGCGCTACACATTAGAACTGCTTTCAGCTAACCTATTGTTTCTCCTACTCCCATGTAACTGGAGGAGTCCCAAGCCGGACTTGGATTTCTTACTATTGAGTGCTATTCTGATACCTACTGGGAGCTGCTATCTTGCTCCCTTCCCATTGTTCTGCTACTAACTGGTCCCATACCTGTAGTATTTTTTAATCATAAATAGAAGTTGATAGAAGTAGTTGCCCAACGTATTTTCATTGTTCCTGCCTGCTTGTTGTAAATTCCAAGACTGTAGGAAACACAAATGAAATAATTTATATAGTGTAAGTAACGTTTATTTTGCTCAATTAATATGACAGAAATGTCTGTGACAGTGAAGGAAACCGTTATCCATTAAAATAGATTTACAGGAGGAGAGGGTCACATGTCACCTATAATAATAATAAAAACAAAAGAACACTAATATATAGTGGGATTAGGCAGATAAAGGGCTTGGAGGGTCACAGTTATGGAGAATGGGGGGCCAAGCTGGGATTGCTATGCTTGCAAAGTCCCTCTGAAGATACTTTGGTGGGAGGGGGGCCCAGTGTGGGATAGTTATGCCACTAATCAGGAATAGAAAGCTAGCTAGTTAGCACTTCCTGTCAATTACCAATCTGCAGAGAAGCCCCTGATAATGAGCTGCTCAAAGGCTGCTACTTAAAAAAGGGAGGGTTTTGCATGTTAAAATGTAGATACGGAGCTCTGAACAAAATGCCCTGTTTATAAAGAAAAGTTTGGGGGAGAGTTCCAGTGAATGCTTAAGGGGAATTTACACCTAGTGATTATGGATTGAGCAAAGGCATTTGGTCTGACATGCTTATTCCCAATGTACACAGCCCACCAAGCAATGGAATAGTTTTCATAACAGTTTGGCCACAAGAGGGCAGTATTCAATTAGTCTTTAGACAAGGCTACCTTATCCAAGCAAGCATAGCGCCAGAATGCTGCTTACTGGGATTAGCGCTACTGGGAAAATATACCTAAAAGTAAAGCAGAGATACAGGAAGGGATAGAGGGCTTCTAAGAGTCAGGTTTGTATTATCCTTTATTTATATCGCTGTCACAGTGCTTAACAGGGATTGTTTATCATTCACATCAGCCCCTGCCCCAGTGAGCTTACAATCTAAGGTCCCTATTGTACTTACACACACTAATTTTATCAGGAAGTAACCTATGATTTTGGGGAGGAAACCCACACAAACACGGGGAGAACATACCAACTCCCTGCAGATAGAACAGGTATGGGACCCGTTATCCAGAATGCTCAGAGCCTGGGGTTTTCTGGATCAGGAATCTTTCTATAATTTGGATCTCCGTACCTTAATTCTACTAAAAAAAATAATTTAAAACATGAAATAAACCCAATAGGACTGTTCTGCCCCCAATAAGGGGTAATTATATCTTAGTTGGGATCAAGTACAGGTACTGTTTTATTATTACAGAGAAAAGGGAATCATTTAACCATTAAATAAACCCAATAGGGCTGTTCTGCCCCCAATAAGGGGTAATTATATCTTAGTTGGGATCAAGTACAGGTACTGTTTTATTATTACAGAGAAAAGGGAAAACTTTAAAATGGAGTCTATGGGAGATGGGCTTTCTGTAATTCACAACTTTTTGGACAATGGGTTTCTGCATAATGGGTCCTATACCTGTAGTAGCAGTAGTAGAACACGATTAGAATCTAGTTTGGAGAAACGTTGGGCAGGAAAGTAAAAGCCCCGGGTGTTTCGGCCGGCAGGCTACACGGGAGAAGCACATGGATAAAGGGAGCCGGTGACAGTGAAGGAAAGCGTTCCCGGAGGAATAAAGGAAGGAAGTGGGGTGGATATAAATATTCAGAGATGTTGGAGGGGTTACACGCGCTGCATAACTCTCTCACACACACAAATCCCAATCATATCACAGAGCTGGGGGCTGTCGGTAAGGCAGCTGTGAGGCTGAGAATGTCTCTGGGAACCCAGCCTCCTCTGCCTCAGCTTTCTTGATCTGATCAATTTGCCCCAGGGTTAGATGATCGAATCAGCCCGATATTGCCCCCCTCAAGGTAGCGACCTTCATTGCACACTAAACAGATCTTTTAATGTACGGCCACCTTTAGTCCCCACCTGTCAGTCCCCTTGGCTTTTAGAACATGGCAAGGGGTTGGTAGAGGGAAGACTTTACTTATTCTGATACATAAACGGAAGCCCCAAGGAAGGCCAAAATCGATGGTCTGGTTCTAAACAGGCCTGGACTGGGATACAAAATAGGCCCTGGCATTGCAAGTACCCAGAGGCCCAAACAGCCCCCCCAGCAGCCCAATAAATAGTGACTGTCTGTGGCATCTTACAGCCCCCCTGGCATTTGCCAGAATCAACAGATTGCCAGTCTGGGCCTGTATCTATCCTTCCCTCCTTCATAGTGGAGAATTATCATCAAGTCCAGACTGGAGTCAAAATAGGCCCTGGCATTCCCAGTACACAGAGGCACAAACAGCCCCCCCAGCCCAATACATAGTGACTGTCTGTGGCACCTTACAGCCCCCTGGCATTCCCAGTACCCAGAGGCACAAACAGCCCCCCCAGCCCAATAAATAGCGACTGTCTGTGGCACCTTACAGCCCCCCTGGCATTCCCAGTACCCAGAGGCCAAAACAGCCCCCCCCCCCAGCCCAATAAATAGTGACTGTCTGTGGCACCTTACAGCCCCCCTGGCATTCCCAGTACCCAGAGGCACAAACAGCCCCCCCAGCCCAATAAATAGTGACTGTCTGTGGCACCTTACAGCCCCCTGGCATTCCCAGTACCCAGAGGCCAAAACAGCCCCCCCCCCAGCCCAATAAATAGTGACTGTCTGTGGCACCTTACAGCCCCCCTGGCATTCCCAGTACCCAGAGGCACAAACAGCCCCCCCCCCCAGCCCAATAAATAGTGACTGTCTGTGGCACCTTACAGCCCCCCTGGCATTCCCAGTACCCAGAGGCAACAAAAACAGCCCCCCCCCCCAGCCCAATAAATAGTGACTGTCTGTGGCACCTTACAGCCCCCCTGGCATTCCCAGTACCCAGAGGCACAAACAGCCCCCCCCCAGCCCAATAAATAGTGACTGTCTGTGGCACCTTACAGCCCCCCTGGCATTCCCAGTACCCAGAGGCCAAAACAGCCCCCCAGCCCAATAAATAGTGACTGCCTATGGCATCTTACAGCCCCCCTGGCATTTGCCAGAACCCACAGATTGCCAGTCCAGACCTGGTTTTGAAAGTAATAAAGGAGAACTAATGCCATAATCATTGGAATTTGCCCAAATGTTAGGCACCTACCACTGATTATAATCCTGATACCTCAGGCCAGTTCTCCTGTTTGATAAAATCTGCACCGGTCCAGGGTATTTCTATAGAAGCTCCTCGTTGCCATTGTTTTAAGCTTCTTCTGTCTTCTTTTTGTTCTGGTCCAGACAGACACAGGTAAAGTGAAAGCCAAACTTGGGCACAAAAAGATTTATTTTTGCCAGGCCCAGAGAAAGTAAAGACATAAAAAGATTAGCTTCTACAGAAATACCCCCGGTGCAGTTTTCTGTTAACAGGAGCATCGGCTGGGGTATTGGGTAATGACCATCATGGATACTGGGAGGTGTAAGCCCAATCCAACCAAAGCTGCAAGTGATCAGATGTGATTAGTGCATACTGTATATCCATGCACCCCATACATGCAGAATATGTTTGCACTATAGAACATAAACAATAATAGTATTAGTTATATTAAATATGCCAAGATCAACTGTTATATAACATGTGATAACCCCCATCTACAACTGTGCCCCTCTCCATAGAATCTACCAGCTGCCAGGACAGAGATTAAACTGGAAAATAATGGGCAATAATAATAAAGTGCAACTGTGACATCTGTACTAAAACACACATTTCACTGCAAAACACACAAACTCAGAAAAGTGGCAAAATGCTGCATTTCCAAAAGCGCCCAGCAGAGGTCACTATTGAATTAGTATAAGTGACAAGAACGCTCTATGGACAAATCCACCGAACAAAACAAGCAACTCAGCGTTTTGCCAGCCATGTGGGTAGCCAGTCTGAGTCTCTCATTCAAAACACTGCCTGGTTGCTAGGGTATACAAGACCATAGACAATGATATTTTGAGACAATTTGCAGTTGGGTTTAATTTTTTTACGGTTTTCCAGTTAGAATTTAGATTTTTTTTTTTCAGCAGTGCTCCTGTTTGGTATGTCAACATCTATCTGGTTGCTAGGGTCTTGTTTACCTTAGCAACCAGACAGTGGTTTGAATGAAAGACTGGAATATGATTAGGAGAGGGGCTGAATAGAATGATAAAGAATAAAAAGTAACAATTATAATAAAATTGTTGCCTCATAGAGCAATAGTTTTTTGGCTGTTGGGGTCAGCGACCCCCATTTGAAAGCTGGAAAGATGTAGTAGTGGAAGCAAAATAATTTGAAAACTATAAAAAAAAAAAAAAAGAATGAGGACCAACTGCAAAGTTGCTAGGAATAGGCCATTTTATAACATACTAAAAATAGGGGCAACACAGCAGGGGGCATATCATGCCCACGCGCTTGGCTACTATGGATTTAACCAGTACCCTACAGGGCCAGTCTGACCCACTGAAGACCTGCATCGCTACCTGCATGTAATAAGCAGCTCCCTGACTGAACTCACTGAGGGTTACAGTTGCACCGTACTGCTGGATGTTTTGAGAGGCCCCCTATAGGCTGACAGCACTGGTGATAAATAGTTGCCTATTATTATCCCACTGCTTGGCACTGTGTAGGCTTCCCGTTAGTATTTGTAACTTATAAATAGTTACATAATCCATGGAGTTGGTACTTAATTACTTATGGTTTTAACCGTGGCCCTTTCCCTTATTATTTCCAGCGAGTGACGGCACAATGCTAGGTGGGTACCTGGCAACCAGTCCCGCCTCCAACCATCACTGAGGGCCAGCGGACCACCGTGAGCGGAGCCTAAAGTGGAAGAATCCACGCTGAAGGGTCCCAAGTTGCTGAAACAATAACAATATCATAAATGCAATTTAATTTTAGCCTTAACCGATACTTGGGCTGCGTGACATTTCCCATCTGCTGAGGGAGCAGCACATTCACGTGTGAGGAATTGTACTTATGCTTTAGAAACAGAGCCCAGCAATGTCACGGCTTTACAGCTCCCCGGGGAGCATTGCCAAGTCCCATTATTAACTCTCTCGCTGCCAGTGCTGCTGTGCTTATCCCTGCACCCTGGCCGCCAATCACTTTCTGCGCTCTTGTACCTTAGAGCCATTTCCTTGGAGTTTACCTTTAGAAAAAATGATATATTGTTGCTTTCAGGGCAACTCGAGTTTGTGAAATAGATATGTAGGCCTCTTTTATTAAATGTGGGGCACGGTGCAAAAGTTTTTTAAAAAGAAAAAAATCAAAAGTCCAAACGTCTCATACAATACTATAGGTACACTTTCCCTTTAAACATACAACTGTCCACCTTTAGGAGCAAATAAGTTGAATAACAGTAGTCAAAACACGCTGACCAGAATAATAAAGTAACAACCAGATACAGACTAAAAATGGTAATAAAATGTGCAAGTGTGTGTGCACCATGTGTGTGTGACCATGTATATAACCAGCTGTGTGTGTGTGTGTATATATAATAGTATATAAACTGTGTGTGTGTGTGTGTATGTGTGCGTATATATATATGTATGTGCTGTGTGTATATAAACCAGTTGTGTGTATGTGTGTGTGATGTGTGTGGTTGTGTGTGTATGTGTATATATGTGTAAATGTGTATATATATAACCGTGTATATGTATATTGTAATATTATATATTATATATATATATAAACTGTGTGTGTGTGTGTGTGTGTGTGTGTGTGTATAACATAAAACTGTGTGTGTGATGTGTAGTGTATATATGTGTATGTGTATATATATAATATATATTAATATAATATATATATACACTATATTAAACTGTGTGTGTATATATAAACTGTGTGTGTGTGTGTTATATATATATATTATATATATATATATATATAAAACTGTGTGTGTGTGTGTATATATATATATTATATATATATATATATATATATATATATAAACTGTGTGTGTGTGGTGTGTGGTATATATATATAAACTGTGTGTGTATATATATATATATATATATATTATATATATATATATATATAAACTGTGTGTGTGTGGTGTATATATATATATATATATATATATATATATATATATTATATATATATATATATAAACTGTGTGTGTGTGTGTGTGTGTAATATATATAAAACTGTGTGTGTGTGTGTGTGTGTGTACCATGTATATATATATATATATATATATATACTGTGTATACACATGAAACAGACAGAGGGATATACAGCTAACCAGTGCAAGCAGACCATATGAATTAGTTTACAGTTCCTGCCATACAGCCATATTGGTTAATATAAAGTTGTGAAAATGACTAATGACTAATTCTATAACTTGTTATTGGCAGTTTTACTTCCCCTTACAATATTCCAGGCCTTATGGCACCCCCCCCCCCGTCATACCCACCCCCACTGCCCCCCTGTCATACCAACCCCCACTGCCCCTCTGTCAGACTTCTCACCTGCTTCTATGATGTCTTTATTCACTCAGTACCTGCTTCCCTGGGTCCCCACCACTCTCCACAGAAAGTCACTTCCTGCGCTGAAGTTTCCAAGATGGCGGTGCGTTCCACGGCGGAGTGCAAACCATAAGAGATCGGCTAAAGCGAAGAATCTCTCAAACGATCGGTGTTGTAAGGTGTGCATCGCCACATGAGTAGCGTAATCAGCTCAATAATATTCTATAAAGTCGAAGTGACCTTATTTAACCCCTTCAGTGTCCAAATGGTTTGTTTCCGAGTTGGTGTGTGTTCCACAGTGCAATGAATCCCACAAGAGAGTGACTAAAACAAGGAAACGCTCAAATAAACAGTGTTGTTAGCTCTGTATCATTGAATGACTAGCTCTGCAAGGCCTTCTTAATCAGTCCAATAATACTTCAAGGGAAAGTGACCTCATTTAACCCATTATATACCTACAGTTTCCCTGCCCATTTACTTAAAGTGACATAACCTGCAATCTACAAAGAGAGGAAACTGAGCTCAAAACTTCACTACAAACATAATTATAACAGGATATAAATACATTTTGTGTCCTCAAATATAGAGCAATAAAATGTTTTTTTTAAAAAATGTGTTTTTCTTAAAGTGGCTTAACTCTAAATATATAAAGGGTACAATTAGGGGCACATTCATTATAGTACGACAGGTCCGAATACAAAAAATTCGTATTTTTTTTAAAGTTTACAACGTTCGTGTATTTTCTGCGTTATTTTTGTTAATTTGCGCGACAAAATTTGCAACAAAATCTTATTTGTCACGCCGAGTATGAAAGTTTCGGATTCATTCAAGCTTCGTTATCGCGACTTTCCTTGGGCCGGGTTGGAGCTGCAGAGTGCCATTGAGCCCTATGGGAGGCTTTCCTTGGGCCGGGTTGGAGCTGCAGAGTGCCATTGAGCCCTATGGGAGGCTTTCCTTGGGCCGGGTTGGAGCTGCAGAGTGCCATTGAGCCCTATGGGAGACTTTCCTTGGGCCAGGTTGGAGCTGCAGAGTGCCATTGAGCCCTATGGGAGGCTTTCCTTGGGCCAAGTTGGAGCTGCAGAGTGCCATTGAGCCCTATGGGAGACTTTCCTTGGGCCGGGTTGGAGCTGCAGAGTGCCATTGAGCCCTATGGGAGACTTTCCTTGGGCCGGGTTGGAGCTGCAGAGTGCCATTGAGCCCTATGGGAGACTTTCCTTGGGCCGGGTTGGAGCTGCAGAGTGCCATTGAGCCCTATGGGAGACTTTCCTTGGGCCGGGTTGGAGCTGCAGAGTGCCATTGAGCCCTATGGGAGGCTTTCCTTGGGTCGGGTTGGAGCTGCAGAGTGCCATTGAGCCCTATGGGAGACTTTCCTTGGGCTGGGTTGGAGCTGCAGAGTGCCATTGAGCCCTATGGGAGACTTTCCTTGGGCCGGGTTGGAGCTGTAGAGTGCCATTGAGCCCTATGGGAGGCTTTCCTTGGGTCGGGTTGGAGCTGCAGAGTGCCATTGAGCCCTATGGGAGACTTTCCTTGGGCTGGGTTGGAGCTGCAGAGTGCCATTGAGCCCTATGGGAGACTTTCCTTGGGCCGGGTTGGAGCTGCAGAGTGCCATTGAGCCCTATGGGAGACTTTCCTTGGGCCGGGTTGGAGCTGCAGAGTGCCATTGAGCCCTATGGGAGGCTTTCCTTGGGCCAGGTTGGAGCTGCAGAGTGCCATTGAGCCCTATGGGAGGCTTTCCTTGGGCCAGGTTGGAGCTGCAGAGTGCCATTGAGCCCTATGGGAGACTTTCCTTGGGCCGGGTTGGAGCTGCAGAGTGCCATTGAGCCCTATGGGAGACTTTCCTTGGGTCGGGTTGGAGCTGCAGAGTGCCATTGAGCCCAATGGGAGACTTCCAAAATCATGCACTGAAGGTTCAAAGTCAGCAAGGTTTTTGCGGTGTTTACAATCGTTTGGATACGAAAATTTCGGATTGTAAGTACAAAATTTTTGTATTCAAACGAACGGAATTTTGGGGACTTTTGCAATCAGCAGAAATAATCAGATTTCGGGATTCGGATTGGTACTTTAATGAATCTGGCTCTTAGGCTTCACACCCCCAACCTTATCATACATGTTTTAAAATGGACGTGCTCTTATAAATCCCCAAGACTAATGGGAATTAGAAATTGTTAAATAGAACAACTTAATTATATTAAAGCGCCACACACATTTATAATATTGTGCATATTACTTACAATATTGTGCATATTTGTGGCACTACTGTACGCTTTTAATGCCCAGAGGCTTTTCAAACAAGTAAAAAACTTTCAGGGTTGATACAAAACTAAACACAAAGCATTTGACTAATATTTGGGTATGGCACAAATGCATTACTTAACTTTATTGCAGTAGTTGCCCTTATGAGTATTGAAAGTTGCATATTATTTTTATTCTTGTAGATTGTAAGCTCTTTTGGGCAGGGCTCTCTTCCCCTGCTGTATCTGTTATTGATTGCTTTATATGTTACTCTGTATGTCCAATGTATGTAACCCACTTATTGTACAGCGCTGCGGGATATGTTGGCGCTTTATAAATAAATGTTAATAATAATAATAATAATAATTCCTGGGGAAGTGTCCCGTGTAATGACAACATCGTTCCGTGTGCCCTGACAGACTAGAAGCTCTTTCCTCAGTTGCCTGTACACATATCTCTGGCCATACAAAGTATTTCCGTAGGCAATCCCAGAATTCTGTATGTGTAATGCCAGAATGTTATATCTATGAGTGATAGTGGGCAATCTGGGAATTTCCATACATCTATTGAACAATAACAGAAACATGCTCATTGTGATCCCAGCTTGGCTGAGCCTTGCTATGCAGAAAGAGCAGGAAGTTAATGCCCATGCTGGAAGTTGAAGCGACTGCGTCGGCTAATGTATATATAAGGCAATAACTGGAACATTGTTATTGTTCACTGTGCCAAAGTAGAATGTCTGTGGGTAGGAGGGATATTCTGCTGGATAAATGTAGTTTGGTCAATTTTATAATGTGTCTGGGCTATTTTGCTTAATGCATAAATGCTTATAGAAATTTCCCCTTACACATTTGTATGCGGTTATACAGTGGCGTAACAATAGAGGAAGCAGACCCCACAGTCGGGGGCCCGGACCACGGGATCTGCTTCCTTTATTGTCACATGGTCCCCTTCTTTCAACCCACTCTCTCAAATCCCCTGTCCTGCTCACATATAAATCCCTGCCCACTCTTAGATAACTTAAATAGCTATATCTGAGCGTTTTGGGGGAGAGAGAGAGAGAGATCGGGTGGAGGGAAGGGGGCCGGGCCCCTCTGATGGTTTTTTTTGCAGGGGGGCCCAGTCCAGAGTAGTTACACTGCTGTATACAATATTAGAACACATGCCTGGCCACTTGCAGTTCAAGAAAGAGATAGATGATGATATAGATAGATAGATAGATAGATAGATAGATAGATAGATAGATAGAAGAAGATAATAGATATATAGAAGATGATAATAGAAAATAGATAAATAGATAGAAGAGAATAATAGATAGATGATAATAGATAGATAGATAGATAGATAGATAGATAGATAGATAGATAGATAGGGGGGGGCGGGGCTGGGCCCCTCTGAAGGTTTTTTTTGCAGGGGGGCCCAGTCCAGAGTAGTTACACTGCTGTATACAATATTAGAACACATGCCTGGCCACTTGCCGTTCAAGAAAGAGATAGATAGATAGATAGATAGATAGATAGATAGATAGATAGAAGAAGATAATAGATAGATAGAAGATGATAATAGAAAATAGATAGATAGAAGAGAATAATAGATAGATGATAATAGATAGATAGATAGATAGATAGATGGGGGGGGGCCGGGCCGGGCCCCTCTGAAGGTTTTTTTTGCAGGGGGGCCCAGTCCAGAGTAGTTACACTGCTGTATACTATATTAGAACACATGCCTGGCCACTTGCCGTTCAAGAAAGAGATAGATAGATAGATAGATAGATAGATAGATAGAAGAAGATAATAGATAGATAGAAGATGATAATAGAAAATAGATAGATAGAAGAGAATAATAGATAGATGATAATAGATAGATAATAGATAGATAGGGGGGGGCCGGGCTGGGCCCCTCTGAAGGTTTTTTTTGCAGGGGGGCCCAGTCCAGAGTAGTTACACTGCTGTATACAATATTAGAACACATGCCTGGCCACTTGCAGTTCAAGAAAGAGATAGATAGATGATAGATAGATAGATAGATAGATAGATAGATAGATAGAAGATGATAATAGATAATAGATAAATAGATATAAGAGAATAATAGATAGATGATAATAGATAGATAGATGATAGATAGATAGATGATAGATAGATAGGAGGGGGGCCGGGCCCCTCTGAAGGTTTTTTTGCAGGGGGGCCCAGTCCAGAGTAGTTACACTGCTGTATACAATATTAGAACACATGCCTGGCCACTTGCAGTTCAAGAAAGAGATAGATGATGATGATAGATAGATAGAAGATAATAATAGATAGATAATAGATAGAAGATAATAAAAGATAGATAGATAAATAGATGATAATAGATAGATAGATAGAACATCTCTCTGCCTGCATATGAGCTGTGTAAATTGCTGTGCATGACACCATCATTTCCATATAATTCCATCCATATAGCCTGACCCATGAAAATAAAGTATGTCAGCTACTTGGCCAACAACATGGGAAATGTTGGACAGTGCTGATCTAACATATAGAAGAAGTTAAATCAATGGGAACAATACCAATTTGAAGCATGTCTATTACTTAGTTTGTGCACAAGGCCACAAGGAAAGGATTGCATTGATAAAAATTAACCCCTAACCTCATTAACCCCTAATTAACAGTGTAAATGTGCCATCAGTACTAAGAGCAAAATGAGGGATATTTCATGTCTACTTTAATTTTTTTTGCTCAAAACTTCAATAAGAACTAAAACCTATTTTACAAAAGGCAACAGACCCCAACTTGCTGCACCCAACATCTGAAGTGGGCCCCCCACTGCCCCATTACTCAGCATGAAAAAAGTGGGATCTGGTCCTGGCTTTCACTGGGCATGTTCCTGGTCAGTGACCTACCAGTAGCGGAAGCTTTGAGCAGTCGGAAAGTCACCAGACATGGCCACTGCCACCCCAACGTAGAGAGCAGTTAGGAGGGTAACCTGGGTGAGGACCTTCTTTTGAGAAATAGGGTTTATTTCTCCTTTAAACCAAGGCTGTACCCTTACCCATCTAAGCCATGGGGAGTCATGTTTGAAGAAAATACCCCCTAAAGACTAACATGGATGCAAAGCTACCCAGGATTGATCTGGTCTGACAATTGAAAGCAAATGTTTGGTTGCTGAGGGTTACAAAATCGGTCCACTTATACATACATATTAGACAGCAAGCTTAATAATGTTAGTTTTAATCAAATAGCACCTCTTTCTCCCTTCCTTTCTTTTGTTCTGTGAAAAAGGACAGAACCACCTGTCACCCACTGTATGGAACAATAACCAGGCATTGTAATGGGGAGAAACATTGTAAAAGAGATTTAAAGGAGAAAGTGGAACTGCTTCCAGCTTTATATTTAGCTTGGATAAATCACTGATTTTTTTCCCCTCTGTGCACGACATACTGGAATGGTTTGGCCACAGCACTGGCACAGACTGCACTACGCTATATAACCGGCCAATACAGCTGCTCTTCTTGGGGCAGCTGTGGATTTCACATTGAATAAGGAACATTCCGGGGCATTTCTGCTACAAGAAACTCTCCTTAGGCAGCACAACTGCCTGGCAGGGCCAGCAAATAGCCAGCAAGGAGTTACCCACGTACTGTAACGCTATGAGCAGAGCAGGTGTTTTGACAAATGTGGCAACCCTGACATTTTCTGCAGTCTTTTGGGGGGAAATTGGGATAAGGAAAATTCTAGATGTATCCTCCAATTATATGAAGAACATTGTTCAATGCAGAAAGTGCAATAAAAGAGCAGCAGTGGGGTAAAAACACCCATCAAATTCAATCTCTTGCTATTATAAAGGGTCATTAATAAGCACAAAGGCAGTGTGCAAAGGGGAATCTACTCAGGGATCTACGTGTATCTCTGATCTGTCTGCTTGGTGTAAGTTTACAATTCCCAACAGGATTCCCCCCAGTATGTCACCCAGTCAGTAGCTTATGGTCTCCAAACTCTTCAGCTCTCTAAGATCCCACTCTTTGTTCTTTCAAGGTGCAGTCTTTGTATTAGTGGTGTGCAAACTATTCCCTTTCTACGATGCCTTTTGTACATTATTTGAGTGCAACATCATAGGCCCCCCTTGCTTGGTGTTTACTCTAATTCCCAAAAGGACACCCCAATGTCACCCAGTCAGCAGATTATGGTCTTCAAACCCTGCCACAACTCTTCATCGGCTCTTCAAGATCCCCCACCATTTGTTCTTTTATGATGCCTCTTTGTATTAAGGTGGCCATATACTAAAAGATCCACTCGTTTGGTGAGATCACCAAAGGAGCAGAATTTCCACCTATATTCCCACCTAAGGTGGGCGACAATGGAGTAATCCAATTGTTTGGCTCTTAGGCTAAACGATCGAATTACAATGACTGGATTAGGACCTATTGGAGCAAGGATTGCATCAATGAGCTGTTGCAGTCCCCATTTCGATGGGAAAATCAAACCTGCCCGTTCGATATCTGTCCAATTTTAGGCCATCGGTTGGGTAGGCCCACGGGCAGATAAACTGCTATATTTGTCTGAAGGACCTGAATTGGCAGCTTAAATCTGCCTGTGTATGGCCACCTTTAGTGATGTATAAACTTTCAACAGTGCCTTTTTTTACATTATTTGAGTGCAACATTTAAAGGTCCCCATACACAGGCCGATTATAGCTGTCAATATTGGTCCCTTTGACAGATTCGGCAGCTTATCGGCCCGTGTAGGGGCAGAAACGAGGGGCCTGTCCGACCGATATCAGGCCTGAAATTGGCCAGATATTGATTGGCAGGTTAGAAAATTCAGTCGGATTGGGGACCGCATCGGCTCGTTGATGCGGTCCCCGAACCGACTGCCCCATTGCCGCCATTAGAATTCGATCGTTTGGCCCCATGGTACCCGATATCGCCCACCTGTAGGAGAGGATCTGCCCGTGTATGGGCAGCTTTAGGCTCCTAAGAAGGTTCTTAGGTTCCCAACAGGACCCCCCAATGTCACCCAATCAGTAGCTCCTACACCTCTCCATCAGCTCTCAAAGAGCTTTTGTTTTTTATGGTGCATACTTTGTATCAATGTGTACCAATGTTTCCATTTCTATAATATCTTTTGTACATTAGTTGTGTGCAACATCTGTCATTTTTGCACATTCTCTTTGTATTTAGTAAGATTTTTATAGTAACGTAGTAAACATAAGGAAAGCAAGTCCAACTGATCATTACTCAGGGTTCCCTCTTTGCTCCTGCTATGAAGCCAGTGCACATAAAAGAATATCAGGTTGCACACACAAGATGTTGGAGTCACAGATAATTTATCTCTTGCTTAAGGTGGCCATACACGAGGCGATTTCGCTCGTTGGGCGATGAACGATTATATCGACAAACGAGCGTATGGCGATCGAGTTCCCATACGATATGCCATCCACGGGCAACGATAATTCGGGAAAGATTTTGTCGCATCATTATCGTAAAATACGTACGATCGTACATCTACGTACGATCGAATGTCGTTGACTTCCGCTGCTGGCAATCGTGACATGCGCAGAGAACAATCGTTGAAAGACAAATGTCTGACACTCACACCAACTGGCAGATTTTATCGTTAAACGACCAAAATTTTTAAACCTGGCCGATCGATTTTGGGGACGATAATGTCGGCTCGTTTAGTGGGCCGACGATCGTTCGTACACCACCAACTATACGATAACTTAACGATAGCATCGGATCGTTCGGGAATCGGTCGTTTGTAAGTAAAAAATCGGTCCGTGTATGGCCACCTTTAGAAACAGTTTTTTTTAGATAGGTTACCTTGGTCCGTGTGGTTAATAAATGAGTCTGTCAGTATCAGAATCCTGAGTCGCAACCTATTTGAACTTGAGATAAGAGCCAGATGTTGGATATCGAGGATGCTGGTAGTGCACAAGGGGAGGGCTTGGGGGGTTGGTTATCCCTTAAGCATCCAGGCAATGCTATAACTTTCACAAATGTGTTAATAAGAGTCAACTAATGGGTGGCAATTGGCTTCATGAACTTAGAATGTGAATGTTGGAATAAACAAAAATATAAATCTATTTCCTTTACCTGGGTTCTGTTTACAACCAAAAAAGGGGACGATATAAAAGCATTTATTATCTCATCTTATCAGATAAGGTACTCTGTATTTCTGAGAAGTCACAAGGCTTTCAGCCAGAGAAATATAAGTACCCTGAGCAGGTCCAAGGTTACAGATATCAGAACCAAGGAAGGAGGGGAAGAATGTTTATAGAGAGAGCACAGTAGAACAATTGTCAGATATTGGTGGAAATTACATCAAGGGATAATGAATTGGCAGGGAGGGTAACACATACACACTGCACTACACAATACACTAAGGGGGGAGCATTTAATTATGTTCTTTTTTTCAAGATTCTTTTTTTTTTTTTGTGTTTTTAGCTAAAACTCTATTTTTTGTGTAAATACAACAAGAAGAAAATCAATTAAAAACACTAGCACAATACTTTGCCATATAAAAGCTCTCAGAGTCATGTAAAAGTCAATGGGAATTGTCCCAGGCAAATTGTGTAATTATGTAATTTGTGGTTTTAGAGGTTTGTTGGGGTTGAAGATTTGTGGAAAAACATAAGAACCACAAAAATGTGTAGTTTTCATGTTTTTGTCATTGTTGTTCCACATTGTAATGTGCTTTTAAAAAATGACATTTGTGGTTTTAGTGGTTTATTCATGGTTTCCAAAACCGCTAAGAATCAGAAAGTTGATAAATAGAGGAGTAAGGTATAAAGAAATGGCTTGGGAAGAAATATATGAAGGCGGTGACAGAAAGATATCGTAAAATATAAAAAGCAATCTTTAAAAAGATCACCTTGGCATTCAATCCACATTCTAGTTGTCGGAGACGTTGACCTTAGTAATCGGATAACTGTAAAGTTGTAATCCATAAAGGCAGAATAGAAACTATTTGGCGGGCCAAGCATTAGGCCACACCTTGCCCTTTGCTGCCTTCCTGTGTAAAGGGGAAATCGCGGCTGTGTGGGACAATTATGGGAGTTGATAAGGAAGGTTATTACAAGACCGACTGGAAACAATAAAGCTTTTCATAAAAACTGAAACAGAAAGCAGAGCCGTAAACACTTCCTTAGAAAACAGTGGGAAAATACAACATGTTTTTTTCAAAACCCATCAGTTAATAGAGCTTCTCCAGCAGAATCCTGCATTGTAATCTGTTTTTCCCATGGGGCTAGCCATATTCTTCATTTCCCAGGGTGCCACAGCCATGTGACCTGTGCCCTGATAAACTTCACTCACACTTTACTGCTGCGCTGCAAGTTGGAGTGATATCCCCCCCCTCCCCCCCAGGAGCCGATCAGCAGAACAATGGGAAGGGAGCAAGATAGCAGCTCCCAGTAGGTATCAGAATAGCACTCAATAGTAAGAAATCCAAGTCCGGCTTGGGACTCCTCCAGTTACATGGGAGTAGGAGAAACAATAGGTTAGCTGAAAGCAGTTCTAATGTGTAGCGCTGGCTGAAAGCTCAGACTCAGGCACAATGCACTGAGATGGCGCCTACACACCAAAATTACAGCTACAAATACATTTGTTGGTTCAAGAATAAAATATTAAATGGCGGAGGGAATTATTTGCTGTGTAACAGTGTCATTTAGAAATAAATAATATACCATAAAGTCATGACAGCAGCCCAGTTGTCCAATGATGTTCCCCCTGCGGATTTGCTTCTGATTATCAGTAATGGGTTCAGACAAAGCAGATTAAATGACCTGCCTGCAGACTCTCTACTCATTATGATTGTCGGGCTCAGACAAGGCCGGATAGGCAATGTTCATCAGACAGTGGATTTTCATGGAAAAGCTAAGACACTTCTGGGTATTTAGCTAATATTGTGTATTTATTTTCCTGTTGGTAGACTGTAACCCCAATAATGGTTAAAGGAAACACTCCACATTAAAGTTTAGAAATGGTGTATTGACATCATATTTACAAGACAACAGAATCACGGCTTGTCATTATGTACAGAGTAAACAAAACCACGTGGCTGCGGTGCCCAACGATCCATACAACCCATTGCAGTTTGTGCTTACAGAATCTTTACATATATACAGAGATATGCATAGCATTACGGTATTCTCGGTGGATTATTTAGACATATTTCATCTTAGTGCAATTTCCTTCCCTTGTAGAACTGGACAAACAGGCAGTATTAGAGCCGACAGTCGGTTTGGCAAGGTTGGAATAAAGGAGACCTTCTACACTGCTCCACCTCGTCAGAATGTCCTGATTAATTGCACCGCAAGAATAGCAATGTTTCATCTCAAATTTAACTAAGGCAACCACGGCCCTTTAGCAGGGAAGGTCTGTGCCCCAAAGATGCCCCAGTAGCCCCCCATCTTCTGCTGTTTCCCAGCACTTACTCTGTGCTGCTGGCACTTACCTGAGCTTAGGGGCCCACTCACAATATACTGTATATATTTATAGAACAAAACAAAGCTAATTAGTATTTAATAGTGATGAGCGAATCTGTTTCGCTTCGCCGGACAATTCGCGAATCTTTCAAAAGATTGTCGCGCGACAAAAAAAATTGTCGCCCACGAATATTCTTTTGTCGTCCACGGCTATTATTTTGTCGCCCGCGGCTATTATTTTGTCACCCACGGCTATTATTTTGTCGCACGGCTATTCTATTGTCGCCCGCGGCTATTATTTTGACGCCTGCAGCTATTATGTTGTCGCATGGCTATTATTTTGTCGCACGGCTATTCTTTTGTCGCCCGCGGCTATTATTTTGTCACACGGCTATTCTTTTGTCGCCCGCGGCTATTCTTTTGACGCCCGCAACAACTTTTGGATGTGCGGCAAATTTTTCCGTGGCAAATTTTTTAATCCGTTTCACGAAACAATCTGCCAATGGCCGCGAATCCATGCCTGGTGACACATTTCGCCCATCACTAGTATTTCATTTAAAATAACATTACATGGCAGCTCAGGCCTGTAGCATTAGCTTCTATTACATACAATCTTCATTTTTGCTAATGATCCCTAAGTGTAACTTCCCATGAGCATACTGAGCATGTGCAGTGCCACCGACACTCTAAAGATCACCCAACAAGATCCAAGATGGGGAACTCCTGGATCATTACTATTATAGGGCTGCTGAACATCATCTCCCTAATGAACAACATTACCAGGGCATAAGATTGTTTCAAATACATGAATTATATTATCTGCAGGAGGATTTAATAAATAGAGATATATTTTTTTTTAAACAGGAATTGTTTTTTTTATATAAATTAGATGGAAAATGTATTTTTATTTGCATTAGTACATATGATTATAAATACATCTAATGCTGTTCTACGGCTGTGTCTGTTGGGGTAAGAAAACTACCATAGATATTCAGGAAGGAGTCAAGAGAGTCAGAGTATAAGCTCTGTGGCTAAGCTCTGTGTCTCACTCACTCATTCTATTGCATATTTATATTTATTGCCACGTTAGTTCCTCCTGGCTGTTTAATGAATGTATTTTAATGTATTAATTACAGTCTTCAATTACGAGTTCTAAAACTGGCTCCCCCGCCCATAAAAATTACATGTAGCAGCCAGAAGGCTATTGCCACTTATCATGTGAAACAAAAAACAGGAGGAGTTAAGGTGAATTTCTGGTCAGACCAGGAAACATTCAGGGGGAGGCAAAGAGGTAGCGGGTGTTTAGGTTTTGGGAGTCAAGTTTTTGGGGGACAGTTTGTTAAATACAGGCAGAGGGGTTTTGGCCCTACACTTTGAAATCTAAAATAGCACAATGTAATTGGTTCCTGGATGAGAAACAAATTTCTCCTTGTTCGTGTTGAACCTATTAGCTTGATTGCTGGATGCGCCCAATGGAGGGCAACTTGCTCTTTTGGGTTTAAGCCACACTATGAGGTCTATAAGAAGACTTCAGACATATGGAGAATATTGCTGGATCTGCTGTATCTAGGATAGTAATTCATTCCCTAATCTCATGTTTACTGACCCTCAAGCTTGGCTTCCTGAAGAATCTAGAGCTAATATTTTCCACAAATTTGACCATAACTTTCACCCAACCTAAGCTAGGGGACCCAATGGGATGGCAGCTCCACATTATGTTTATATTTTCCACAAATTTGACCATAACTTTCACCCAACCTAAGCTCTGGGACCCAATGGTATGACAGCTCCACAGTTTGGGAACTTTCACCCAACCTAAGCTATGGGACCCAATGGGACATTATGTCTGTATAGACATAATGATTCCAACATGGGTAAATTCCTGTCTCATGTGGCATCAGTGATCCCCAACTAGTGACTCGTGAGCAACATGTTTCTCACCAACCCCTTGGATGTTGCTCCCAGTGGTCTCAAAGTAGGTGCCATTTTTAAATTTCTGGCTTGGAGACAATTTTTGGAAGCCCAGAGACACAGTTTTACCCCAAGCAGAGCCTCCTGCAGCCACATGGGGCTACCAAATAGCCAATTACAGCCCTTATTTGGCCCCCAAAGAACTGTTTTCATGCTTGTGTGGCTCCCCAACACTTTTTACATCTATATTTGGGTTGGGGATCCCTGCTCATTAGTAGTAAGAGTACTTGCCTGGCCCAGACTGGTAATCCGTAGAGGGGCTGCTGGAAGATGCCATAGGCAGTAACTATTGGGCCAATGGGAAACTATTTGGGCCTCTGTTTACCTGAAATGCCAGGACCTATTTTCAATCTCTGTCTGGACCAGGAACTCACACAGTGTCAGACAAAATGCTGAAATGTTCTGTTTCATATTGCACTTGACTGGAAGCGCCAGCTCCCAATTTATTTGCTCGATTAAGTGGATCCAAAGTTGTAACCAAAGTGCTTGTGCTCACAAGAAAATGGCTGCACTACCAACATCACATTATAATGACTTTGCTGGTGATAGATCCCCATAATGGCAACCGGGGTCATAAAAATACAGGTTAAGATGCCATGTGTTTAATAGAAATGATGTTGACATTAACAATTATTTCAGGCAACTGCATTATGTTACCAAGGAGGAAGAGAAACTGCCAGTCAGAAGAAAGTATGTGGCATTTGTGCAGGGAAAATGCCAATTAGACCTTCAGTCGTGGCTGTTACTATAAAGAAGGCAGGCATGACAACTGCTGGAGGGGCGGCCATTTAGTACAGGGGGTACAAACTGGTGCAGTTTCAATATATGTTTATGAAATGGTCTTCTTCCCAAGGTTTGGGGGCCCCACTATGATTTTAACCCAGTACTAGTTGCACCATTGGTGTCAATGAAGGCCACTCTGTGGACACGCCTCCTTATAGAAATCACCAATGATACTGCACTTATAGTATAACTAGGGATGCACCGAACCCAGTTTTTCAGGTTTGGCCGAACCCCTGAATCCATGTTAAGGGTTCGGCCAGGACCATGGATTTGGCTGAATCCGAACCCTGATGAAAAAGGCCGAATCCTGGCTGAATACCAAACCGAATCCTGGATTCGGTGCATCCCTAATTACAACCTTCCATTACCCTTCTTATATCCAATTTCACCATTAGATCTGCCTCCGAAAGCCATTTCCCAGCCGACACCCTGCAGAAATCACACATGGGAACTGTATGCAACGGACTAAATCTGCCGCGCGGCACGTGCCAAGGAAATCTGCCTTTAGTACGGCCATTTACAGAATACACTGGTGCATTTGTCGTATCAAGAAAGACAGGGTTAAACACATATTCCAAGCCCTGCCTTTACTTTAAAGCAATAAAAACACTTAAAAAATACAAATATTTACACATATAAATAATGCAGAAAGTGAGAAATGTGACGTATGACGTTATTGTGTTATTGTAGCCCGGTGAATGGCTGGTATTATGGCACTGCAGGCCACAGATATGAATGAACAGCAAGAGGATTTTTGGCAAGAAATCGTCCTAAAGGTGCAGCTTGTTGTTATTTCTTGATATATAGAATAGCACCCTATTGCTCCACAAAGGCACATTTCACCTACCCCACTGGCCAGCCATAAGGTTGAAATGAAACATACCCTACAGATATAGTGTCTTCTATCTTCCATTGTCAAGAGCTGCCATATTGCTCCCCTTGGCCAAGCCATTACCCCACTGAGGAACAATGCATGACTGAGGCAAGAAGTATGACAGCTCCCATTTATATGGAAAAATCCAGTGTTTTACAGTTTCATATATATATATATATTAAAGGGGAACTCCAACCAAACACAGCTTATGTTTTTTTTTAGTAAAGATCAATTAAAAAATATGCAGCCTTTTAATGATTTTAATGTAATAATCTGGTTTGGAATAGTTCCCTAAGCCCCGCCCCTGTTCCCTAAGCCCCGCCCCCTGTTCCCTAAGCCCCGCCCCCTGTCCCCCTGCTGGTCTGGCTGACTACTTTGTGACTCAAATAAACTGTAACAGTAGCGCCTGTCCCTCAGCCTGCCTCCTCCCAATCCCACAATTCCCTGCTGCACACGTGATGTCAATAAGGAAAGGAACATCCCAGTGCAAAGCATTGTGGGTTATGTAGTTCCTGCATGCTGTCTGTAAGCTGGGGGAGAAGTTGTTACAATCTGTAACATTAGTGTTTTAGTCCCTCCTCCCCTGCCAGGATTCCAAATGATGCAGAAAGAGAAGAACAGTTTTGCAGCTGGATTTCAGCATATAAAAATGGTATTTATTCCTACTGTTTGAAGGAACAGATTACAGGGATAGGGATATTAGGGGGTTCTGTGCTGTGTGGGGCTCTTTAACACATTTTGTTTGGGAGCTGGAGTTCCCCTTTAACCAGAAATCAAATGGAAGATGATAGCAATATATACATAGGGTACGTTTTACCTTTAAGGCACTCAGGAGATAATGTTATCAAGAACAGTTGACCCCATTTCATTGGCCACTATGTTAAACATCTGGCACGTATTTATTATTCTGTTAATTGGTCTCGTGTCTGACCAGGCTGCTGAAACAGCAGAGACCTTAGTGTGAGGGCATATGGCATTTTGTTTTTCAATGTCTATGTAGAGGAGAATTGGAAATCCTAGAGCAACCATAATACGCAGATGTTCATTGGCTAAGCCAAGAAGCCAGAGGCTCCATATTCTGTATCCCAGTTACGGAAGTTCTGCCAGAATTATAAGAGGATTCTCTTGGAAAAACGGAAACATTTTCCAATAATGACTTGTTTTCTTATTTTTGTAGTAAAAAAAAAAAAAAGTTTACAGCAGAAACGTTAACACATCCCCTACACAGTCAAATCTCCTTTGACCAGTAACCTGGAAGATTTGCTACTATTGGATGAGCTGGGAACCACCTTGAGCTTGTAGGTTGTGCTTTGGGAGTACGGGATGGAGAGGCGGTGCCCGTCGGGTCTTCTGATTTCCCTGTTGTCCCGTGTTTGATTTTGGAGCAAGAAATGATTTGTCCTCTCGTGCTCCCTGTTGGACCAGTTGTCCCTTTCATAGGCTGGCGGGGGGCTAGGTCCGTCCCCCTCACCCGCTGCCCTACACTTTCCCTTTAGCAGAATGTGCAGAAGTTCACACACGCTAAGAAAAGCGGAGATGACGCCCACCACAAAGTAAAACTGGAGGAAGATTGTCTTTTCCGTGGGCCTTGATACAAAGCAATCCACAGTATGCGTGCAGGGTTCACGTTGGCACAGATATTGGGGGTCCACCCGAAACCCATAGAGAAGCCACTGTCCGACTAGAAATCCAACCTCGGCCAAAATCCTCATAACCACATTGACGATATAAAAGGTGCGTATGTGGCGCCCACGCTGGTCTGGCCTTGTTTTTGACCTGACGATGGCCTGCTGTCCGGCTCTCGCAGCCTCCTCCTCTTCGGCGTCTCTCCCCATCTTGGAATTTTGATGCATGGAGTAAATGACAAAGAGTACAGCCGGGGCTGATAACAGCACAATGTGAAAAACCCAGAATCGATAGTGGGAGATGGGGAAGGCACGGTCATAGCAAACCTGTCGGCAACCCGGCTGCATTGTATTGCACACAAACTCCTCTTGCTCGTCTTCGAACATGTCGCTTCCGACCGTGGCCAGGATAAGGATGCGGAATATGAGCATAACCACCAGCCAGAAACGTCCCACCATGGGAGAATGCTCCTGCACTGCGTCCAGCAATGAGCTCAGAAAGCCCCACTCCCCCATGTTGTCGCTCTTCCTGGAAACTTGCTCTGTTGAAGAACACAAGACTGTTAGGGGTTCCATCATTTAGAAAATCAAACATCATACATTTGGGGATATATTTATTAACATTGGAGACATCACCGGTGATGTTGCCCATAACAACCAATCAAATCTTTGCTTTTATTTTCCAACTTGTAGGTGACCGTTCCAATCTAATTGCTGATATGGGCAACATCACTGGTGATGTTTGTCTCCAGTGTTTAATGATTAAAACAGATATACTCAAGTTGTACATTGTTTAAGTTGTGTGAATCAGGGATGCACCAAATCCATAATTTTTCCATTGGGTTCCATCGTTAAAGATTCGGCCGAATACTGAACGGAATCAGAATCTGGAAATTAGTCTCTGGAAGGGTTAAATAGAAGCTTTGCAAGCACTTATAACACTTCCGTGTTCATGTAACCCAAAGGCCACATGATTTTAGGGATTCGTATACAGTTTGGCCAGACACTTGGATTTGGCCGAATTCGAATTGTGCCGAATACTCAACTGATTACTTGATTCGGTGCACCCCTAGTATCAGTGAATAAAGGTTATGTTGCTGGGTACCATTGTCTTTATTATCTGACAAGGATAAATCATCTCTATGCCCCCGCCTTTTTGAATGATTTATCTTTGTTATATAAGGACGGTATACCCTGGCAAGGGTGGCACCTTCAGGAAGTGGTGGAGGTAGGGTTGCCACTATTCTCTTTAGAGTGATCTGGATCCAGTAGTGACGTCAGGTGGCGGGGGCGGTGATGTTTTGGGGGACGTTGTGACTGTGACATTTAGGACAGGCTATGACTTGGCGACCTATGAGGGGACAGCATGCTTGGACTGGGATTCAAAGTAGGCCATGGCACCTTAAGTACACAGAACTGGGTTCCAGGTCCAGGCTTGGAGTCAAAATAGGCCCTGGCATCTCAAGTACCCAGAGGCCCAAACAGCCCCCCTGGCATTCCCAGTACCCAGAGGCACAAACAGCCCCCCCAGCCCAATAAATAGTGACTGCCTATGGCATCTTACAGCAGCCCCTCTGGTATTTGCCAGAACCCACAGATTGCCAGTTCGGGCCTGTATCTATCCTTCCCTCCTTCATAGTGGAGAATTATCAGTTCTGGACTGGGATACAAAATAGGCCCTGGCATCTCAAGTACACGGAGGCCCAAACAGCCCCCCCAGCCCAATAAATAGTGATTGTCTATGGTACCTTACAGCCCCCCTGGCATTCCCAGTACCCAGAGGCACAAACAGCCCCCCCAGCCCAATAAATAGTGACTGTCTGTGGCACCTTACAGCCCCCCTGGCATTCCCAGTACCCAGAGGCACAAACAGCCCCCCAGCCCAATAAATAGTGACTGTCTGTGGCACCTTACAGCCCCCTGGCATTCCCAGTACCCAGAGGCACAAACAGCCCCCCCCAGCCCAATAAATAGTGACTGTCTGTGGCACCTTACAGCCCCCTGGCATTCCCAGTACCCAGAGGCACAAACAGCCCCCCCCCAGCCCAATAAATAGTGACTGTCTGTGGCACCTTACAGCCCCCCTGGCATTCCCAGTACCCAGAGGCACAAACAGCCCCCCCAGCCCAATAAATAGTGACTGTCTGTGGCACCTTACAGCCCCCCTGGCATTCCCAGTACCCAGAGGCACAAACAGCCCCCCCCAGCCCAATAAATAGTGACTGTCTGTGGCACCTTACAGCCCCCCTGGCATTCCCAGTACCCAGAGGCACAAACAGCCCCCCCCAGCCCAATAAATAGTGACTGTCTGTGGCACCTTACAGCCCCCCTGGCATTCCCAGTACCCAGAGGCACAAACAGCCCCCCCCAGCCCAATAAATAGTGACTGTCTGTGGCACCTTACAGCCCCCCTGGCATTCCCAGTACCCAGAGGCACAAACAGCCCCCCCAGCCCAATAAATAGTGACTGTCTGTGGCACCTTACAGCCCCCCTGGCATTCCCAGTACCCAGAGGCACAAACAGCCCCCCCCCAGCCCAATAAATAGTGACTGTCTGTGGCACCTTACAGCCCCCCTGGCATTCCCAGTACCCAGAGGCACAAACAGCCCCCCCCCAGCCCAATAAATAGTGACTGTCTGTGGCACCTTACAGCCCCCCTGGCATTCCCAGTACCCAGAGGCACAAACAGCCCCCCCAGCCCAATAAATAGTGACTGTCTGTGGCACCTTACAGCCCCCCTGGCATTCCCAGTACCCAGAGGCACAAACAGCCCCCCCAGCCCAATAAATAGTGACTGTCTGTGGCACCTTACAGCCCCCCTGGCATTCCCAGTACCCAGAGGCACAAACAGCCCCCCAGCCCAATAAATAGTGACTGTCTGTGGCACCTTACAGCCCCCCTGGCATTCCCAGTACCCAGAGGCACAAACAGCCCCCCCAGCCCAATAAATAGTGACTGTCTGTGGCACCTTACAGCCCCCCCTGGCATTCCCAGTACCCAGAGGCACAAACAGCCCCCCAGCAGCCCAATAAATAGTGACTGTCTGTGGCACCTTACAGCCCCCCTGGCATTCCCAGTACCCAGAGGCACAAACAGCCCCCCCCAGCCCAATAAATAGTGACTGTCTATGGCATTTCTGGTAAATAGCTGCCAGACACATGGAGCATAGAACACATTGCTTCCGATGAAATGGTGGTGAAATTTACATACATTTTCCCTGGGAATTCTCTTTTGTGAGAGAAAGAAAACCCGACTCAGCACTACATTTGCATTCTTGCTAGATAGAGCAATATTTTAAAGGCGTTGCCAATGATAGAAACGCGCCTAATGAACGAAAATGTGATTCTAAGCAACTTTCCAATATAAATTCATTGCAAATGGCCTGACTCCATTTCCCACAATGCCTTGCACACTGTCTTGGCCGGAGGAGAACGGACTGCTGTATCAGGGCCAGATCCAATTCTGCGTATAAAATATATTTCATGTTATATCTCCTGATAAAATAACTCTGACTTCTATACGGAAATCTGGAACTGAATTAGATCAGGCATTTTTGTGCCAAAAAACAGTAAAAAGGCTAAAACCTCAAATAAATAAATATTTTACAATTTGCAATGGACCTTGCCAGCTTTTAGATGGTGTTGTTTTGTATTAGAGTTTTTTGTGGTTTAACACCTAATAAATTCTGAAAAATTAATGGTTTTTAGAGTAATTAATTAAATACATGACTTTTTGCATTAAAAAGTTCAATTTGAGGATGTGGGACCTGCTATTCTCAATGCTGGAAACCTTCCGATAAGAGGTTTTTCTGTAATTTAGAAAGACCACTTACCTAGTAGATATCAGTTTACTGAAAAATCATTTAAACATGAAATAAACCCAATAGGGCTGTTCTGCCCCAATAAGGGGTAATTATATCTTAGTTGGGATCAAGTACAGGTACTGTTTTATTATTACAGAGAAAAGGGAATCATTTAACCATGAAATAAACCCAATAGGGCTGTTCTGCCCCCAATAAGGGGTAATTATATCTTAGTTGGGATCAAGTACAGGTACTGTTTTATTATTACAGAGAAAAGGGAATCATTTAACCATGAAATAAACCCAATAGGGCTGTTCTGCCCCAATAAGGGGTAATTATATCTTAGTTGGGATCAAGTACAGGTACTGTTTTATTATTACAGAGAAAAGGGAATCATTTAACCATTAAATAAACCCAATAGGGCTGTTCTGCCCCCAATAAGGGGTAATTATATCTTAGTTGGGATCAAGTACAGGTACTGTTTTATTATTACAGAGAAAAGGGAATCATTTAACCATGAAATAAACCCAATAGGGCTGTTCTGCCCCAATAAGGGGTAATTATATCTTAGTTGGGATCAAGTACAGGTACTGTTTTATTATTACAGAGAAAAAGGAATCATTTAACCATGAAATAAACCCAATAGGACTGTTCTGCCCCCAATAAGGGGTAATTATATCTTAGTTGGGATCAAGTACAGGTACTGTTTTATTATTACAGAGAAAAGGGAATCATTTAACCATTAAATAAACCCAATAGGGCTGTTCTGCCCCCAATAAGGGGTAATTATCTGGCTGATAGAACCAGCAGTACAGAGCACAGCAAACGACAGACAGTTACTGCTTCTAACAGCAATTACATTACGTTGGAAAGTGCTACAGTCACTATTTGGCTTGCCTTGGGAAGTGTAGTGGATTTATGCGACTGCCTATAGGGCCCACAGCAGCCCTGCCAAACTTTAGGTGTGGGAGTTAAAAACCTCATGACTTTTATATATATAAATCTATTTAATGACATATATTAAAATGTGTAAAGATGAAATCTGACCCTCTAATTGGACAGAGGATGACAAGCATTATGACAGCTTATATAAACATTATTATTATATATAATAATTATTTTTATTCCCAAGGTGATGACAGTGTTCCCAGCGGGACAGGTACTTGGAACACTCATGCTATAACTATGTATGAGTTGCCTGCTGCGTGCCCAATGCCAATGTCTCCCGGGTTTAATTATCACACAAAGATGTTTCATTGGGATTCCTTCTCCCATCTATGTACAGCGCTAGTTATTAGTAGTGCAGGTATGGGACCTGATATCCAGAATGCTCTGGATAAGGAGTCTTTATGTAATTTGGATCTCCATACTGTAAAGGTGGCCATATACAAGCTGATAGTTTTGGCAGCTTTTATGGGCATCCCCAACAGGCCAACCCAACCGATATCTGGCCAGATCTTGATTGGGCAGGTTTGATTTTCCCATCAGATTGTGGACCACATTGGCTAGGGCCAAACAACCAAATTAGCCCGATATCTCCCACCATCATTTGCCACAGCAGCAAGTCTGGGTCTGCTGCCGCTACTTCTCTCCTGTTACAACTTTAGTGGGTCCAAAAGGGGCCATATCATTAGAGAGAAAATGAAAATTTGTCTCCTAAAGATACAAGAGGCGGCTTTTTGCCACCCTGGCCCGAGTTTGGCAACCTCACCAAATGAGCGGATCGCACCATGTATGGCCACCTCAAGTCTACTAAACAATTATTCAAACATTAATTAAACCCAATGGGATTGTTTTGCCCTCAATAAGGGGTAATTATATCTTAGTTGGGATCAAGTACAGGTACTGTTTTATTATTACAGAGAAAAGGGAATCATTTAACCATGAAATAAACCCAATAGGGCTGTTCTGCCCCCAATAAGGGGTAATTATATCTTAGTTGGGATCAAGTACAGGTACTGTTTTATTATTACAGAGAAAAGGGAATCATTTAACCATGAAATAAACCCAATAGGGCTGTTCTGCCCCCAATAAGGGGTAATTATATCTTAGTTGGGATCAAGTACAGGTACTGTTTTATTATTACAGAGAAAAGGGAATCATTTAACCATGAAATAAACCCAATAGGGCTGTTCTGCCCCAATAAGGGGTAATTATATCTTAGTTGGGATCAAGTACAGGTACTGTTTTATTATTACAGAGAAAAGGGAATCATTTAACCATGAAATAAACCCAATAGGGCTGTTCTGCCCCCAATAAGGGGTAATTATATCTTAGTTGGGATCAAGTACAGGTACTGTTTTATTATTACAGAGAAAAGGGAATCATGTAACCATTGAAATAAACCCAATAGGGCTGTTCTGCCCCAATAAGGGGTAATTATATCTTAGTTGGGATCAAGTACAGGTACTGTTTTATTATTACAGAGAAAAGGGAATCATTTAACCATGAAATAAACCCAATAGGGCTGTTCTGCCCCCAATAAGGGGTAATTATATCTTAGTTGGGATCAAGTACAGGTACTGTTTTATTATTACAGAGAAAAGGGAATCATTTAAACATGAAATAAACCCAATATTTAATAGCATGATAAATAAAATATACAAATAATATGATTTAGCAATATACACGGAATGAGCATGATAAATATACAGGTATAGGATTTATTGTCCAGAATGCTCGGGACCTGGGGTTTTCTTGATACGGGATCTTTCCAGAATTTGGATCTCCATACCTTAATTCTACTAAAAATGAATAAAAACACTAAATAAACCCAATTAGATTGTTTTGCCGCTAGTATAGATTCCCGCAGAAATCATTCACATCAGTACTGGGGCCTGCTGCTTTGTCCCTTAAATACATTATATATTAAATACATTACACATTTTGGATTCCTATTAAGTAACTGCGCTTCATTGTCACTTAACACATTTTTATTAAAAATGTATTTAAAATGCGTATGGATCGGTAAGGAAAGACGGTCAATTCCTCATCCATCACTGTCCGGCAGAGTCTCAGTTTATGGATTCCCCGGGGTCCCCTGTGAGGATGCACAGCAATCTGTCTTATAGACAACATACCTACACACAGATTAATGGAACTGGAAATAGAAATGAATTATTGTGTGGATTTTGCAGCGCGCTGCACTTAAGACAGGTAATTAAGGCTTTGCCAAAATCACAGAGAATTAAATAGTTATATAGGTTCAGTTACAATATTTTGTGTTTGTTTATTTTTTGCCAAAATCGTAGAGAATTAAATAGATTCAGATTTTTTTTTTAATCTTTTGTTTACCTTTATGTCCTGTGCATCCACTGCTATAGGGCCTGGCAGTTAAACCACAGATTGCTGCTTATTGGTAACACTAACTGTAATGAAAATATGGGTGGGGAGGTTTGTACAGAGTTTCCCCCAAGGTGCCCCTGCCGGCCAAGTCCCCCTTTTCTCTGTAATAATAAAACAGTACCTGTACTTGATCCCAACTAAGATATAATTACCCCTTATTGGGGCAGAACAGTCCTATTGGGTTTATTTCATGGTTAAATGATTCCCTTTTCTCTGTAATAATAAAACAGTACCTGTACTTGATCCCAACTAAGATATAATTACCCCTTATTGGGGGCAGAACAGCCCTATTGGGTTTATTTCATGGTTAAATGATTCCCTTTTCTCTGTAATAATAAAACAATACCTGTACTTGATCCCAACTAAGATATAATTACCCCTTATTGGGGCAGAACAGCCCTATTGGGTTTATTTCATGGTTAAATGATTCCCTTTTCTCTGTAATAATAAAACAGTACCTGTACTTGATCCCAACTAAGATATACAGTGGTGTGAAAAACTATTTTCCCCCTTCCTGATTTCTTATTCTTTTGCATGTTTGTCACACAAAATGTTTCTGATCATCAAACACATTTAACTATTAGTCAAAGATAACACAAGTAAACACAAAATGCAGTTTTTAAATGAGGGTTTTTATTATTTAGGGAGAAAAAAAATCCAAACCTACATGGCCCTGTGTGAAAAAGTAATTGCCCCCTGAACCTAATAACTGGTTGGGCCACCCTTAGCAGCAATAACTGCAATCAAGCGTTTGCTATAACTTGCAAAGAGTCTTTTACAGCGCTCTGGAGGAATTTTGGCCCACTCATCTTTGCAGAATTGTTGTAATTCAGCTTTATTTGAGGGTTTTCTAGCATGAACCGCCTTTTTAAGGTCATGCCACAACATCTCAATAGGATTCAGGTCAGGACTTTGACTAGGCCACTCCAAAGTCTTCATTTTGTTTTTCTTCAGCCATTCAGAGGTGGATTTGCTGGTGTGTTTTGGGTCATTGTCCTGCTGCAGCACCCAAGATCGCTTCAGCTTGAGTTGACGAACAGATGGCCGGACATTCTCCTTCAGGATTTTTTGGTAGACAGTAGACTTCATGGTTCCATCTATCACAGCAAGCCTTCCAGGTCCTGAAGCAGCAAAACAACCCCAGACCATCACACTACCACCACCATATTTTACTGTTGGGTATGATGTTCTTTTTCTGAAATGCTGTGTTACTTTTACGCCAGATGTAACGGGACACGCACCTTCCAAAAAGTTCAACTTTTGTCTCGTCGGTCCACAAGGTATTTTCTCAAAAGTCTTGGCAATCATTGAGATGTTTTTTAGCAAAATTGAGACGAGCCATAATGTTCTTTTTGCTTAAAAGTGGTTTGCGCCTTGGAAATCTGCCATGCAGGCGTTTTTGCCCAGTCTCTTTCTTATGGTGGAGTCGTGAACACTGACCTTAATTGAGGCAAGTGAGTCCTGCAGTTCTTTAGATGTTGTCCTGGGGTCTTTTGTGGCCTCTAGGATGAGTTGTCTCTGTGCTCTTGGGGTAATTTTGGTCGGCCGGCCACTCCTGGGAAGGTTCACCACTGTTCCATGTTTTTGCCATTTGTGGATAATGGCTCTCACTGTGGTTCGCTGGAGTCCCAAAGCTTTAGAAATGGCTTTATAACCTTTACCAGACTGATAGATCTCAATTACTTTTGTTCTCATTTGTTCCTGAATTTCTTTGGATCTTGGCATGATGTCTAGCTTTTGAGGTGCTTTTGGGCTACTTCTCTGTGTCAGGTAGCTCCTATTTAAGTGATTTCTTGATTGAAACAGGTGTGGCAGTAATCAGGCCTGGGGGTGACTACACAAATTGATATTGAAATTGAAAATTGAAATTGATAAACCACAGTTAAGTTATTTTTTAACAAGGGGGGCAATCACTTTTTCACACAGGGCCATGTAGATTTGGAGTTTTTTTTCTCCCTTAATAACGTAAACCTTCATTTAAAAACTGCATTTTGTGTTCAATTATGTTATCTTTGACTAATAGTTAACGGTTTTTGATGAGCAGAAACATTTAAGTGTGACAAACATGCAAAAGAATAAGAAATCAGGAAGGGGGCAAATAGTTTTTCACACCACTGTAATTACCCCTTATTGGGGGCAGAACAGCCCTATTGGGTTTATTTCATGGTTAAATGATTCCCTTTTCTCTGTAATAATAAAACAGTACCTGTACTTGATCCCAACTAAGATATAATTACCCCTTATTGGGGGCAGAACAGCCCTATTGGGTTTATTTAATGGTTAAATGATTCCCTTTTCTCTGTAATAATAAAACAGTACCTGTACTTGATCCCAACTAAGATATAATTACCCCTTATTGGGGCAGAACAGCCCTATTGGGTTTATTTTATGTTTAATTTTTTTTTTATTAGACTTAAACGACGAAAAAATCCCTTATCCTGAATCTCCAGGTACCAAGCTATCTGGATAATGGATTCTATACTATATATTATGGCTGAAAACCACATATTCTACATTATGTCTAATTCATATTTATTACACACAAACCCTTTCCCTCACGTTGCGCTTCCAGTGGACGTATTTGTGTCACCTTGTTGATTTTATCGGCAATAATTGGCAGCTGATTTATTATGCTGCGAGCTGCAGGTTTGGGAGATACGAGCTTGCGTTTTTTTTTTTTTTTAACGAAGACTAAAAAAAAAACCACAATTACGAGAAAGAAAAATGTATGCTCAATGACAACAATAAATAAAAATAAATAAAGCACACACTCGTGTAACCTGACCCAAACTGCGCATCATAATAAATCAGCCCCATTGGATAAGGGATAATTAGTTGATTTTGGTGTTTAATACATATCAGTTTTATGCCTATTTATCTACAGTATGAAATATACAGCGGAATTACACTTACACCTAGGTGGCGATTTACGAATCCACGAGCGTATCGGAAGCGTCCGAATGCGGTTTTTTCGTAATGCTCGGTATTTTGCGATTTTTTTTCGTCGCCGTCGCGACTTTTTCGTAAATTGTCGCGACTTTTTCGTTGCCGTTACGACTTGCGCGAAAAAATCGGAAAGGTTTGCCCGCCGATTTGCTAGCGCTCAATGTGGAAAAGTCACAACAATTCGCGCAAGTCGTAGCGGCTACGAAAAAGTCACGACAATTCACGAAAAAGTCGCGACGGCGACGAAAAAAATCGCAAAAAATACGAAAAAGTCGCAAAATGTTCGTTTCCAATCCAATTTTTTCCCATTCGGGATTCGGATTCGTGGATTAGTAAATCAGCCCCCTACACTGCTTAATACATATTAGTATCCTGTACATATTAGTTACCATGTTACTTACAACCCAGTATAAGGTCCATGTTAAACCCACGTCAGCATCCCTCCTGTGCGCCTACAATGATAAATACATCTCACACCAATGTACTTACTGCAATTAATATAAGGAGCAGATTTATCAAAATGTGAGTTTACATCTTAAAAAAAACCCATATTGTTTCTCCCACCAGAGGTAATAAAGCCCACACTCGGGTTGGGGGAAACTATAGTTTTACTTGAATAAAAAGCCCCTAGCAGCTCTCCCGGGCAGCCATGTTGCGACACACGTATGCACATAATAAGCGAATACCGAAACTCATCACATAATGAACGAGCGGGGAGATTAATCGCATGTGCGCTAAACAACATGGCCGCCCACACTGGGAGCAAAATAGGTATGATAGGGGCACTTTAATACATAAAACTCAGCCACGTTGGTATTATTCCAATGGGATGTTTAAAAGCGTATTTATCAATGGGTGAAAATTAGAGTTCACCATTTAATAAATACACTTCTAAAAATCCCATAGGATGTTTCCTGACCCAAACTGCGCATCATAATAAATCAGCCCCATTGTATATGAGATAATTAGCTGATTGCAGTGTTTAATACATATCGGTATTATGCCTATTTATCTACAGTATGAAATTCACAGCAGAATTACACCTACACTGCTTAATACAGTGGGAGCACTGTAAACAAAATAGGTGTGATAGGGGCATTTTAATACATAAAAACACATCCACGTTCTAATCAATAGAACATTTATACATTTATGTATTAAGCGCTAAATGAACATTTTCAGAAATCTGCCCCTTAATGCACCTACAGTGATAAATACCAGTACCGTGCCTGTGCCCCTAATATGTGAAGTATCAGTATGCCCGTGCATGTATAATAATAAATATCGGTTTTCATATCTGCAACTACAAGGTTAACGACATGTCATTTTCCCCTACAATGCTCAGTAAATATCATTTTCCTACCCGCGTCCTTATAGTAGTAAATACCCCTCTGCGTCAATAGTAAATATCAATATCAATAGTAAATAAATATCATTTTCCTACCCGCGTCCTTATAGGAGTAAATACCCCTCTGCGTCAATAGTAAATATCAATATCAATAGTAAATAAATATCGGTTTTCATATCTGCAACTACAAGGTTAACAACGTGATTTCCCCTACAATGCTCAGTAAATATCATTTTCCTACTCACGTCCTTATAGGAGAAAATACACCTCAGTGTTGATAGTAAATATCAATACTAAATAAATATTGGTTTTCATATCTGCAACTACAAGGTTAACGACATGTAATTTTCCCCTACAATGCTCAGTAAATATCATTTTCCTACCCGCGTCCTTATAGGAGAAAATACACCTCAGCGTTGATAGTAAATATCAATACTAAATAAATATTGGTTTTCATATCTGCAACTACAAGGTTAACAACGTGATTTCCCCTACAATGCTCAGTAAATATCATTTTCCTACCCACGTCCTTATAGGAGAAAATACACCTCAGCGTCAATAGTAAATATCAATATCAATAATAAATAAATATCGGTTTTCATATCTGCAACTACAAGGTTAATGACATCTCATTTTCCCCTACAATGCTCAGTAAATATCATTTTCCTACCCACGTCCTTATAGGAGTAAATACCCCTCGGCGTCAATAGTAAATATTAATATCAATAGTAAATATCAATAGTAAATAAATATCGGTTTTCATATCTGCAACTACAAGGTTAACGACATGTCATTTTCCCCTACAATGCTCAGTAAATATCATTTTCCTACCCACGTCCTTATAGGAGTAAATACCCCTCGGCGTCAATAGTAAATATCAATATCAATAGTAAATAAATATCAGTTTTGCGCCTAGGCGCTGTTAAACACACATCAGCACGATTCCTGCGCACCTACAACGTTAAATACATATCCACATCCCCCCCCCCTCCCGCTGAAGTGCTGGGAGCAGCAGAATATCCTGAGGGCTGGGTATTTACTATCCCTGAGGAAGAGCATCCAGCGCGGTGAATCAATTGGTGTCGGATCTACTGTATTTCTCTAGGGAACTGAATACATTACGGTTGCTCTTTCTACTTAGCAAGATGTAACCTCTCACCAAAGGGCCGCGCTGATTTATAGAGGCAATTTGAAGGCGGTATTATTTCTTCCTACCAAGTGGCTGTATTTTATTCTGCCCTGACAGAGGGGCAGCTTGCTCTCCTGGCTGTTTGTTGACACTGCTGCTGGATTTTTGCTGTCACTGCAGTTCACTTGTTACCCAGAGGTTATATTGGAATCCTTTATTTTTTGCATTTATTAGACCCCCCCCCCCTTGCCTGTGTCAGAGATACGGCCCCCGCCGCAGTATTACAGTAATTACAGGCAGGGTAACATAGGTGCACCCTGGGGAACTTAAATAAATCTATTAAACATATTAATTTGGGAATGCAGCGACCGGGCCTTCAGTTATTATTTTATTCTACGTCTCCCTAATGGGGATAGGGTGGCACGGCCATGGCGGTTAACCCCTTAGCGGAGTGTATGCGGGCAGCGTTACCGTAGGGGTTAATCCCGGAGGCTCGCTTCAGCTCTCTCAGGCAGACTGATAAAGGATAAGGATGTCTGCATTTAGCACATACCTCTCAACTGTACTGCAGAGACATCAGGCACAGGTCTGCCCTGTGGGACTGAGGGAGGGGACACCGGGGTACGGCAAGCAGAAAGCGCTGGGGGCAACCGCCGGGGCTGGCAGGGGTTAAACAAGCACCACAGATACCATCGCTGGCTCAAACTGATCAGATGCGATAAGACACTTGAGTCGAATGAGGAGGAGGAGGAGGGGAATCTAAGTAGCTGGTAAATAAGGCAAAGTGTGAATGAGAAAAGGGTTTTAGTGTGAGATTCCTCTACGTGTGAGCCCCCCCCCCCCCGGCATTGGCATATTGGTATTTATAAAATAGTAACATAGTAAGTTAGGTTGAAAAAAGACATACGTCCATCACGTTCAACCATAATGCCTATATATAACCTGCCTAACTGCCAGGTGATCCAGAGGAAGGCAAAAAGCCCATCTGAAGCCTCTCTAATTTGCCGCAGAGGGGAAAAATTCCTTCCTGACTCCAAGATGGCAATCGGACCAGTCCCTGGGGCAACTTGTACTGAGACCAACTAAATGTTGGTATTTATAAAAGCAACATTAGTTCTTGCAGCAGTGCAGGAAGGCAAAGCAGGACATGGGGCTCAGCCTTACACCACTACACGTGCCCCTTTCCTGCTCCTCACACCAATGCCTTTCCCAGGCTAATGTCAGCATGGACTACAGCCCAGCCAATAGGACACACCTATAGCGCCCCCACATGGACACGACAAACCTGCTGCTAATACACAGCCAATAGGGCACACCTATAGCGCCCCCACATGGGCACGACAAATCTGCTGCTAATACACAGCCAATAGGGCACACCTTTAGCGCCCCCACATGGGCACGACAAACCTGCTGCTAATACACAGCCAATAGGGCACACCTATAGCGCCCCCACATGGACACGACAAACCTGCTGCTAATACACAGCCAATAGGGCACACCTATAGCGCCCCCACATGGGCACAACAAACCTGCTGCTAATACACAGCCAATAGGACACACCTATAGCGCCCCCACATGGACACGACAAACCTGCTGCTAATACACAGCCAATAGGGCACACCTATAGCGCCCCCACATGGGCACAACAAACCTGCTGCTAATACACAGCCAATAGGACACACCTATAGCGCCCCCACATGGGCACGACAAACCTGCTGCTAATACACAGCCAATAGGGCACACCTATAGCGCCCCCACATGGGCACAACAAACCTGCTGCTAATACACAGCCAATAGGACACACCTATAGCGCCCCCACATGGACACGACAAACCTGCTGCTAATACACAGCCAATAGGACACACCTATAGCGCCCCCACATGGGCACGACAAACCTGCTGCTAATACACAGCCAATAGGGCACAATGTTACCACTACACCGACACTGAGCACTAACCCCTAACTGTTATTCTAATCCCCAACTATTGAGCACCTACCTCCCATATCCTCTTCCTTCTCACTGGCACCAACCACTCATTTTGTCCTAATACACAGATTGCAATCAGTTGTTGTTACATAGACACCGGGAACCAATCTCCTCTTGATCCACAGCCAACCTGTCGTCTGCAGGTACCCGCGGCATATGGCACTTACCTGCCCTCCCCTCCCAGTACATGGCCCTTGAGTCATTGGACTTTGGCTACTGTCACTCCTAATACACAGACATATGGGACTTCATCGTTTCACTTTCTCATTTGGGGACCTTGACCTCTCCCTTTCTCCTAAGGGTGAAGACACACGGAGCTACATAGTAGCAGCTACTTTTTAACGGCTACTAAATGTCAGAAAATCCCCTGCCATGGACAATACTGAGAATTGCCTCTTCTAAACACACGTAGAGACAATTATCAGTAAATGATCAGCATTGTCTATTTTAGTAGCCATGACAAGTAGCTGCTACTAGTAGTTCTGTGTGTCTTCACCCTAATACACACCAGGGATTCCATATCTCACCTACTCCTAATTTACCTTTCACACCCACCCAATATGCCAACAGCCTCCTTTATATACACAGATAACCGGCCATATCCTCATCCTAATACACAGACATTGAAACACACACCTTTGGAGATCACACCTCCTTGTAATACATAGATAATAAAAAATTATCTCCCTTCTAATGCACGGGCCTCGTAATATATTGTTGGAAAATATAGCACTGGGCTTATGGCAATACACAGGCACCTTCAGCCTCACTGCCAGCTCATCCCCTATACAGACTCACACAATCATTCCCCTAATACACAGGCACCTTCAGCCTCACTGCCAGCTCACCCTCCTATACAGACTCACACAATCATTCCCCTAATACACAGGCACCTTCAGCCTCACTGCCAGCTCACCCTCCTATACAGACTCACACAATCATTCCCCTAATACACAGGCACCTTCAGCCTCACTGCCAGCTCACCCTCCTATACAGACTCACACAATCATTCCCCTAATACACAGGCATCAAGACACCAAAGTTCCAATATAATCCCAATATACAGACACCAGGACTCCTCTATCTAATGCCCATATATTGGGGGCACAAACCACTTACTACCACTTTATATTACAACACCCACTTATCAACTCTTCCTAATAACAAGAGATCAGGACACTATACTCCATTATACTCCATATACTCTAATTCATCTCCAAATAAAAATACAATAAGATCCATATTTCCATTATTTACAGAGCCGGACATGGGGACACCTACCTGCTCCCGACAGATATCAGGACACGTTGCTTTCCATAATATCCAGACTCCCCACAAGCCCCATGACGGCAGACAGGGACACACGGCAGGGAAACATATTTAGAGTGCAGCAGCAGTGACTGGGGCTTATCTCCAAGGAGTGCAGCCCTTTTTAAACACAGCACCCGTGCAGGAATGCAGATGTCACAGAGACAGCCAGCGCTGCATGATACTCTCTCCCTGATGCTCAGCAGCAGTCTCTGGATATAGAGAGCAGCCCCGTACTGTCTCAGTCTGTCCCTGAGAAGTCACAGGCAGGAGATCATGGGAAACAGAAAGCTCTGTGGCAACCTGCCCCCATCCCCGTCATCCTGCCAGCATTACACTGATACCCCAGCATTACACTGATACCCCAGCATTACACTGATACCCCAACATTACACTGATACCCCAGCATTACACTGATACCCCAGCATTACACTGATACCCCAGCATTACACAGATACCCCAGCACTACACAGATACCCCAGCATTACACTGATACCCCAGCATTACACAGATACCCCAGCACTACACAGAACCCAGCATTACACTGATACCCCAGCTACACTGATACCCAGCATTACACTGATACCCCAGCATTACACTGATACCCCAGCATTACACTGATACCCCAGCATTACACTGATACCCCAGCATTACACAGATACCCCAGCATTACACTGATACCCCATCATTACACAGATACCCCAGCACTTCACAGATACCCCAGCATTATACTGATACCCCCACATTACACTGATACCCCAGCATTACACTGATACCCCAATATTACACAGATACCCCAGCATTACACTGATACCCCAGCACTACACAGACACCCCAGCATTACACAGACACCCCAGCATTACACTGATACCCCAGCATTACACAGATACCCCAGCATTACACAGATACCCCAGCATTACTCAGATACCCCAGCACTACACAGATACCCCAGCATTACACAGATACCCCAGCATTACACAGACACCCCAGCATTACACTGATACCCCAGCATCCCAGCAGGAGCATCCCCCCCTTATAATGAGTAATTCTAGTAGAGCTCGGTACCTGCTGGGGAACATGGAACGACCTATCGTCTTCTCTTCCGCTGCTCTCAGCTCTCTGAGCCGCACATCCCAGGGAATACAGCCATAAGGCTCCGCAAGCTGCTTTCACTTCATTTTCCCTGGACAGTTTCAGGCTGAGGGAATATTTAGGCACTGTTTGCTCCGCCTACTCTTAAAGTGACAGTACCATTTCTACCACTTGCTTGCTTATCCTCTCTCTGCAAGCCATACAGAATACTGCTGCAAGACTCATCCACCTCTGCAAATCCCTGCGCTGCCTACCGATACAGTATATGAAATTCCTCCTGTTCACCTACAGGACTTCCACTCCCTACCTACCCTGTCTCGCAAGGTTTACTAACGATTAGCACCAGAAGTGTCGCCAAATATAGACAAAATTGTCGCCAATTTTTATCACCACCCGGAGAGCGGCGTTATGTGAAACAAAGCCAGAAACTACAGTGGGAGAGATACAGCAACAATTAGTGATTGCACCGGGAATAATGATACTGAATGTAGTGTTATTGAATTAATTAAGAATAATTAATATAATGTGGAAATAATTGATCCCAGAAATTAATTTATGGGCCATAAGAATATTTAATAATGCATTTATAAATTGCTGATATTATTGTTATTATTTATTCATGTGGCCATTGGCAGTGGTGAAAAATGTCTGCAAGATTTATAGCAAATGATACAGTTTAACCTAAATGAGCGGCAAAAATGCGGCGAAATACTCCAAACTCGCCAGAAATACTGCAGAAAATAACTGCTACACTTGGAAAAAATCTGTCTCAACGCACTTAATAAACCTGGGAGCGGCGTCCATTTTGTCTCAAAAATATTCGCAGTGATAATAGGTGATGGTTTATTGCCAATTTTTACTAATGTTAGTAAACAGACACCTAAGTGCCGCCCCGGGATCATACTAGGGTTGCCACCCGTCCAGTTTGACCCAGTCATCTCGGTTTTTCAAGGGGCTCCAACATTCTGAAAACCAGGCAGAAACTCTCTGAACTGCATCTGGCGAATGCAATAAACCCGCACCTGAGATCATCACATGACCAGAAAATGTCATCACATGATGACATTGCATGCTGACATCAGCAGTTTGCATGATGACGTCAACAACGCATGGCGCTGACATCATCACACACACTTCTTTGTCCGGGTTTAAAACCTGGCAACCCTAAATCATACGGAGCCGACACACACCAAGGCACACATACATGTTAGGCCCCATCAGCCAATGAATGGGCAGAGTTCTGCCTTTTACTCCCACACTACTTCCTGTTACAGTTAGAGCTGCATCACTTCCTGTCAGCTGATCTCTGAGGGAGCACACAGACCATCACTAAATGGCGGCTCAAGGGGAAAGATATAAAAGGGCAATATTTACTCATGTATATATATATTACAGTTTAGTAAGGTTCTTTAATAGGTACCTTAATATCCCATATTCTGCTGAACCATTACCTTCTCACTAACACTGTGTCAATATTTTCCAAAAATATACTTCCCCCCAGCTATGTCATTTTATACCTTGTGTTTTAAGTATCCCTGCCCTATAGATTGAGGTATGGAGATCCAAATTACAGAAAGATCCCTTATTTGGAAAACCCCAGAACCCGAGCATTCTGGATAGCAGGTCCCATACCTGTGTCTTGCCAGACACATTCTTTTTCTATCATAATGATGCTATGATACTTACTATATGTATATTTGTATAGTAGTGTGGTTCAGAATGTTGAAAACCGGGCAGAAGGCTTTGACCCGGACAGCCCACAGGGCCGGATCTGAGAATAGGGCACCCCGAGGCCGCCCCCATTAGCCATAGAGCAATGCAACATTGCAATTTCTGGGAGTGGCGTCGATCCTCATTGATTTCAATGGCAATCAACTGGACTCGTGGGAGTACTCACACCATGGTGTTTCCCTATAGGAATTGTTCTGCTATCGGTAGATTCCCATCAGTTAGAGCTGGCTCATACAGCATGCTTGCCTGTGGAACTGTTCAGGTACCTCCATGTTTCATAGCGGCACCGAAATAAAATAAACATGCATAGGGATTCATTATAGAGGTATGGCATCCGTTATCCGGACAACCCATTATCCAGAAAGTTCCAATTTACGGGAAGACTCCCATAGACTTCATTTTATTCAAATAATTCACACTTTTAGAAATGATTTCCTTTTCTCTGTATTAATAAAATAGTACCTGTACTTGATCCCAACTAAGATATAATTACCCCTTATTGGGGCAGAACAGCCCTATTGGGTTTATTTCATGGTTAAATGATTCCCTTTTCTCTGTAATAATAAAACAGTACCTGTACTTGATCCCAACTAAGATATAATTACCCCTTATTGGGGCAGAACAGCCCTATTGGGTTTATTTCATGGTTAAATGATTCCCTTTTCCCTGTAATAATAAAACAGTACCTGTACTTGATCCCAACTAAGATATAATTACCCCTTATTGGGGCAGAACAGCCCTATTGGGTTTATTTCATGTTTAAATGATTCCCTTTTCTCTGTAATAATAAAACAGTAGCTGTACTTGATCCCAACTAAGATATAATTACCCCTTATTGGGGGCAGAACAGTCCTATTGGGTTTATTTAATGGTTAAATGATTCCCCTTTCTCTGTAATAATAAAACAGTACCTGTACTTGATCCCAACTAAGATATAATTACCCCTTATTGGGGGCAGAACAGCCCTATTGGGTTTATTTCATGGTTAAATGATTCCCTTTTCTCTGTAATAATAAAACAGTACCTGTACTTGATCCCAACTAAGATATAATTACCCCTTATTGGGGCAGAACAGTCCTATTGGGTTTATTTAATGGTTAAATGATTCCCTTTTCTCTGTAATAATAAAACAGTACCTGTACTTGATCCCAACTAAGATATAATTACCCCTTATTGGGGGCAGAACAGCCCTATTGGGTTTATTTCATGGTTAAATGATTCCCTTTTCTCTGTAATAATAAAACAGTACCTGTACTTGATCCCAACTAAGATATAATTACCCCTTATTGGGGCAGAACAGTCCTATTGGGTTTATTTAATGGTTAAATGATTCCCTTTTCTCTGTAATAATAAAACAGTACCTGTACTTGATCCCAACTAAGATATAATTACCCCTTATTGGGGCAGAACAGTCCTATTGGGTTTATTTAATGGTTAAATGAATCCCTTTTCTCTGTAATAATAAAACAGTACCTGTACTTGATCCCAACCAAGTTATAATGAATCCTTATTGGAGGCATTAGATCCATTATCCAGAAAACCCCAGGTCCTGAGCATTCTGGATAACAGGTCCCATAACCACAATAAACTGAATGAGGTGGGAAATAGATCAGCGAGAGGATAAATTCCCTGTAAAGCTCCGTATGACTGATCAGTGCAGTGGGTGCCCTAGCCCAATGCAGAGGAATGTCCAGGGAGGGGACACAATTGTTAATACATCACCCATCAGCTTTGTTCCTATGGAGGCAATGGAAACAAATATCATACAAAGAATAGACATGTACAGATATTGGCAGATCAAAGGTTACAGGATATTTCATCTGATCGATGAGCTGATTCCTTTCCCCATCTCTGAGCCCCCCCTATGCTTTTCTGCTTCCTCAGTTCCCATTTGTCTCCAATGGGCCTGACAGCCTCACAACTTGATTCCTTCTGAAGAGCTACTGGGAACTTGTGATAACATGAGCGCTCCCCCCCCCCCAGTCTCACTTGGAAGGGTCTGTGCCAAGATTCCACTCAACGGATGTTGTGGATATTAGAGAGTCAACAATATGCAACTTCAGACCAGTCACTGCTATGTTCATGAGGCTACTGGCAATATCTATGCATATAATAAAGTGGTTTGTAAGTGTGCTAATGGCACAATGTAGTCATTGATATCAGGGACATTGTTAGAGATTGGGACCCCAGGAATTGCCTAATGAGGGCCCTTCTCTAACAAAATATATGTCCAACCTGCGATGCTGCAGTTGTTGTTGGGCTACAACTCCCAGTACCCTGCCTCAACAGCTTTTGGTTGCTGGGAGCAGGGAGGCCATAAGGTGGGTACAGGCAGTACCACTGTATCTATATATAGGCACCCAAGGGCCTGTGCCTAGGGTGGTAGCCCACATGTGACATCACTTCCGGTGGAAAAAGTATTGGTGGGCCACACAAGCATTCTTTGGGGGTTGCTAAATAAGGGCTGGGATTGGCTATTTGGTAGCCCCATGTGGCCTGCAGGAGGCTCTGCTTGGGGTAAAACTGTGTCTCTGGGCTTCCAAAACTTGTCTCCAAGACAGAAAGGTATAAAAATGGCACCTACTTTGAGGCCACTGAGAGTAACATCAAAGGGGGTGGTAAGAAACATGTTGCCCCTGAGCCTCTCATTGGGGATCCCTGCCACAGACAGTCACTATTTAGTGGGCTGATGGGCCCTGCTTGGGCCTCTGTGTAGTTGCCAGGGCCCATTTTGAGCCCCAGTCCGGCCCTGCCCTCATCTCTACTGGGCATTTACCTTCTGGTGAATAAAACATCACAGGGTTTATTATATGGACCCGTTATATACTTAAACATCATGTCCACTTCACTTCTCTCTTATCACCCCACTAAGAACCTTTTTCCCATGCAGAGAATGTACCAATAACAACTGCCCTCTGTACCCGATCCTTCAGCCATTTTCCTATCCACGTGCAAACACCATTATTAAGACCAGCTGGCCTTGGCTTAAGGTGGCCAAACACGGGCCGATTGTAGCTGCTGATATTGGTCCCTTAGACCAACTCGGCAGCTTATCGGCCCGTGTAGGGGCACAAATGATGGGGCTGCCTGACGGATATCTGGCCTGAAATCGGGCAGATAACGAGTTATCGGGCAGGTTAAAAAATTTAGTTGGATCGGGGACTGCATTGGCTGGTTGAGGCAGCCACCGAACTGACTTTGCCCATTACCGTCATTATAATTCGATCGTTTGGCCCCAGGGCCAAACGACCAAATTACCCTTAATTCTCCCGATATCACCCACCCGTAGGTGGGGATATTGGAAGAAGATCCACTTGCTTGGCGACCTCACCAAGCGAGCGGATCTTAATGTGTATGGGCAGCTTTAGAAAGCAGACATTTATGGGCCACTGTATCTACAGCCACCCTGCACCCCTCCCGTCATGGTCTGTCCTTCACAAAGCCATACTGATTACTACCCACAATGCCGTTCCCCAGGACATCATGTTCACTGTGATGCTTTAACGACCTTTCTGTAAATAAATAATCAATTGTGACTGAATTATTCCTTGTATGACTATTGCTTTGGGAATAGGATATGTTTTATTATTATAATGAAACCCCCCACTCTCTGAACGCGTAGGCCCCCTAGCAGCCAGGGGATGTGCGCTATCAATCCTTATTCCCCATGAGAGCAGGAGACTGTGGATAAAAGAGATGTAGCTGCTGAATTTACAGCCCGCTGGGTTAGCGAATAAGCCCACAATACACACAGACACACACAGCCCTGGGATCCGTGGAACCCCTACATCGACATTGTGGCCTAGTGCCGCCCTTTCCCTATAAATCTGACAAATGATGGCGGGGCTGCCTGTAGGTCATTGGGTCATCAAATAGCATTAACCCTTTGCACTTATTGATCGGCTTTCTTGTTTTTATTTTTTATTGTTTATATAGCGTTACCATTCTAGGCATATGTTTCCATATTTTACAGGCATAGACAAATCACACTTTTCTTTTATGACTTTGCTTCGTCATTGTCCTAGTATCTGCCAGTCTTCTTTTTAATCAGGGTCAGACTAGGGTCTGCGGGGCCCCCACACTCCCCAGGGGCCCCCATACCCCCCAGGGGCCCCGCCACCCCTTCCCCTGAGCACCCATATCTCATATTTAACTGGGTGCAATTTGAGTCAGTGGGGCCCCCCAGGGCTGGGGCCCACCAGGTTTTTTTCCCAGTGTCCCGCTGGCCCAGTCCGACCCTGTTTTTAATTTTAATAAAGGGGTTGTTCACCTTTAAGTTAGCTTTTAGTATGTTATAGAACTTTTTCCAAACAGCTTTTCAATTGGTCTTCATGATTTATTTCTTATAGTTTCTTGAAGTATTTGCCATCTTCTTCTGACTCTTTCCAGCTTTCAAATGGGGGTCACTGACCCCGGCAGCCAAAAAACTATTGTTCTGTGAGGCTCCAGTTTTATTGTTCTTGTTACTTTTTATTACTTTTTTCTATTCGGCACCTCTCCTATTCATTTGCCATACTCTCATTCAAACGGCTCCCTGGTTGCTAAGATGATTTGGACCCTAGCAACCAGATAGCTTTCTACATCATGCTAAAAGTTAACTCAAAGGTGAACAACCCCTTTAAGGTGTCTCATTCAGCACCAGCAATAAAAGGACTGGCCTGAACAGGGTTAGGGGGTCCTGCCTCTCCGTATAGGCAGAAGGTTCTGTCTGTGGGCGCTTACAGCCTACTGCATACTTATTTTTTGGGGTGCAGCCTATGAAAGGGTTACCTATTTTGTTATTTCATATTCCATAAACAGAATAGATAATTAAAGGGGAACTCCGGCTTCTGAGCCAAAGAGCCCCACACAGCCCAGAAACCCCTAATATCCCTATCCCTGTAATCTGTTCCTTCAAACAGTAGGAATAAATACCATTTTTATATGCTGAAATCCAGCTGCAAAACTGTTCTTCTCTTTCTGCATCATTTGTAATCCTGGCAGGGGAGGAGGGACTAAACCATTGATGTTACACATTGTAACAACTTCTCCACAGCTTACAGACAGCCTGCAGGAACTACATAACCCACAATGCATTGCACTGGGATGTTCCTTTCCTTATTGACATCACGTGTGCAGCAGGGGATTGTGGGATTGGGAGGAGGCAGGCTGAGGGACAGGTGACTGAACAGGGGGTGGGGCTTAGGGAACTGCTCCAAACCAGTTTATTATATTAAACATCATGAAAAGGCTGCATATTATTGATGTATATTGAATTGAATTGAAATGATGTTTACTTTTCAAAAAGCTCAAGTTGTGTTTGGGTGGAGTTCCCCTTTAAAAATAAAAGAGTTAAAAGTGTGAAGCATGATAAAGCCAATACGGGTTCAGTACTAATGGAGGAGAATTAAAAGAACAACTGCATTTCCCAAGCCATTCAATTATTTTTATGGTACCTACATATTATACTCGGCTACGTCTGTTCCTTCAGCCATGAAGGTTTGTTTACATCGTTGTATAAATACATTTTTTCAGTTACACAAACCAGAATGGTTTCAGTGGAAAGCAAGGCCCATAAACTCTGGTATCCTGAATTTATAAAATGTGCTGTAGGCGTAGATGTACTGTAATGGTTTAACATGTTAGCATGCTGGGAGGCAAGGGTGTGATTTTGTGCCGGGGAAAGAAAGAAATGCCATAGAGCTTGCACGGCTGGAAATGTGCCTTATTTAACCACTTTGGGGCAAAGTGCCTCTCACCCCTATTATATTTGCTTGTGGTGCCCATTTCCGTAACGCTTTGTGCTTACAAAATGGAGTGCAAACTGTTGCCTTCTTTTAAGGATGGAGGTGAATATAGTTACATAGGGTTGAAAAAAGAGTCCATCAAGTTCAACCCTTCCAAGTAAACCCAGCACCCACAACCCACACCTACCAATCTATACACTCACATACATAAACTATAAATACACCCACTAATACTAACTGTAGATATTAGTATCACAATAGCCTTGGATATTCTGCTTGTTCAAAAACTCATCCAGGCCCCTCTTATAGGCACTAACAGAATCTGCCCCAACACCCCCTGGCAGGGCATTCCCCAACCCCCTCACTGCCCTCACCGTGAGGAACCCCCTACCCAACATCCCCCGGCAGGGCATTCCCCAACCCCCTCACTGCCCTCACCGTGAGGAACCCCCTACCCAACACCCCCCGGCAGGGCATTCCCCAACCCCCTCACTGCCCTCACCGTGAGGAACCCCCTACCCAACACCCCCCGGCAGGGCATTCCCCAACCCCCTCACTGCCCTCACCGTGAGGAACCCCCTACCCAACATCCCCCGGCAGGGCATTCCCCAACCCCCTCACTGCCCTCACCGTGAGGAACCCCCTACCCAACACCCCCCGGCAGGGCATTCCCCAACCCCTCACTGCCCTCACCGTGAGGAACCCCCTACCCAACACCCCCCGGCAGGGCATTCCCCAACCCCCTCACTGCCCTCACCGTCAGGAACCCCCTACCCAACATCCCCCGGCAGGGCATTCCCCAACCCCCTCACCGTGAGGAACCCCCTACCCAACACCCCCCGGCAGGGCATTCCCCAACCCCCTCACTGCCCTCACCGTGAGGAACCCCCTACCCAACATCCCCCGGCAGGGCATTCCCCAACCCCCTCACTGCCCTCACCGTGAGGAACCCCCTACCCAACATCCCCCGGCAGGGCATTCCCCAACCCCCTCACTGCCCTCACCGTCAGGAACCCCCTACCCAACATCCCCCGGCAGGGCATTCCCCAACCCCCTCACCGTGAGGAACCCCCTACCCAACACCCCCCGGCAGGGCATTCCCCAACCCCCTCACTGCCCTCACCGTGAGGAACCCCCTACCCAACATCCCCCGGCAGGGCATTCCCCAACCCCCTCACCGTGAGAACCCCCTACCCAACACCCCCCGGCAGGGCATTCCCCAACCCCCTCACTGCCCTCACCGTGAGGAACCCCCTACCCAACATCCCCCGGCAGGGCATTCCCCAACCCCCTCACTGCCCTCACCGTGAGGAACCCCCTACGCTGCTTCAAATGGAAGCTCCGTTCCTCTACTCTAAAGGGGTGACCTCTGGTGCGCTGATTGTTTTTATGGGAAAAAAGAACATCCCCCAACTGCCTATAATCCCCTCTAATGTACTTGTACAGAGTAATCATGTCCCCTCGCAAGCGCCTCTTTTCCAGAGAAAACAACCCCAACCTCGACAGTCTAACCTCATAGTTTAAATCTTCCATCCCCTTAACCAGTTTAGTTGCACGTCTCTGCACTTTCTCCAGCTCATTAATATCCTTCTTAAGGACTGGAGCCCAAAACTGCACTGCATACTCAGGGTGAGGCCTTACCAGGGACCTATAAAGGGGCAAAATTATGTTCTCATCCCTTGAGTCAATGCCCTTTTTTATACAAGACAGCACTTTATTTGCTTTAGTAGCCACAGAATGACACTGCCTGGAATTAGACAACTTGTTATCTACAAAAAAAGAAAAAGAGAACGCTGGCGATTTACTTTATGGGTGGGATTTGGGCTGGATGTGGCCATACCCTCACACCCCGGTGTTGCACAGAATTCAGGCCAGGAAGGAGCAGCAGAGGAACATATTGAACACAGTGTGTCACTTTACCCATGTACTGTACCTCTGTGAAGTGCTTTTTGGCCTCAAGTACTTCTCTGTCATTTAGCCTTTAGCTCAAGTAGAGCAAAGCTGGCCATATACAGGTAGATTTAGGCTGCTGATCCTCCAGACCGATTCTGTAGCTTATCTACTTGTGTATGGGCCCTCCCGACCAATATCTGGTGAATATCGTCCTAATGTTGATCAAGAAGGCTTGATTTTCCATTTGGATAGAGGGCTCATTGATGCAGTCCTCACTCCAATGGCTCCTATATCCATCATTGTAATTTGATCATTTGGTCCTAGGGCCAAATGATTGAATTTGCCCGTTATTGCCATTTCAGCATATCAGGAGAAAGATCTGCGTATTGGGCAACCTCTTATGGTGTATGGCACCTATTATAATAGATACAGTGGCTTGAAAAAGTATTCGGCCCCCTTGAACTTTTCCACATTTTGTCACATTACAGCCACAAACATGAATCAATTTTATTGGAATTCCACGTGAAAGACCAATACAAAGTGGTGTACACGTGAGAAGTGGAAGGAAAATCATACATGATTCCAAACATTTTTTACAAATAAATAACTGCAAAGTGGGGTGTGTGTAATTATTCAGCCCCCTTTGGTCTGAGTGCAGTCAGTTGCCCATAGACATTGCCTGATGAGTGCTAATGACTAAATAGAGTGCCCCTGTGTGTAATCTAATGTCAGTACAAATACAGCTGCTCTGTGACGGCCTCAGAGGTTGCTAAGAGAATATTGGGAGCAACAACACCATGAAGTCCAAAGAACACACCAGACAGGTCAGGGATAAAGTTATTGAGAAATTTAAAGCAGGCTTAGGCTACAAAAAGATTTCCAAAGCCTTGAACATCCCACGGAGCACTGTTCCACCGATCATTCAGAAATGGAAGGAGTAAGGCACAACTGTAACCCTACCAAGACAAGGCCGTCCCCCTAAACTCACAGGCCGAACAAGGAGAGCGCTGATCAGAAATGCAGCCAAGAGGCCCATGGTGACTCTGGGGGAGCTGCAGAGATCTACAGCTCAGGGGGGGGGAATCTGTCCATAGGACAACTATTAGTCGTGCACTGCACAAAGTTGGCCTTTATGGAAGAGTGGCAAGAAGAAAGCCATTGTTAACAGAAAACCATAAGAAGTCCCGTTTGCAGTTTGCCACAAGCCATGTGGGGGACACAGCAAACATGTGGGAGAAGGGGCTCTGGTCAGATGAGACCAAAATGGAACTTTTTGGCCAAAATGCAAAACGCTATGTGTGGCGGAAAACTAACTCTGCACATCACTCTGAACACACCATCCCCACTGTCACATATGGGGGGGCAGCATCATGCTCTGGGGGGGCTTCTCTTCAGCAGGGACAGGGAAGCTGGTCAGAGTTGATGGGAAGATGGATGGAGCCAAATACAGGGCAATCTTGGAAGAAAACCTCTTGGAGTCTGCAAAAGACTTGAGACTGGGGCGGAGGTTCACCTTCCAGCAGGACAACGACCCTAAACATAAAGCCAGGGCAACAATGGAATGGTTTAAACCAAAACATATCCATGTGTTAGAATGGCCCAGTCACAGTCCAGATCTAAATCCAATGGAGAATCTGTGGCAAGATCTGAAAACTGCTGTTCCCAAACGCTGTCCATCTAATCCAGGGGTGTCGAACTCAATCAGAGAAGGGGCCAAAATCTAAAATCCAGCCTAAATCGCGGGCCGAATGGTTTACTGAACCCCCATACAAAGTACCCCCAATTGCCCCCATAAACAGTGCCCCCAATTGCCCCCATAAACAGTACCCTCCATAGACAGTAGCCCCCACACAAAGTGCCCCCAATTGCCTCATACACAGTACCCCCCATAGACAGTAGCCCCCACACACAGTGCCCCCAATTGCCTCATACACAGTACCCCCCATAGACAGTAGCCCCCACACACAGTGCCCCCATACAAAGTACCCCCAATTGCCCCCATAAACAGTGCCCCCAAAAATAAGTACCCCCAATTGCCTCATCATACACAGTACCCCCCATAGACAGTAGCCAGCCCGCACACACAGAGCCCCCACAGAAAGTACCCCCAACAGACCAGTGATGTCGGCGGCTCCTTCTCTCTTATGCCGCGGCAACAGGCACTACTATAAGGTTGCGCCTCGTTGCTGACGTGTGACATCATACGCACGGGCGCAACCTTATAAAAGGGCCTGTTGCCGCGGCATAAGAGAGAAGGAGCCGCTGGCGCTGACGAAGACTTGGTATGTTTTTGCGCGTGCGTGCAGTGATGACAGCGCGGTGCGGGCCACATTGCAAGGCCTGGTGGGCTGGATTTGGCCCGCGGGCCTTGTGTTTGACATGTATGATCTAATCTGATTGAGCTGGAGCTGTTTTGCAAAGAAGAATGGGCAAGGATTTCAGTCTGTAGATGGGCAAAGCGGGTAGAGACATACCCTAAAAGCCTGGCAGCTGTAATTGCAGCAAAAGGGGGTTCTACAAAGTATTGACTCAGGGGGCTGAATAATTACGCACACCCCACTTTGCAGTTATTTATTTGTAAAAAATGTTTGGAATCATGTATGATTTTCCTTCCACTTCTCACGTGTACACCCCTTTGTATTGGTCTTTCACGTGGAATTCCAATCAAATTGATTCATGTTTGTGGCTGTAATGTGACAAAATGTGGAAAAGTTCAAGGGGGCCGAATACTTTTGCAAGCCACTGTGTATATACAAATATTGTGGTTTCAACATTCATCCTCCTGTAGATCCAGGAATATTCACCACTGATAATGATGACTCCAGGCTTCTCTATCCACCAAGCTTAGCAGAGATAACTCTGGGTTTACAGCATTGCAGACAGTTCATAGAATCTAGTGGCCATCTTACTTTAGTGGCAAGGTAGGTTCTGTGCTCCATTTCTTAGAACTAGAAGCCTGGATGGGAGGATCCACAGGCTTTATTTAGTCCAGCCTAATACTAGAGGTGTGGAAAGTCAGTTGTCTGGTATTCCGACACTGGTTGTTTAGTATTCCAGCCTATAGTTTGCCATGGATATTGCTGGATCAGGACTGTGGGTGTATAGGTAGACACATATATTACTAGATGAGTCAACTGGGTTCACGAGGATGAGCTATTGTGTTAAGTATGATATGTGTCATCTGTAAATTATGTACAGGGCAATTCCCTAGACTGGGAAGCTCTCCAAAGCAATTGCTAATCTTTTTTTATTATGTTATATTATGAATGAATTATGGTGTATCCAGGATTTGCCTACATTGGGAAGACTGGCTCCATCATAACAATTAAACTGTTGCAGTTTAGTTAGCTTATTGGTGGGCATTTCCCACCCCTAATAAAAGTCATTCTTTAATTGGATATTTTGGTTTTTATGGATAAGGTAGTATTGGGTAAAACTGAGTAACTTTGAAGGTTAAATCAGCATAAACATTGGAGGGCCGGTTGTTTCCTTTTGCCCAAGGACCTTCCATTGAGTTTGTAGGTGCCCTAAATGTCATTTGTGTATGAGCCCATTTAAGTTGGAACGAGGGCCCCATTCTACACGCCTGTAGATATAAAGTGAACCTTTCTGACTTTATAACGTATGCCCTGAAATATCGTAAATTAGATTCACAAGGGTGAATGTCCAGTCTCAGTGGGACAGAAGGATAGGAAGGAAGGTCACAGGCAGAAGTACAGCGTTTTAGGTCTATACTTGTAATTCCCAATAGTAGTGTTTTTTACAGTTAATAAAGGCAACATTAAATAGAGGAGGGGAAAGGAACAGCTTCTTGTTGTCAATCACACTATTCGTATTTTGTAAGATAAGTTAGTGGGGTTGTGTATTAGGCTCTTAATAAACCTAATACTTTGCCATTGTCGTTTTAAAAGCTTAGGATAGTTAGCGTGTTATTATGGGAAACTTTGCCCACGCCTACATGTAGCACCTTTTTGTTCTTTTTAATTGATCCCATAGAGCTTAAGGCTCTGATTCCATAGGCTGCTTGGTGGTGTGGTAATACGACATATGAGTGTGCCATTATTTTTAGAAGCAACTTAATGTCTTGGATTTAAAGGGGTGGTTCACCTTTTAGTATGTTATAGAATGCCCTATTCTTAGAAGCTTTGCAGTTGGTTTTGGTTATTTATTTTTTATAGTTTTTGAATTATTTACTCTTCTGCCTCTTTCCAGCTTTCAAATGGGGGTCACTGACCCCGGCAGCCAAAAACGATTACTTTGTAAGGCTAAAATGTTATATTGAGATCCTTAAAAATGCATCTGTTTTACATATACAGGTATGGGACCTGTTATCCAGAATGGGGTTTTCTGGATAAGGAGTCTTTCCGTAATTTGGATCCCCTACCTTAAGTCTGCTAAAAAAACTGGATTGTTCTGCCCCCAATAAGGGGTAATTATATCTTAGTTGGGATCAAGTACAGGTACTGTTTTATTATTACAGAGAAAAGGGAATCATTTAACCATGAAATAAACCCAATAGGGCTGTTCTGCCCCAATAAGGGGTAATTATATCTTAGTTGGGATCAAGTACAGGTACTGTTTTATTATTACAGAGAAAAGGGAATCATTTAACCATGAAATAAACCCAATAGGGCTGTTCTGCCCCCAATAAGGGGTAATTATATCTTAGTTGGGATCAAGTACAGGTACTGTTTTATTATTACAGAGAAAAGGGAATCATTTAACCATGAAATAAACCCAATAGGGCTGTTCTGCCCCAATAAGGGGTAATTATATCTTAGTTGGGATCAAGTACAGGTACTGTTTTATTATTACAGAGAAAGGGAATCATTTAACCATGAAATAAACCCAATAGGGCTGTTCTGCCCCAATAAGGGGTAATTATATCTTAGTTGGGATCAAGTACAGGTACTGTTTTATTATTACAGAGAAAAGGGAATCATTTAACCATGAAATAAACCCAATAGGGCTGTTCTGCCCCCAATAAGGGGTAATTATATCTTAGTTGGGATCAAGTACAGGTACTGCTTTATTATTACAGAGAAAAGGGAATCATTTAACCATTAAATAAACCCAATAGGGCTGTTCTGCCCCCAATAAGGGGTAATTATATCTTAGTTGGGATCAAGTACAGGTACTGTTTTATTATTACAGAGAAAAAGGAAATCATTATAAAAATGTGAATTATTTGATTACAATGGAGTCTATGGGAGATGAACTTTCCGGATAATGGGTTTCTGGATACGGGGTCCGATACCTGTGTATATATATATATTTATGATCTCACGTGTTGGGATTGTGGATGTTGTCGTTTCCTCACAGGAGCAGTCTAACGCTGCTTTTCCGGTCTGTCTAAATTATCTCTTGCACGTATTAAAGAAATGACTAACAGGTCAAAGCCCAGCAGGGAATGAGAAAGAAAGGGACATTCCAGTTTGTTGCATGCTGGGAAATTGAAGACGGCATCAGATGCCAAGAATATTGACAAACCAAAAACCACTAACAATAAGAAGGAGATAACCAGCAGGAACCGGAGTTGCCGGGAGATGACCAACTTCACGTATCCTTTCCTTCTTAAAGGGAAACTATCATTTCATTGGGTCAGCGAGCAACTCTGCCAGACCCATCGGCCTACATGCACTGTATATACAGGGACGACAAACCCGAAGTAAAGACTTTAACAATTACTTATTTATCAGTTTTCAAATTTGTGAATTTGAGTTTATTCTTCTAAATCGATTAAACTTACATATCGAATGTTGGCTTATTTATTGTGATAAATTTATTGCGATATAGAAGTCAATGGGAGTTGTGCTAGGCAAAGTCAAGCCATATGTTTAATTCGAGTTTACGAGTTTTATTCAAGTTTCAAGTTTGAACCTTGAAAATTCTTTAGTTTTTTTTTTTTTTTTTAAATGGCGAAGTTTTACATTCGAGTTTTCGGGTTTTTTGCACTTAATATATAATATAATAATTAATATATACCAGACATTTGAGTTTTCAATACCCTCAAAACTCATGACTCTCAGGGGCAGATTTCTCATTCAATGTGTGATTAGAGAATACTTTCTATTCTATAAAGCGCATTTATTTAATAGTAAACTTTAACTTTTTCACCCATTAATAAATACACATCCCATAGGAATGAATAGAAACTGGGTGAGTTTTTCTGTGACAAACTCTAATCTCACATTTTGATAAATCTGCCTCTTAAGGGTAATGGCACATAACAATAGCACCCCCTGTCTCTCTGTCACTGCTCCTACCATTATTTATTCATTTGCCTCATTTGGGGACACACACGGGGCAGTGACAAGCAGACCATCTCCACCAAAATGTTCAAGATGGAGGTCCACTTGTCATGGTTTCATGTACCTCAACCAGGTTGTTTCTCGTTAAGTAACATTAGGATCTTTATATTTTTACCTTTATATTTTACCTTATTTCTGCCATACTGTACCTGTTTCATATTATAGATCTTATTACCTGATTCACTTGAATGTCACCTGTTCCTCAATACCCCTATGTATGACCATGGTGTGGCATTTGTTTGTACAGGTATGGGATCCCTTATCCGGAAATTTCCAAATTATGGAAAGGCCATCTCCCATAGACTCCATTATAAGCAAATAATTTTAATTTTATAAAATGATTGCCTTTTTCTCTGTAATAATAAAACAGTACCTGTACTTGATCCCAACTAAGATATAATTACCCCTTATTGGGGGCAGAACAGCCCTATTGGGTTTATTTCATGGTTAAATGATTCCCTTTTCTCTGTAATAATAAAACAGTACCTGTACTTGATCCCAACTAATATATAATTACCCCTTATTGGGGCAGAACAGCCCTGTTGGGTTTATTTAATGGTTAAATGATTCCCTTTTCTCTGTAATAATAAAACAGTACCTGTACTTGATCCCAACTAAGATATAATTACCCCTTATTGGGGCAGAACAGCCCTATTGGGTTTATTTCATGGTTAAATGATTCCCCTTTTCTCTGTAATAATAAAACAGTACCTGTACTTGATCCCAACTAAGATATAATTACCCCTTATTGGGGCAGAACAGCCCTATTGGGTTTATTTCATGGTTAAATGATTCCCTTTTCTCTGTAATAATAAAACAGTACCTGTACTTGATCCCAACTAAGATATAATTACCCCTTATTGGGGGCAGAACAGCCCTATTGGGTTTATTTCATGGTTAAATGATTCCGTTTTCTCTGTAATAATAAAACAGTACCTGTACTTGATCCCAACTAAGATATAATTACCCCTTATTGGGGCAGAACAGCCCTATTGGGTTTATTTCATGGTTAAATGATTCCCTTTTCTCTGTAATAATAAAACAGTACCTGTACTTGATCCCAACTAAGATATAATTACCCCTTATTGGGGGCAGAACAGCCCTATTGGGTTTATTTCATGGTTAAATGATTCCCTTTTCTCTGTAATAATAAAACAGTACCTGTACTTGATCCCAACTAAGATATAATTACCCCTTATTGGGGGCAGAACAGCCCTATTGGGTTTATTTCATGGTTAAATGATTCCCTTTTCTCTGTAATAATAAAACAGTACCTGTACTTGATCCCAACTAAGATATAATTACCCCTTATTGGGGGCAGAACAGCCCTATTGGGTTTATTTCATGGTTAAATGATTCCCTTTTCTCTGTAATAATAAAACAGTACCTGTACTTGATCCCAACTAAGATATAATTACCCCTTATTGGGGGCAGAACAGCCCTATTGGGTTTATTTCATGGTTAAATGATTCCCTTTTCTCTGTAATAATAAAACAGTACCTGTACTTGATCCCAACTAAGATATAATTACCCCTTATTGGGGGCAAACCAGTCCTATTGTTTAATTAATGTTTTATGGATTTTTTAGTAGCCTTAAGGTATGGAGATTCAAATTATGGAAAGATCCCTTATCCGGAAACCCCCAGGTCCCGAGCATTCTGGATAACAGGTCCCATACCTGTACTATAATAATGAAATATAATTATGAGCCATAAATTAATAAAAGTAATGATCAGTCGTTTCCTGCAATGTCAGCCATGGAGGGAAGGGGTTAAGAGGAAGGGGTGAAAAACATATTTTTGACACTGTCACCATTGGCTTGGTATTTGGCAGAAAGAGGGCAATATTTAGCACTAATTTTCCATGTTGTTGGAGGCACCGGGAGGGTCTGTGCCAGTGGATTTTCCATGTATGTTTGAGAGGATTAACACTTATATCCTGAGATAACGGCCTGAACATACACACTGTGTGTACCAGTTGGAAACAAAAATAAAGGGCATGTATTTCTATCTCTTGGAATAACAGGCAAATACAGGGGCTACAGAGTGGGATATCTCTGCTCCCTTCTGGTGGCCTCGTCACAAACACGACATAGACGGGGGGTGTCAGGAATAATATTAATCAAGCAGAAAACAAAGCAGTGTTGTAATGATACAATACCATGGAAAATAAGGTAGAGATCCACTGATAATTGTGAAGAAATAACAGCGATTCCAAGAATACAGGGCAATTTAGACAGTTAAAAGCTGAATGTCTTTTTCCAGCTAATTTACCCTAACAAATGCCATCGTGGGTCAAGGCAGTCTAAGAAAAACTGGCAGATAGTATGTATAGAGCAGGGCAATTCACCAACAACCAAGTGGGGATGTTTTTCTATTGCAGGGGGCAGAAGGGAAAAGATTTGGCAGTCTTGGCACTTTCATATATAAGAGACTGCAAGGCCCCAAAGCACTACCCTGACTTGGTCCCATTTAGCCTTAATCCGGCTATGTCAATTCCGTTTCCCCATTAAGCCGGGGCCTTTTGTTGGACCTAGTTGGGTAAAAGGGCAACATTGCTTATAAACAAAGCATGAGATAAAAGAGAAGGGACACAATCTCATTGTGAATTCAACTATCATAAAATAATAAAATTTAGAACGAACAGAAATGTTTTAATGACCACAAAAGGTGCCATAACAAGCAGTCATAACTGGCTGCCTCTTGCCCTACCCATTCCTAGGCAACATGCAGCGCAACGGTCCTGGGTCTTGCCCACTGCCCCACTTCCCTCACTGATGGCTCAGACTATACCCCGTGCTCTATTCAGATTGTGCCAAGCATAGATAATCAGGATATTTTTGATTTTTACACTTTGCACCTTTATACTATGGGTATTGTTACTATACCACTCTTCTAAAAACGTTGGTCACCTCATACCGCATACTCAGGGCTGGATTTCCACCTGAGGCCACCCCCGGTCGCACGCCCCCCCCCATGAGTGTGCATGTGTGAACAGCAGGAGTGCGCATGCGCGATAGGCAAAACTTGCATACGGAGCAGTGAGGAGAAGTCCCCATTGCTCCGTATGGGAACAAACATTTTACAATTTTGGTGCGGCGGGGTGGCATGCCGCCCCCAGGTTTGTGCCGCCCTAGGCCTGGGCCTTTGGGGCCTCTCCACAAATCCGGGCCCGCGCATACTGTCATCATTTTTATGGGGTACTTTTTATTTCTAAATTACAATGTTTACGTATCAAATAATTCACACTACCATTTACATTTTTATTCAACAAATGTATTTGTAGCTGTAATATTGGTGTGTAGGCGCCATCTCAGAGTCTGAGCTTTCAGCCAGCGCTACACATTAGAACTGCTTTCAGCTAACCTATTGTTTCTCCTACTCCCATGTAACTGGAGGAGTCCCAAGCCGGACTTGGATTTCTTACTATTGAGTGCTATTCTGATACCTACTGGGAGCTGCTATCTTGCTCCCTTCCCATTGTTCTGCTGATCGGCTGCTGGGGGGGAGAGGGGGATATCACTCCAACTTGCAGCGCAGCAGTAAAGTGTGCCTGAGTCTGAGCTTTCAGAAGGAGCCGGCGCTACACATTAGAACTGCTTTCAGCTAACCTATTGTTTCTCCTACTCCCATGTAACTGGAGGAGTCCCAAGCCGGACTTGGATTTCTTACTATTGAGTGCTATTCTGATACCTACTGGGAGCTGCTATCTTGCTCCCTTCCCATTGTTCTGCTGATCGGCTGCTGGGGGGAGGGGGGTATATCACTCCAACTTACAGCGCAGCAGTAAAGTGTGACTGAAGTTTATCAGAGCACAGGTCACATGGCTGTGGCACCCTGGGAAATGAAGAATATGGAAAAGCTCTATTATGGGTTTTGAAAAAAACATGTTGCCCATTATTCTTTATGGACTGTAGTTGAGCGCTGCTGAAAGGCCGTACCTTCCCATCCTCTCCCCCCCAAACAAGCCGAATCTGCAGACTTTCCCCTGAGGGCGAGTTGGCATCCACATGGCACAATCTCTGCATACACAAGCCAGGCCTAGCGGGTCACAGCGGCGCTGATAAGGGGACCGGCATTACTGATAACACCAATTTTTTTTTCTGCTACTACAGAATCTCTCCGAGAATAGCACAGCAGCTCCCAAGAAAGTGACTTTGATGCTTGTCAGGCCGGGGGAACTTATACTGCTTTCCTTCCACTCAGGAGGCACTATCTTAAAAGGTTTGTGGAAAAACTGGCGAGCGGAGTCACACACTGCTGCGTTCCAATAACACTACAGATTAACCCCTTCCCTGCCTGGAGCTGACAGTGCTTCCTACAGGGGTATTGGAGTGTGACACCCCCTACTATAAATAAACCCCAGCCTCATACAGACAGTGAGCAGGGCAAGGTCCAAAAACAGACACAAGTCGCCATACTTGTTGCACTTTGCTCCCTGCCCTTTGTGTAGATGAAAATTGCCCTGTGCTCCAAAATGGCAGACACCTGCAGTGAATACATTGCTCCCTGTGTTTGGCAGCGGTGTATCCATGGGAGGCGGAGTCCCCTAATTTGTTCATCAGTCAGGCCTGTATTTATCCCCTGCTAGAGTTGCCACCTAGGGGCATGTTTACTAAGATTAGAGATAAATATCACTGGTGATGTTGCCTGTAGCAACCAATCAGAGCTTTGCTTTTGATTGCTAACTTGTAGGTGACTGTTTAAATCTAATTGCTTATTGGTTGCTATAAGCAACATCACCGGTGATATTTATCTCCAATCTTAGTAAACACGCCCCCTAGTATTGTTTTTACATGGACTGTCTGCATTGATGTACCTCAACTGCACCGGGTCCCCCCACCCCACCATGCACACTCAGACCCCACCCCCCACCTGGTTCATGACAGTTTCCTGTCGCCCACAGCAAAAAAGTGAGTGGGCAGGAAAGTTTATAGTGTAGATGGGGGGGAACTACCATTAAACAGACACTACGATCCAGACCCCCAAAGTGCCCCCAGGCGAGTTGAGAAACTCCCTGTAAGTTACCAGGGGTGACAAAAAGCTTCTCCTGTTAACTTTAAGAGCTGATTTCCCTGATTTTAAACCATGAATTCGGCTCTTCTAGTGCAGGGAGTGCAATTGTGCTCTTTGCACTAGCAATGGTTAAATGATTCCCTTTTCTCTGTAATAATAAAACAGTACCTGTACTTGATCCCAACTAAGATATAATTACCCCTTATTGGGGCAGAACAGCCCTATTGGGTTTATTTCATGGTTAAATGATTCCCTTTTCTCTGTAATAATAAAACAGGACCTGTACTTGATCCCAACTAAGATATAATTACCCCTTATTGGGGCAGAACAGTCCTATTGGGTTTATTTCATGGTTAAATGATTCCCTTTTCTCTGTAATAATAAAACAGTACCTGTACTTGATCCCAACTAAGATATAATTACCCCTTATTGGGGCAGAACAGCCCTATTGGGTTTATTTAATGGTTAAATGATTCCCTTTTCTCTGTAATAATAAAACATTACCTGTACTTGATCCCAACTAAGATATAATTACCCCTTATTGGGGCAGAACAGCCCTATTGGGTTTATTTAATGGTTAAATGATTCCCTTTTCTCTGTAATAATAAAACAGTACCTGTACTTGATCCCAACTAAGATATAATTACCCCTTATTGGGGCAGAACAGCCCTATTGGGTTTATTTAATGGTTAAATGATTCCCTTTTCTCTGTAATAATAAAACATTACCTGTACTTGATCCCAACTAAGATATAATTACCCCTTATTGGGGCAGAACAGCCCTATTGGGTTTATTTAATGGTTAAATGATTCCCTTTTCTCTGTAATAATAAAACATTACCTGTACTTGATCCCAACTAAGATATAATTACCCCTTATTGGGGCAGAACAGCCCTATTGGGTTTATTTCATGGTTAAATGATTCCCTTTTCTCTGTAATAATAAAACAGTACCTGTACTTGATCCCAACTAAGATATAATTACCCCTTATTGGAGCCAAAACAATCCTATTGGGCTTAATTACTGTTTATATAATTTTTTTAGTAGACTTAAGGTAGGAGATCCGAAATACATAAAGACCCCTTATTCAGAAAACCCCAGGTCCCAAGCATTCTGGATAACGGGTCCCATACCTGTATATTAAACATGACATTTGCTTTTGACTATCTGCCTGTTTCACCTATTGTATGTAAGTGTGGGTACGGGCCCGTATTTTGGGCACCCTACTGTAACGCAAGGTCACCCACACAGACAGGGAACATTTACATCTGGTCTCTCTCTCTCCAGATTCATTGCTAAGAATTTCAGTGTAATTTCACACGTCTGCGTTATCCGGCTGACGGTTTAGCAGCGAGATTTGCCACAAGAGGTGTTGACATGTTGACATGAATTCCTAGTAGCACCTACCAGTCCCAGAGCCTTGTGGGGAGTCACGTGGGCTTATTCTCATTCATTTAAAGAAGGAATGTAGGAAGCAAAGTGGGGCACATGTATCCGAGGTCGAATAGTTTCTTCCATTAAAGGTTCAAGTTTTAATCTTGACACCCTTTATGCTCAGAAAAAAATGGAAGGAAAGTGTGATAAATATAAGGAAATTATAAGGAAATAAGGAAATTTTGCTTCCTTTCCAATACCGTTATCCAGGGTTGGACCGGGAAAAAACCCGGTAGGCCCGGCAGGCCAGACCTGATCCCCATTGCTGCTTCCCCTGGTCGTCAATGTCCTCCCATGATGCATTTCACTTACGCGTGCTCAGGGGAGGACGTCGGGAGAGTGGCGGGGGCCCCCAGGGGCGTTTGGGCCCCTCTTGCCGCCTGAGGCGGCTCCTGGATGCCGCCCCCCCCCCCCCCGCTCCCCAGCACTTACCTCTCCAGCGCAGGAGTGGGTCCGGGGGCAGTCTGATCGCTAATTGCGCTCTCTGCACTAGAAGAGCCGAATTTCCGGTTTAAAAACCGGAAATTCGGCTCTTAAAGTTACCAGGAGCGGCTTTTTGCCGCCCTTTGTAACTGGGGTGCTTCTGCCGCCTGAGGCGAGTTTCTCAACTCGCCTCATGGCAGAAGGGCCCCTGTGGGAGTGTGGGGGACGCGGCCAGCAGCCTTAGTGGGGCCCTGCAGCCCCGAGTCCGACCCTGCCGTTATCTACATAAGGAGACTCAAGAATTTCAGCACAGGTAAAATATGGATCCATTGGAAAACTAAAGTTGCTTTTTATTGGGTTTTTAGGATTCTTTTTCCCTGTCCCTAAGGGGGTTGTTCACTTTTGAATTAACTTTTAGTATGATGTCTGTGACTCATATTCTGAGACCATTTGCAATTGGTCTTCATTTTCTAATTTATTTGTATTTCTTTACATTCATTTTATTATTAGTGATTTAATATTTTATTATGTATCCCTCTCCAGTTGGATTTTGGCTGTTATCCGGTTGCTAGGGTTCAAATGACCTTAGCAACCAGGGAGCGGTCTGAATGGGAGACTGATATATTCATAGGAGAGGGTCTGAATAGAAAGATTAAAAATAGTAAGATAGGACCTAAATAGAAGAAATAACAAGTAAAAATAACAATAAAACGGTAGCCTCACAGAGCAATAGAGTTTTTTGGGGTTTTTTTTGGCTTCTGGGGTCAGTGACCCTTATTTGAAAGTTGGAACCGTCAGAAGAAAGCACATAGTTCAAAAACAGTAAAATCAAAAATGAAGACCAATTGAAAAGCTGCTTAGAATTGGCTATTCTTTTGCATTAAACAAGTTGTGTGCAAATAGACGGCACATGTGGGAATGCCCACAAAGTGCCCCGTGGCTCCTATACCGGCACAAATGCCCTTTATGGGCAGTTTACAAATGGACAAACATGTTGCAGGTATTGAAGCTTGTAATTGAGTGAGTATAAGTAACTCTCCAATTTACAGTTCTAGACTTAAAAAACTCTCTTGAACCTAAAAGGAAAAAGAAATCTCTTACTATGGCAAAATAATTAGGTAATTTTTATAGCCAGATGTCGGTCGGGCAGGCCCGTCGGTAGTGCCCATACACGGGCCGATAAGCTGCCGAATCTGTCTAAGGGACCCATATCGGCAGCTACAATTGGCCCGTGAAGGGGCACCTTTAGATGATATTTTGCTTCACTTATACAACCTTTGTTTACAGGAGGCTATCAGATACAGATCTAGATCCCAGAAAATCGGATGTAATTTTATGTGCAATTGAGCTTTTTATCTGTGTGTGTGTGTATATATATATATATATATATATATATATATATATATATATATACACATTTATGGGGAACAATACATGATGAGAGAAATCTTCTCTGTGATTTGCTTTCATTTACATTTCAAGATACACTACTATATATGACCTAGTACTTTCCAAACGTATGAAGAAAGAGAAACCAGTTTTGGGTTTTAGTTTGTTTCTATACTTTTATATTGTATGTCACTGACAAACATTTCTCATAGTCAAGTTGTAGTCTTCTGAATGCTGCTTTTATTTGCCTACATTGTATTTTGCTTGCATTGTGGGTTATGTAGTTCCTGCATGCTGTCTGTAAGCTGTGGGGAAGTTTTGTAACATCAGTGTTTTAGTCCCTCCTCCCCTGCCAGGATTACAAATGATGCAGAAAGAGAAGAACAGTTTTGCAGCTGGATTTCAGCATATAAAAATGGGATTTATTCCTACTGTTTGAAGGAACAGATTACAGGGATAGGGATATTAGGGGTTTCTGTGCTGTGTGGGGCCCATATTTTACTTGGGAAGCTGAAAACCACTAAGCTAATGGAAACCTACTCTCCCTCATGAGCAAATGCCTGTGCCCTATATTACAGTAATTTAACGCCTACAGACTGAAGATCCCTCTAATCAGCTCTCCCCCTGATTGACTCCTCAAATCCGTTCTTTCACTAGATCTTCCTCTTTGGACCAATCTCGCCAAATACTAAAAGTCTAAACATAGCAGGACCGGATGTCTAAGCAGATGCACTTGGGTTAAGGACTGGAAAATGTTTTTTATAGCCTGGATTAAAGCCAAATGATACATACAAAGGTGAAGCTACAAGGAAGCGGAGATCACGCAAAGTGTATTCAAAGCCTATTTAATCTGTATTAAATATTTTATTATATATATATGTTCCTCTGTGGACAAACGTGTCCATATTTAACTACTCACTCATATAATTAATCACATGACTAAATTAAATGGGGCTGAGAAATCTAATACAGGTATGGGACCTGTTATCCACAATGCTCGGGACTTGGGGTTTTCCGGATAAGGGATCTTTCCGTAATTTGGATCTCCATAACTTAAGTCTGCTAAAAATCATTTAACCATGAAATAAACCCAATAGGGCTGTTCTGCCCCCAATAAGGGGTAATTATATCTTAGTTGGGATCAAGTACAGGTACTGTTTTATTATTACAGAGAAAAGGGAATCATTTAACCATGAAATAAACCCAATAGGGCTGTTCTGCCCCCAATAAGGGGTAATTATATCTTAGTTGGGATCAAGTACAGGTACTGTTTTATTATTACAGAGAAAAGGGAATCATTTAACCATGAAATAAACCCAATAGGGCTGTTCTACCCCAATAAGGGGTAATTATATCTTAGTTGTGATCAAGTACAGGTACTGTTTTATTATTACAGAGAAAAGGGGATCATTTAACCATGAAATAAACCCAATAGGGCTGTTCTTCCCCCAATAAGGGGTAATTATATCTTAGTTGGGATCAAGTACAGGTACTGTTTTATTATTACAGAGAAAAGGGAATCATTTAACCATGAAATAAACCCAATAGGGCTGTTCTGCCCCAATAAGGGGTAATTATATCTTAGTTGGGATCAAGTACAGGTACTGTTTTATTATTACAGAGAAAAGGGAATCATTTAACCATGAAATAAACCCAATAGGGCTGTTCTACCCCAATAAGGGGTAATTATATCTTAGTTGGGATCAAGTACAGGTACTGTTTCATTATTATAAATGTATTATTACAGAGAAAAAGGAAATAATTTTAAAAAGTCAGAGTTATTTGTTTATAATGGAGTCTATGGGAGATGGCCTTTCCGTAATTCGGAAATTTCTGGATACCGGGTTTCCGGATAAGGGATCCAATACCTGTATATACAGATTCAGGGGGATACATTTGTATCCAACCCACACATCATCTTAAAAGACTTCTGCCCTACAGTATTCGTATTGTCTTTCCACAGATATACATAGAAATTCTAACCCTCCAAACAGGGCCCCCAAAACACCAGTTTAACATCCCTAACATTATGTAGCTTCCTGTTCTGCCTCTTTCCATCTTTCAAATCACTTATCCCAGCATACAGAAAAAAAATCTGCAAGGCTCTCATTCAAACAACTCTGAGGTTGCTAGGGAAAATTGGACTCTAGCAACCAGATTAGGGCTGCCACCAGTTTTCCGAAGGGCTGTCCGGGTCCAAACTTCCTGCCCAGTTTACCAAAATAGGAAAATTGAAAAGGACTCACTGTAATTGGCGCAGCGATCAGACAATTGGCAATCACTGCGTTATAGACCCTGATGTTATAGAGACTGAAAACCTGGTTCTCTGCCTCCACCTAGTGGGACCTGGGGATACAGCAGCTGGTACCCCGAGATTATGGTTGCCTTGGATATTATGCTTACAGGGTCAGACTGGGTGTGAGAAGTCAGGCAAGGCTGCACCCCCAGGGGCTCCACACCCCCTCAGGGGCCCCCCAACTGCCCACTCACCCACCACCAACATTTAGTAATTGCAATAATTTTACGACATTCAATACCCCCAGTGGCTTTATATCCTTTACAGCCCCTACATTATTGTACTTATTAAAATAGTACAGGTACGGAATCCCTTATTCAGAAACCCGTTATCCAGAAAGCTCCGAATTACAGAATGCCCGTCTCCCATAGACTCCATTTTAATCAAATAATTCAGAATTTTAAAACGGATATCCTTTTCCTCTGTAATAATAAAACAGTACCTGTACTTGATCCCAACTAAGATATAATTACCCCTTATTGGGGGCAGAACAGCCCTATTGGGTTTATTTCATGGTTAAATGATTCCATTTTCTCTGTAATAATAAAACAGTACCTGTACTTGATCCCAACTAAGATATAATTACCCCTTATTGAGGACAGAACAGCCCTATTGGGTTTATTTCATGGTTAAATGATTCCCTTTTCTCTGTAATAATAAAACAGTACCTGTACTTGATCCCAACTAAGATATAATTACCCCTTATTGGGGGCAGAACAGCCCTATTGGGTTTATTTAATGGTTAAATGATTCCCTTTTCTCTGTAATAATAAAACAGTACCTGTACTTGATCCCAACTAAGATATAATTACCCCTTATTGGGGGCAGAACAGCCCTATTGGGTTTATTTAATGGTTAAATGATTCCCTTTTCTCTGTAATAATAAAACAGTACCTGTACTTGATCCCAACTAAGATATAATTACCCCTTATTGGGGGCAGAACAGCCCTATTGGGTTTATTTCATGGTTAAACGATTCCCTTTTCTCTGTAATAATAAAACAGTACCTGTACTTGATCCCAACTAAGATATAATGACCCCTTATTGGTTGCTAAACAATCCCATAAGGTTTAATTAATGTTTTATTGATTCTTTAGTAGACATAAGGTATGGAGATCCAAATTACGGAAAGACCCCTTATCCGGAATACCCTTGGTCCCGAGCATTCTGGATAACGGGTCCTATTCCTTTAGGTAGAACTAGAAAAGCTGCGCCTCAGATGGTATTTTTTAATTTCAACAGGGAGTTTTTTTTACGTAATATGTTTAAAATGTAGAATATAGACATATTTATCCATTCTGGGATTCTCTCTCACAGCAGAAGAGCAAATGCCTGGTTGTTGCAACCAAAAGTAACCAAGGGATTTTGATATACAAAAATGGTTAAACGAAATCCTTGTGTTTTAGCCCTGACCTAACGGTTATCACTTTTTTCCCCATTTTTTAACTTATTGTGGTTTTATTCTTATGATACAGGTATAGTCTGTGCAGCTAAAGGCCTGGTCATGTGACCATGACATGATGACATCACAATACCCAAGAAGGCTGTCTTTGCAGCTACAGGCCTGGTCATGTGACCATGACATGATGACATCACAATACCCAAGAAGGATGTCTTTGCAGCTACAGGCCTGGTCATGTGACCATGACATGATGACATCACAATACCCAAGAAGGCTGTCTTTGCAGCTGCAAGCCTGGTCATGTGACCATGTCATTATGACATCACAATACCGTAGAAGGCTTAGAACCCACACAACCAGATTGTTATCAGTCTGCATTCAGACTTGGTGACTGACAGAGGTAAGTTAATAGTTTAGTTTAACTAAGCTAATGATATATCTGATATATCATGGCCCATGTTAATCTACCTCGCCTTTTAAAATCAATTGGAAAATCTATTTCAAAACCTTTTAAAAAGCATTTTGGCAAAGAAAAGAATAAGAATGATACTAAAACAAATGCCCAAGCGAATGAACATAACGCTGATAATGAGGCGGAAACTTGCAAGTGCTGTTTCCCCAAGTGCAACTTCTTGAAGAGGTTCAAGAAACGGAAGGAAAAAACAATCGTCATCCAAGAGGAGGCAATAGAAACACCATTTTGTCCAGAAGAGGAAAATCGAAATACGGTCTCTATAGAGAACAGTGTTTCGGTTTTACCTCAAGGGAATGATGATTGGCTTCCAGATCTTCTACTGACCAAGAGGCATAAAAAAGAGCTGCAAGCCAACGATTGGCTGGATGATAGAATCATCGACGCAGCACAGAACCTGTTGAAGAAACAGTTTAACGCTGAGGGACTTCAATCCTGTCTCCTCTCTGAGATTGAGTTTGAGCCGGTCCGTGGGCCCTCAGTTCAAATTCATTTCGATAGCACGAGGCAGCATTGGCTGACAAGCTGTTTCAGACATGACCATGTTGAGATAGCCGACAGCCTGAACGCTGCAAATCTTCCAAAAACAGTGAAGAAACAAATAATCGAGTGTTACGGGAAATTGACCATACTAACGATAAAACGACTTAATGTCGATCAGCAGAGAAATACCAGCGACTGTGGGGTTTATGCAATCGCTAACGCGTTTGAGTTCCTGTCCAACGGAGACCCCACTTGTAGGTACAATCAGACGAGGATGAGACAACACCTAATAGAGTGTTTAGAGAGGGGAGAGATTACGGCTTTCCCCAAACAATTAGACAGAAAGAAACATGAGACACCGACCCGTAAATCCTCTACGGGAAGAAAGAAAGAAGTAGAGAAGAAAGAAGAGAGGGGAGAAATTACTGTTTTCCTCGAAAAATTAGACAGAAAGAATGACAAGACCTGTAAATCCTCTACGGTAATAAAGAAAGAAGTAGAAAAGAGAGAAGAAGATGAGAAAAGGACAGAGAATTCCCTTGAGAAGAAGGAGTTATCCCCTTCGGCTCATTTGGGAATCTCTCTGAACAAACTTGTACAGGACTGGTTCAGGTTTGGTTTCCAGACTTTGCACAGAATTCCTGCAGTGCTGTGTAATGGCTGCAACTGTGAAAGCTGGATACAAATATTCTCATGGAAAAACTTCTAGAAGTTTCTGACGGGAAAAAGGGAGATGCCAAATCGCTGAGCTTTCCACCTGATTCCATGGTCTCTTCTGCTCTTTACAGACGTAGAACCATGGTGTTTATGGGCAGCTCGGCTGCAGTTTTGGCAATTTACTTCTACTGGAAGAAGCTGTAGGCACACAATCATACTGCCCCCCCAACCAGCGACGTAACTATCAGGGGGACAGTGTGTGGTGGTACGTGGGAAGGAAGGTGGGGGGGCCCCGTGCAATAACAAAGTTATGTGTCACTGGGCCCCAATATCAGCGAATCCACCAGTTGAAGATGGTGGATTTGTATTTTGAAGACACATTATGGATACCAGATAGGCCGGCACAGAGGCCTGATGATGAAAATTCATTCATATGATCCAAAAGCAGGAATATGTTGATTTTTATATATTTATACTTGATATGAAATATTTCTATTGTGTAAACAAAAATGATGCATAATATATGTTTATCACATGTATATGTTTTTATATTTAATAAACAAAGCAAAACTAATAATGCTATGTCTTTGTTATGAAATGAATGAGTCTTTACCGCTTTCATAAGGGGGTCACTGACCCCAGAAGCCAAAAAACTATTACCCTGTGAGGCTGCACATTTTTTTTTTATTAATTATCATTCTATTCAGCACCTCTCCTATTCATACCCCAGTTACTCATGCAAACCACTGCCTGGTTGCTTAGGTGGTCTGAACCCTAGCAACCCGGAAACCTGTTGAAATTCCAAAACCACTAAAAAAAAAAAAAAAAGGAAGACCAATTGCAAATTGCTTCAGAATACCAAGGTCTACCCTATAGTAATTTATTTTAATGTTCTCATGAGTGAATACAATCTATCCTTCTCTATCCTTATACTGCTGTCATCTCTCGGGGGGTTATAATTTACACTAGGGTTTGGCACCAATGGGTCAGAGTAGTACGAGGGGGAGGAAACGGGCAGGTATTTCCCTAGAGGAATCAGTGCAGAGAAACTTATTTACTAGAGGAGAGGGTTGGGAAGAAACAATTCTTTATTGCTCACAGCTGTCAGGTACCCACAGACTGCCGGTACAGTCATGGGAATTGGGGGCTTTCTGTCCAAAACTGCTTTGTGGGTACCTGACCCAATGAAAGTGTCTAATAGACAAGCCAATAGGGCCTGTAGTTTGGAGGAGATATTGTAACTTTAGAGGAATCTAGTGATGGGGGAAATGCCAAAGCACATGGATGAGTGCAAGCCTAATTGGCGAGTCCCTGGTATTGGAGCTATAGCCTATGTATATCTCCTGAGGGCAATAAGTCACGGATGTGCTTGGCTAGTGTGGAAGGGTATAGGTTGGGGCAGGCTCTCGTGTCTTTAGTGCCTGCAGTGGAACCCATGCCAAGTGTTCATGTCCCCTAAGCAATTGAATAGGGGGATTTTGTGATAATCACTAATAAAGAGAAAAGGATTTAATAGTCTGTGGGTATAATCTCCACCACCAGGGGGCAGGACACTAGCAGAAGAAACCAACTCCTCTACATATTTTATTAAAAAAGAAAAAACTAAAAAAACATCCAAATTGTCCTATTTTGCCATTATAAAGCACTAATTGGAAAGTTAGGCTATTTATACAGTATTTCTCTCCCTTCCCTCTATAAACAGGGCAATGCATTCAGAGCTCCCTAACTAGCTGTAAACAAACCCCCTCCCTTCTTTAAGCAGCAGCCTTGGAGCAATCATTATCAGGGGCTTCTCCGTAGTCTGGTAATTTGTTTTATCAGCTCCTTTGAAGTTCTGCAAGATCAGCAGGTACTAAATGAAACTGGCTTCATATTATTAAATGCCAGAAACAGAAATCACGTATTAAACACATCTAATTGCCATAAACATAGGTTCAGCATAAGCCCTATCCATGGAACTTATGTTGAAAAGGGGAGTATATTGTCCCTTTGACTGTGATTATTAATGTGGCAGGGACCCTTCTACTGGGGCAGGAAGGCTATAAGCGATACACTGCCTCAGCGCAAACATACTGGTGCTACATAAGGATAATAACTGAAGGTAAAATATTTTAAAGGCAAAGTTGTCCTATAAAAAAAAAACATTTTGTCAGCATAAAGCAAGCAACCCCAGACTTTACTAGAACAAAACCTTTATTACAAATAACGTACAGGTACATAGAAAATATGTACAAAGGACAGACAGGGGGAATGTTTATGTACAGTGGGGATTCAATAAATCACTTGGATAAAAATGTTACAAAGCACACAAATAGCCACAAATCCTTCCTACGATCTAAAAGGGCAAGACTCTAAAAATCAGTAACAAATAGGATCAAATTCCTTATAACAAATGAAATTTGCTGGGGATGGGGCAGTCTATGGCAGATACTTCATACATATATTTTAGTAAGTGAGTAGAATTCACAGTAGGAGACAGCGCTGCTATGAGTAGTCAGGGGGACATTTAACGCTAATGTCACACATGGGGGTGCAGAAAGCACCAATGAGTGGAATCCCAGCATTCAGAAAAAGAAATCTGCAAGGCTCTCATTCAAACAACTCTCAGGTTGCTAGGGAAAATTGGACTCTAGCAACCAGATTAATGTTGCCACCTGTCCGGGACAGCCCGGGTTTCGGAAGGGCTGTCCAGGTCAAAACCTCCTGCCCAGTTTACCAAATTAGGAAAACCGGGAAGGACTCGCTGTAATTGACGCGGTAATTGGGCAATCGCTGCGTTATAAACCCGCCCAGTGACAGCACGGCCTGCCTCATCTCCACCCCCTGCTACTTTATGGCTCCGCCTTTTCCCCACCCTCATGACATCAACGCCCACCTCCTGCCCCGGCGATAAAAATGAAGACCAACTGCAAATAACTCAGAAAAAAGCCTAAAAATGTAGAATATAGACATATTTATCCATTCTGGGATTCTCTCTCACAGCAGAAGAGCAAATGCCTGGTTGTTGCAACCAAAAGTAACAAAGGGATTTTGAAAAACAAAAATGGTTAAATAAAATCCTTGTGTTTTAGCCCTGACCTAACTGTTATCACTTTTTTTCCCCATTTTTTAACTTATTGTGGTTTTATTCTTATGAAGATACAGGTATAGTCTGTGCAGCTACAGGCCTGGTCATGTGACCATGACATGATGACATCACAATACCCAAGAAGGCTGTCGTTGCAGCTGCAAGCCTGGTCATGTGACCATGACGACATCACAATACCCAAAAAGGCTGTCTTTGCAGCTGCAAGCCTGGTCATGTGACCATGACATTATGACATCACAATACCCAAAAAGGCTGTTGTTGCAGCTGCAAGCCTGGTCATGTGACCATGACATTATGACATCACAATACCCTAGAAGGCTTAGAACCCACACAACCAGATTGTTATCAGTCTGCATTCAGACTTGGTGACTGACAGAGGTAAGTTAACAGCTTAGTTGTCCTTTAGGGATAATTATCAAATACACCAATAGTAAAAAATATAGTAATATTGCCTTTTTGGGGCAGAAAAATCTAATTCTCTTTTTTTTTACTCTTTATCTAGGCTAATGATATATCTGATATATCATGGCCCATGTTAATCTACCTCGCCTTTTAAAATCAATTGGAAAATCTATTTCAAAACCTTTTAAAAAGCATTTTGGCAAAGAAAAGAATAAGAATGATACTAAAGCAAATGCCCAAGCGGAAGAACATAACGCTGATAATGAGGCGGAAACTTGCAAGTGCTGTTTCCCCAAGTGCAACTTCTTGAAGAGGTTCAAGAAACGGAAGGAAGAGGAGGCAATAGAAACACCATTTTGTCTAGAAGAGGAAAATCGAAATACGGTCTCTATAGAGAACAGTGTTTCGGTTTTACCTCAAGGGAATGATGATTGGCTTCCAGATCTTCTACTGACCAAGAGGCATAAAAAAGAGCTGCAAGCCAACGATTGGCTGGATGATAGAATCATCGACGCAGCACAGAACCTGTTGAAGAAACAGTTTAACGCTGAGGGACTTCAATCCTGTCTCCTCTCTGAGATTGAGTTTGAGCCGGTCCGTGGGCCCTCAGTTCAAATTCATTTCGATAGCACGAGGCAGCATTGGCTGACAAGCTGTTTCAGACATGACCATGTTGAGATAGCAGACAGCCTTAACACTGCAAATCTTCCAAAAACAGTGAAGAAACAAGTAATCGAGTGTTACGGGAAACTGACCGTAATAACGATAAAACGACTTAATGTCGATCAGCAGAGAAATGGCAGGGACTGTGGGGTTTATGCAATCGCTAACGCGTTTGAGTTCCTGTCCAACAGAGACCCCACTTGTAGGTACAATCAGACGAGGATGAGACAACACCTAATAGAGTGTTTAGAGAGGGGAGAGATTACTGCTTTCCCCAAAAAATTAGACAGAAAGAAACATGAGACACCAACTCGTAAATCCTCTACGGGAACAAAGAAAGAAGTAGAGAAGAAAGAAGAGAGGGGAGAAATGACTGTTTTCCTCGAAAAATTAGACAGAAAGAATGACAAGACCTGTAAATCCTCTACAGTAATAAAGAGAGAAGTAGAAAAGAAAGAAGAAGATGAGAAAAAGACAGAGAATTCCCTTGAGAAGAAGGAGTTATCCCCTTCGGCTCATTTGGGAATCTCTCTGAACAAACTTGTACAGGACTGGTTTAGGTATGGTGTCCAGACTTTGCACAGAATTCCTGCAGTGCTGTGTAATGGCTGCAACTGGGAAAGCTGGATACAAATATTCTCATGGAAAAACTTCTAGAAGTTTCTGACGAGAAAAAGGGAGATGCCAAATCGCTGAGCTTTCCACCTGATTCCATGGTCTCTTCTGCTCTTTACAGACTAGAACCATGGTGTTTATGGGCAGCTCGGCTGCAGCTTTGGCAATTTACTTCTACTGGAAAAGCTGTAGGCACACAATCATAGTGCTCCCCAACGTAACTATCAGGGGGAGAGTGTGTGGTGGTACGTGGGAAGGAAGGTGGGGGGCCCCGTGCAATAACAAAGTTATGTGTCACTGGGCCCCAATATCAGCAAATCTACCAGTTGAAGATGGTGGATTTGTATTTTGAAGACACATTATGGATACATGATTGGCTGGCACAGAGGCCTGACGATCTGTATGTGATCTACATGACTGAAGCGTTGGATCTTAATGCGAAAATTCATTAATATCATGGATCCAAAATGATGTATAATTTATGTTTATCACATGTATATGTTTTTATATATAATAAACAGAACAAAACTAATAATGCTATGTCTTTGTTATGAAATGAATGTGAATTCTGGGAATTGGGAAGAGGTATTTTGCTCACACATTTACCAGTGGTAATGTTCCATTTGGGGGTTAATTTAGCCCCCAGCTGGGCATTGGAAGGCACCCCTAAGGAACAGCGTGGTAGCAACAGTTAATACCATTTTCATCTGTCCGGCAACTGCTTCATTAGCCTAAGGACAGCAGAGATGTGAATTCGTTTACAGACGCGTTACTGCAAATTTGGATATTTGGACAGCCATTTGTCTATTGGGCTAGAGCAGTGATCCCCAACCAGCGGCTCAGGGGCACCAAGGGCCCCAAACTTTGTCAAATTTATCAGGTGCGCCTCTAGTCTCGTATGTGGGTTTATACAGAGGAGCTACCGCATTCACAAAATTCTTCCAGGCTGTAACAGTGGGCAGGGTAGAGCCCATTGCTACTGTTTTTTGGGTAGAACAGGAGTATTCTGTAGCGTATCCGGGAGTTATTTTGAGCAATTATACTGTCTAGGACTCCTAGTAAGCAAGTTTCCGGAGCAGTCACAGTAGGGAAGGCTAAGTTATTTGATAAATATATAGTCACTGCTGACCAGAACTTAGCGATATGGGGACATGCCCAGATCATATGAAAAAAGTTAGCAGGGCTGGCTGCACATCTCGGGTACTTATCTGTTAGGGTACGGCCCATCTGGTGCAACCTTAATGGTATGATGTACAGGTGATGAAAGGTTTTATACTGTATCAATCTGTCTCTAGTAGAGATGAGACCGTTATACATGGAGTCTGTTGCCTCCTCCCAATCATCTTGGGTGAGTGCTGGTATTTGGGAAGTCCACCATATTTGTGCCGAGTTAAAGGGTTTGGGGCCTACTGAGAGTAAGTTTTGGTATAGATCTGAAGTAAGCTTTGCTGGATTACTAGAATGGAGGATTACCTCCGCTGTTAAAGAAATAAGCTGAGGGGTGAGAGTGCCAAATTGGTCCCTGAACACTGATCGCAGCTGCAGATATTTGTATAAGTGAATAGTAGGTTGTTGAGCTTTCTCTCGGATCTGTGCAAATGTTGGGAAAGCTGAGTATTCCATAAGATCTCCCAGATATTTAATATTGTGGCGAGGCCAGTGTACAAAGTTGTGTAGTGATCTAAATTGTGGTAAGTATTGGTTACCCCACAGAGGAAGCCTAGACGTGAGTAAGGGTGGCGGGTGTTTGAGTAGTGCGAGTGCTATGGTCCAGGCTTTGTGCGGGATAGTTAGAGTTGTTGGCAGTGGGTGTCGATATGGAAAATTGCTTAGTCCTTCCAGTGAGCAGAGTATTGTTGCCTGGAGCTGCAGATTTGGGTTATAAGGGTCATGAATAAAGCAGTGTAAGAAGTGTATCTGCGAGGCTAAGTAGTAGTGATAAAAGTGAGGAGGGGCTAGGCCTCCTTCGGTTAGGGGAGCGCAAAGTTTCGTCCAGGCCATTCTAGGGGGGCAGATTGTTCCAGACAAATGGTAGGATAATTTGATTAAGTTTCTTAAAGAACTCTTTAGGGATAAAGATTGGGGCATTATGCAGTATGTATAAAAATTTGGGAAGATATATCATTTTTATTATGTTTATGCGGCCCCAGAGTGAGAGGTGGTAACTTGGACCATTGGGCCAGTCGAGTTATAAGATCTCCTGTCTCCTGCATGATGCCATAGGATCTATGGTTTTCCAGGCTCCTAAGTATTTAAATTGATTGGCCCACTTAGGGGCACCATTTTACTCACCAACCCCTTGGGTGTTGCTCTCAGTGCCCCCAAACCAGGGAGTTATTTTTGAATTCCTGACTTGGGGGCAAGTTTTGGTTGAATAAAAACAAGATTTCCTACCAAATAAAGCCCCTGTAAGCTGATAGGGTGCATAGAGGCCCCTAATAGCCAATCACAGCCCTTATTTGGCTCCTCCATTTTATGGTGCTTGTGTTGCTCTCCAAGTCATTTTACATGTGACTGTGGCTCACCACTAAGGAAGGTTGGGGACCCCTGGGCTAGATAAAGAGCTGGGAGGCGCTCCTATGGAACCTATGGCCAAGCTCAAGTCAGGGTTTTTGCTAAGTTTGGTGTGAGGGGAGTTCTGAAATGGATTAGTTCTGGCTGGTTATTATGGTGGAATAAATGGTGGGCATTAATGGCAGAGGGACTGGCAAAGATAAATGTTATTCATGCAATGAATTGCTATAATAATTTATTGTGTTAAAGGGGTGGTTCACCCTCAGGTTCAATGTTAGTATGTTATAAAATTGAACCGTTTCAATTAGTCTTCATTTTTTTACCTCTTATAGTTTATGAATAGTTTGCCTTTATCTTCTGACTCTTTCCCGCTTTCAAAAGGGGGTCACTGACCCCAGAAGCCAAAAACTATTGCTCTGTGAGGCTACACATTTTTTTTATTAATTTTGCTTCTATTCAGCCCCTCTCCTATTCATACCCCAGTTACTCATGCAAACCACTGCCTGGTTGCTTAGGTAGTCTGAACCCTAGCAACCAGAAATCTCCTGAAATTCCAAGCTGAAGAACAAAAAGCTAAGTCATTCCAAAACCACAAAAAAACAAAAACTGCTTTGTGGGTCCCTGACCCAATGAAAGTGCCTAATAGACAAGCCAATAGGGCCTGTAGTTTGGAGGAGATATTGTAACTTTAGAGGAATCTAGTGATGGGGGAAATGCCAAAAGCACATGGATGAGTGCAAGCCTAATTGGCTAGTCCCTGGTATTGGAGCTATAGCCTATGTATATCTCCTGAGGGCAATAAGTCACTGATGTGCTTGGCTAGTGTGGAAGGGTATAGGTTGGGGCAGGCTCTAGTGTCTTTAGTGCCTGCAGTGGAACCCATGCCAAGTGTTCATGTCCCCTAAGCAACTGAATGGGGGGGGGGGGGGGATTTTGAGTTAATCACTATTAAATACTTTTCTTTATTAGTCTGTGGGACACTGAGACCATGGGTATAACCTCCACCACCAGGGGGCAGGACACTAGCAAAAGAAACTGACTCCTCCCCATCCTGTGTTTTAATAAAAATCCAAATTGTTTTTGCCATTATAAAGCACGAATTGGAAAGATAGGCTATTTATACAGTATTTGTCTCCCTTCCCTCTATAAACAGGGCAATGCATTCAGAGCTCCCTAACTAGCTGTAAACAAATCCCCTCCCTTCTTTAAGCAGCAGCCTTGGAGCAATCATTATGAGGGGCTTCTCCGTAGTCTGGTAAGTAGGTTTATCAGCTCCTTTGAAGTTCTGCAAGATCAGGAGGTACTAAATGAAACTGGCTTCATATTATTAAATGCCAGAAACAGAAATCACGTCTAATTGCCAAAAACATAGGTTCAGCATAAGCCCTATCCATGGAACTTATGTTGAAAAGGGGAGTATATTGTCCCTTTGACTGTGATTATTAATGTGGCAGGGACCCTTCTACTGGGGCAGGAAGGCTATAAGCGATACACTGCCTCAGCGCAAACATACTGGTGCTACATAAGGATAACTAATTATGGTAAAATATTTTAAAGGCAAAGTTGTCCTATAAAAAAAAAAATATTTTGTCAGCATAAAGCAAGCAACCCCAGACTTTACTAGAACAAAACCTTTATTACAAATAACGTACAGGTACATAGAAAATATGTACAAAGGACAGACAGGGGGAATGTTTATGTACAGTGGGGATTCAATAAATCACTTGGATAAAAATGTTACAAAGCACACAAATAGCCACAAATCCTTCCTACGATATAAAAGGGCAAGACTCTAAAAATCAGTAACAAATAGGATCATTTAATTTGCTATAAGGAATTTGAAATTTGCTGGGGGGGAGGGGCAGTCAGCGTTATATGGATTCTCCATTTATGGCAGATACTTAATACATATATTTTAGTAACTGAGTAGAATTTACACAGTAGGAGACATTTAACGCTTATGTCACACATGGGGGTGCAGAAACCGCCAGTGAGTGGATCTACACCCACCCACTGTCAGCCTGTGTGCACACAATGAATTTTGGTGTGAAAATGCATACCTTTGCGTTTTCGTGCAGAAATCCGCTCCTTGTGCACACAGGGCATTGCCAGGGCACTCCATGCAGAAAGTGGATCCGTGCAGTTGGAGAAACAAGCCCTGTGTGTGCCATTAGCCTAACTGCTGCAGTAGGTGCCTATTAAATGTAAACTATGTTAAGAGCAAAATATTATTTTAGACAGAAAAGGTGATAATCTCAATTTACATATCTTACACAAGGAAACAGGCTGCGTGGCCAAATTACGGCAAGGCTCGTTAGTTTTAAGCTTGCGTTGGCTAAATCAGTTCAGCTTTAACCCTTGTGTGACACCTATTGCAAAGGGATAAAAAGCCACACTGACTGCCACCAAACACTGCCCCCTCTGCCCCCAGACAAGTCAATAGAAAAAACCCCTAAAGGTCTCCATACACTGGCAGATCCGCTCGCTTGGCGACATCTTCTCCCGATATCTCCACCTACGGGTGGGCGATATCGGGAGAATCCAGGGTGGCCCTGGGGCCAAACGATCGTATTATAATGACGGGCATAGGCAGAGTCGGTCCGGGGACCGCATCAACGAGCCGACGCGGTCTCTGATCCGACTAGATTTTCAAACCTGCCCGATCGAGATCAGGCCGATTTCAGGCCAGATATTGGTCGGGCAGGCCCGCCGGGAGTGCCCAAACATGGGCTGATTAGCTGCCAAATCGGCAACTAGAATTGGCCCGTGTATGGGGGGGCCTTAAGACTCTTCCAGTGCCAAATTGAAAATAGAAGCAATGACAAACTGCGGATTCTGGAAGGGGATATTTAACTTACACAGAGGGATTGGGAAACTAAACCACAGGAGTGAAATCAAGAGGAGAACTAAAAAGTTCTGGTTAATTAAAACCCAGTTTAAAATGCAAACAAGCCAGGTTTCATTTACAGTACTAGTAAAGGTCTTTAAATGCTAGAAGTGCGCGGCCATTTAAAAAAGCAGAAAGTTGCTTTATATACACACAAAAAACTTTTCAAGAGCTTAATGTTAAAACAGGTCGTCATCCGAATCCTCTAGGTAGGTCACGGGTTTCGTTTGCCGACCGGTTCTGGCACGGGGTACAATATTCTCCATGTCACAATCTGAATCGGAGAATTCAATGGTTATTTTATTTTCCGCTGGCTTTGACTTCTGGAAAGAGAAAAGGAAAAGTCTTTACTTTCAAATATAATGGAAGCTTCAATTAAAGTCCCCAGGAAGTGAATGTTCATATAAAGGAGGATGAAGGTAATTGGTTATATAGAGGTTTCACAGATCTAACTGAACCGGTTTGGGATGCGTTACATGGGAACCTGATATACAGAAAGTGCCGAGTTACAGAAAGGCCATCTCCCATTATAAGTAAATAATAAATTTCCATTAATCCATACTGGGGGCAACACAATCCTATTGGGGTTATTTAATGTTTAAATGATTCCCTTTTCTCTGTAATAATAAAACAGTACCTGTACTTGATCCCAACAAAGATATAATTACCCCTTATTGGGGCAGAACAGCCCTATTGGGTTAATTTCATGGTTAAATGATTCCCTTTTCTCTGTAATAATAAAACAGTACCTGTACTTGATCCCAACTAAGATATAATTACCCCTTATTGGGGCAGAACAGCCCTATTGGGTTTATTTCATGGTTAAATGATTCCCTTTTCTCTGTAGCTAGGAATTCTTGGTTGCCATTACTTTTTTGCCACTGTGGAAATAAAACAGCCATCATATAAAGTTCTTACCGCTGCTGTAGATTTGCTTTTCTTCTTTGGCCCGAAATCAGAGCCGGAATCACTATCAGAGTTCTTCCTCTTTCTTGGTTTAGTTGCCTTCGCTGCCTTTTTAGGGACCGGAGCAGCATCCTCTGAATCAGATGAAGGTTTCTTTGCAGTTGATTTAGACTTTGATGGTTTTGGCTTACTTAGAGCTTCCAAAATCGACGGCTGTCTGTCCTCTGTAAAAATAAAAGTGGAAGATAAACGTCAAAAATGACCACACCTGAATTAGATTCAACCTATTGCTCAGGAGATTCCTAGCTAGTAACTGGTTTATTCAGGGTAAGGAAGGAAAACTTAGGTGAAGCAGTTCCGCTATTGCCCCCGAGTAGCAGGAAGGGGTATAGTATATATGCTGCCCACCATTAAACCAAAAACTGGGTTTAAGTTTGTCTTCATTAGGCAGTCCTCCCAGAAGAAATATACTCTTCAGTAGCTCCACATCCACTTTCAATTGGTCTTTATTATTTGTTATAGTTTATTTATTTGCCCTCATCTTCTAACTCTTTCCAGCTATAAAATGGGGGTCACAGACCCCAGTAGCTCTGTGAAGCTACAATTTTAGTTACTTTTTCTATTCATATTACAGGGTCTCTCAAACCAACTGACTGGTTGCTACAAACAGCAGATGCAGAACATACAAACTGCAGATATGCCCTGGTCTGAATCAAATCCCTGTTCCCAGTGCTGCTCAGCAGGAATGCCTAATACAATGCTACTGGGATATCGCAGTGCTGCTCAGCAGGAATGCCTAATACAATGCTACTGGGATATCGCAGTGCTGCTCAGCAGGAATGCCTAATACAATGCTACTGGGATATTGCAGAGCTGCTCAGCAGGAATGCCTAATACAATGCTACTGGGATATCGCAGTGCTGCTCAGCAGGAATGCCTAATACAATGCTACTGGGATATTGCAGAGCTGCTCAGCAGGAATGCCTAATACAATGCTACTGGGATATCGCAGTGCTGCTCAGCAGGAATGCCTAATACAATGCTACTGGGATATCGCAGTGCTGCTCAGCAGGAATGCCTAATACAATGCTACTGGGATATCGCAGTGCTGCTCAGCAGGAATGCCTAATACAATGCTACTGGGATATCGCAGTGCTGCTCAGCAGGAATGCCTAATACAATGCTACTGGGATATTGCAGAGCTGCTCAGCAGGAATGCCTAATACAATGCTACTGGGATATCGCAGTGCTGCTCAGCAGGAATGCCTAATACAATGCTACTGGGATATCGCAGTGCTGCTCAGCAGGAATGCCTAATATAATGCTACTGGGATATCCCAGTGCTGCTCAGCAGGAATGCCTAATATAATGCTACTGGGATATCCCAGTGCTGCTCAGCAGGAATGCCTAATACTATGCTACTGGGATATCGATCCAGAAACGAGTCCAATTGCCAATCTGGAGCTGTTAAATGCAGCTGTTAACATTTTGCAGCTCTGTATGGGCTTTTTCATGTTCCACCAACTCAAAGTTTCAAAGTAGAATTGGATTATTAGGCATTTACTGCGATACAAACACCAGAATTGTAGTCTTAGTAAAGATCTGTAGTGGGCCAAACTTGGATATTAAGATACTTAAACAAAAAAAATTGCCCACGTTTAATATATTGTAAAACAGAAAAAGTTCTCACCAGTCTTTGGTTTCTGGACTCGTTTTTTAGGTGCAGGTTTCTTCTCTGCCACTTTTGCACTCGATACTTTGGCACTGGGAGCCGGTGCAGGGGCGCTGGGAGCACTGGTCATTATGGGAGTATCCTCATCTTCATCTAATGCAATTATTGGAGCTAGACAAAAATACAACAGAACCAGTCACATTAATACCAAGACATAACTCAGATCTGCCAGGATACAGAATGGTTAATATATGTTGTGTTATGTTATCTATGAATATAGCATGTTTCATTGCAGCAGAAAAACAAGCCAACTTATGGCTGAACTGGGGTAAACATACATGTGTGATCCTTTATTTCATTGTGGTCCCATTTGTACTGGGCTCATAAAACCCCCAAATCACGTTGCCATACGTAATGTATTACTATGTGAATCTCCCAAGCAGCTATTCTTGATAAAACATACCTGCTTTGTCTTTCTGTGGAGAGTTTTCTGGGCTTTCAATCTTTTTAGCCTTCCTGTTAAATAAGTTAAACCATTTTAGACAAAACATCAAATCTTACAGAAAAACAGCCTTTAAATCAGGGGTCACCAACTCTGTATGTTTGCAATTCTGTTACTTTTTTTTTTAAGTTTTTAAATCACTCCCCTATAGATATTTCAGCCTCATTCAAGTTCCTAGCTGGTTGCCAGAGTAAAAGTGCATGTTGTCTGTATAATACTAACATTTAGAATCTACCAATTTCCATCAGGATGCCAGTAAGGTAGTTTCCAATCACATAGTTTTTTAGTAAGCAGCATTATATGCTGGAAACAAAATTGTCACCAAGAAATGGCTTAAGTTGATTTGTACCTAAAGGGAGGGGAGAGTACTCACTTGGGCGCAGCTCTGGGCTTTTTGGCTGGCTTTGCAACTACAAAGGATTCATCTTCTGAATCAGATTTTGGGTTGAAATCACTGAATTCACTGTCACTCTTCTCCTGAGGCATCTTTATGCCACTTCCCTCTTCTTCACCGTCTTCATCAGAGCTCAACATATAGTTCACTTTAGCTAAAAGCAAATAAAAGCATTTGTTATCAAGCAGAACCCTTTTATGTGGTAACACATTCCATAGCAGGCCTAGGCAACTATCAGTAAATGAATGAATGAATGATGAAACAATGAAGAGGCTCTAAAATCAAACAAAAAAACACCCAGCATCTTATTACCTGTGATAAGGAAATTTATGTACTTGCGGTTAAATCCTTTTCTCTCCAGTCTTAAAGGAACAGTAACACCAAAAAATGAAAGTGTATAAAAATAATTACGATATTATGTACTGTTGCCCTGTGTTGGTACAGCTGATGTGTTTGCCTCAGAAAGACTACTATAGTTTATATACAGAATGCTGCTGTGTAGCCATGGTGGCAGCCATTCAAAGGAGAAAAGGCACAGGCACATAGCAGATAACAGATAAAGTCCCATTATATTCTACAGAGCTTATCGGTTATCTGCTATGTAACCTGTGCCTTTTCTCCTTTTTTACAGGTTGAATGGCTGCCCCCATGGCCACACAGCAGCTTATTTATATAAGCTATATTACTGTTACTTTAGCAAATACACAACTTTACCTGTGCAGGGTAACTGTACATTATATTTTAAATACTTTAATACACTTTCATTTTTGGCGTTACTGTTCCTTTAAGGTGGCCATACACGAGCAGATCTGCTCGCTTGGCGATGTCGCCAAGCGAGCGGATCTTCCCCCGATATCCCCACCTACGGGTGGGCGATATCGGGGAGCATTTAGGTAAAAAAAAAAAAATCAGATAGTTTGGCCCTGGGGCCAAACGATCGGATTATGTGGGCGGCAATGGGGCAGTCGGATCGGGGACCGCATCAACGAGCCAATGCGGTCCCCGATCCGACCGGATTTTCTAACCTGGCCGATCGAGATCTGGCCAATTTCAGGCCAGATATCGGTCGGCCAGGCCGCTCTGCTCTCCCCATACACGGGCCGATTAGCTGCCGAATCGGTCCAAGGGACCGATATCGGCAGCTATAGTCGGCCCGTGTATGGGGACCTTTAAGGGGGACACAGGGGCCGTGGGGTAAAGGGCCCCTCCCATCAGGAGGCAGGACACTGAAGAACAGAGTTGAGGACCCTCCTCCTCCTCTCCCTTTATCCCCTCTCAACCCAGAAGGGATTCAGTTTGTAACAAAGAATTAACTCATAGCCGAACTACAACTCCCAACAAGACTGAGGATAACTAAAACAAGAGTTCAGGGAGGGAAGCACTGTGTCCCCCTTACGACTGGAGAGAAAAGGATTTAACCGTAAGTACATAAATTTCCTTTTCTCCCACGTCTAGGGGGACACAGGGACCGTGGGGACGTACCAAAGCCACCCCACATTAGGGAGGGAGAACTCTGCCCGTTTAGGAAACTACTGCCTGGAGCACCTTCCTTCCGAAGGCTGCCTCCGCCGACAGGTAAGTGTTGAATTGATAAAATCTGGTGAAAGTGTGAAGAGAGGACCAAGTAGCCGCTCTGCAAACTTGCTCAGTCGATGCAAGGTTCCGGTGTGCCCATGATGTTCCCAGAGCTCTAGTAGAGTGTGCTCTGATCTTGATTGGTGGTACCTTCCTCTGTGTCAGGTAGGCTCGTCTCACTGTCTCTTATCCATCGCGCTATAGTGAGTGGTTTTCGTGGCTGGGAGACCTTTTCTTGCTCCTGACGGAATCACAAACAGTGTATCTGTCTGTCTAAAAACTCGAGTGTGAGAGATCTATGTCTGACCACGTCCAGGCGATGTTAACTCTTCTCCTTGTCGTTCTTAGGACTACTGCAGAAGGAAGGCAAAACAATCTTGGTGTTTATGTGGAATGAGGATACCACCTTGGGCAGAAAATCGGGGGTTGTCCGAAGTACCGCCCTATCTTCATGTAGGATTAGAAATCATTCTGAGCAGGATAAAGCCCCCAGCTCTGGCACTCTTCTGGCGGAGGCTATGGCGACTAGAAAAACTGTTTTCCAAGTGAGGAATTCTACTCCCACTTCCATCAGTGGCTCAAAGAGGCTGTCAAGGAGGGCGTTCAGAACCAGGTTAAGATCCCACAGAGGTATAGGGTGTCTGAACGGAGGAGAAATGTGAGCCTGAAGGAACTTGCAAACATCCTCCGAAAGGGCTATGCGCTCCTGGAATAGGATTGATAGAGCCGAGACCTGCGTCTTTAGGGAGCCCAGACGGAATCCTTTCTGAAGGCCTGCCTGGAGGAATTGTAGGATTCGAGGAACACTGAATTCCATGAACGAGATCTCCTCATCCTCACACCACCGTCGGTAGCACTCCCACACCCGGTGATAGATCTTTGACATTACCGGCTTTCGGGCCCTAATCATGGTCATGATTACGTCTTCCGAAAATCCCTTCTCTCTCAGTACTGACGCCTCAAGAGCCATCCCGTTAAGACAAAGAGGTGGGGCTTGTGATGGAAGAGAGGAACCTGGGACAGAAGTTGTGGGAATACTGGAAGTTCTACTGGAGGTTCTAATGACATCTCTAGAAGACTGGAGTACCAGGATCTCCTGGGCCAACGTGGTACAACGAGAATTACCGTAGCCGGTACCGTTGCTATCTTCCTCAGTACGCGTGGTAACATTGGGGGGGGTGGGAACACATATGCCAGTCGAAATTGCCATGGGATGGTCATGGCGTCTACCCCTTCCGCCAGGGGATCGCGGTACCTCGCATAGAATCTGGGTACCCTTCGATTGTGCCTGGAGGCCATGAGGTCGATTTCTGGCACTCCCCATTTCTGTGTCAGGCAGAGAAAGCCGTCCTGGTGTAGTTGCCACTCTCCTGGATCCAGATGTCTGCTGAGAAAGTCGGCCTCTACGTTGCTCACTCCTGGAATGTGAATTGCGGATATTTGGGTGGCCGTCCTTTCCGCCCACTCTAGGATGAAGGTCACTTCCTGGTTTGCCCTGCTGCTTCTTGTGCCGCCCTGTCGATTTATATATGCCACTGCTGTGGCATTGTCCGACTGAATTCAAACTGCCTGGTTTCTCAGGAGATGTTCCCATGACTGGAGTGCCCGAAGTATGGCTCTTAATTCCACTATGTTTATTGGAAGACTGTTTTTTTCCCTTGTCCAAATTCCCTGTGCGGCTCTTCCCTGAAACGTTGCCCCCATCCGGTGAGGCTGGCGTCCGTGGTTACGATTAACCACGCTGGTTCCAGGAAGCTCCTTCCCTGTGTTAGCCGTTCTTGTGTTAGCCACCAGGTTAGCGAGCTCACAATGTTTTCTGGTAGGGTTATTCTCTAATGAAGGGTTGTCCTGTTTCAGAGTCTTAACACCGTCGTCTGGAGATGTCGGAGACGGAATTGGGCGAATGGGACTGCCTCCATGGTGGAGACCCTCAGTTCCAGGACTCTCATGCACATCTGGATCGTTGGGTGTGCTGTCGTTCGGAGTAGTCTGACCGATTTCTGAATCTTGAGCTGTTTCTCCCTGGGGAGGAATACTTTCTGAATCTGTCTGAAACTGTAGGCCCAGGAACGGCATACTTTGGCTGGGTGTCAAGGACGACTTGTCCACATTGATGGACCATCCGAACATCTGGAGGCTCTGAACTGTTAGGTGTACATTGTGTTCGGCCAAGGCCTTGGATCTCGCCTTGATTAGGAGGTCGTCCAAGTACGGCATTATAAATACACCTCGGACACGGAGGAAGGCTTCCATAGACGCCATGATCTTCGTGAATGTTCGAGGTGCCAAGGATAGACCGAAGGGTAGAGCAACAAATTGAAAGTGTTGATTCTGAAATGCAAACCTGAGGTACTGTTGGTGGGGTGGGAAGATTGGAATGTGTAGGTACGCATCCTGAATGTCTAAGGAAGCCAGGAAGTCTCCTGGTTCCAAAGCCCGAATGGTGCGCACGGACTCCATTTTGAACCTGTGGTAGACTATCCACTTTAGGTCCAGTATGGGCCAGAAAAGATCCATCTTTCTTTGGGACTATGAAAAGGTTTGAGTAAAACCCTTGAAACCTTTGGTGTTGGGGGACCGGCACAATAACCCCGGTCTCTCGCAGCCTTTCTATTATATAGAAGGCAGCCTGTTTGGAGATCTGATGTTGAATCCTGGACATGAAGAAGTGCCTTGGGGGGCATTGGTGGAATTCTAGCCAGTTGCAATTGTTTGTGAAACCCATGGATCCTCCACATGTAGTTTCCAGACATTTGCGAAATGCCGAAGTCGTCCTCCTATAAGGCCGGTGTCTGAATTCTCCCAGGCGTAGTCATGAGTGTGTGGTCTTATCTCCTGGTGACTTGGGCTGGGGCTGGGGCTTGCGGGACTGCCAGGGGGTTTTTCCCTTGTTGGAGAATCGTCCCTTGAAGGATGACTGGTGGGTTGAGGACGAGCTGGTCTTGGTGCTACGAAACCCTTGGTTACGAAAGGAATGACCCCTTCTTGGGTTGAACGCTGATTTGGGCTTGGTTTGGGGCAGCAGGGTGCTCTTGCCCCCAGTGGCTTGCGAGATTATCTTGTCGAGCTCCTCTCCAAATAGCTTGGAACCCTGGAAGGGGATGGAGACCAGAGACTTTTTTGAACTCAGGTCAGCGGACCAAAGTTTTAGCCCTGCGGGCTGCGACCGAGAGGGCGGAGGCCCTGGCCAGTACCCGAGCTGCGTCCAGGGAGGCGTCTGCTAGGAATTGATTGGCTTCCTGGATGTAGGCTGCTAATTGGACTATCTGTTCCCTAGATCCGCCCCTCCTGGGCGGTCTGAAGAAGGGAGGCAGACCATGACTCGACTGCCCGGCTCACCCAGGCAGACGCTAGAACAGGTCGCAATGCTGATCCCACAGAGAGAAAGTCTGCCTTGAGTAGAGCCTCCATCCTCTTGTCTGTTGGGTCCTTAAAGGCTGAGGCATCTGGCACTGGAATGGCGGTGGCCTTGGAAAGGAGCGTTACCGGGGCATCGACCACTGGAGGTGTACTCCATTTCTCTACGGCCTCCTTCGGGAAGGGATACTGTCTGGTGAAGTGTTTTGAAACCTGGAATTTTTTGTCTGGCGTCTTCCACTCTTCTGATATTATGGCTTGCTTCTGATCGTGGGCTGGGAACACTGCAGAGGTCTTGTGTTGTCTCTTGAACAGTGAAGAGGACTTCTTCTGTGTCGTCTCTTCCTCTTGAATCTGTAGAGTTGGATGCTGAAGAGGAGAGAATTTCTCCTTCGCTAGCCTCCTCCTCCTCGGACGATAGGAGAGATAACGGGTCTCTGGTGGATAGGGTTGGACGGCCGGCCGTCCACTTGCGCTTCTTGTCAGTGGTAGGTGAGGAGGTCAGTTTGGCTAACATCCTGTCAATAGACTAGGTCAGCAGTGGTATGCATTGTAGGCTGGAAAGGGACTGTGACAGTGCTACCGCCCATCCTGGGGCCTCAGAGGTGCCCTGTGGATCAGTAATCCCCTGGGAAGGGGCTTTTGGTACCCCATCTGGAGCTGCTGCAGTGCATGGGGCAGTGGTGCCAGATGTGTGGGGCTGAGCAGGGCTGCAAGCTGGACAGAGTGGCTCAGCTTGGCCCTCTCTGAATTTGGTGAGGCATTTGGAGCATGCAAGGAAGGTAACTGGGTTAGAGTGCCTGCCCCCCCTGGAGAACAGATCCCCCCTACCGTCAGTCATGCTGGAGAGTCCTGCGTGTCACTCAAGCAACTGCTCTGCTGAGGGTGTTGGGAGAGAGCCCACACTCTTGCGCCTGTCAGCGTTCTACCGCGTTGGGGGGAACAGAGGAGCGGAGCGCGCGAGAGAGGGCGCACAGAGTGACGTCACTCTGGCCGCGCCGCTGGCTGGGGCACAGGAGAAGGAATCGGCTCGCCTGGGGGAAGAGCGCCTACTGACTGCCGCCGTTCAGGGGCTGCAGGCAAGAGTGTGTGTCGTGGCCCTCTAGTACATGCGAGGTGGGGGATCTCTCCAGGTTACGCGCTCACCTTACCTCTGGGGGGAGGGGGAGCACTGATGCAAGGCCTGGGACAGCTGTTGATCCCGCGGGGGGGGGGGGGCTAGCCGTCAGTGAACAGCTAGGCTGACACGGCCTCACCCCTGTTAGTGCTACTCACTAACCGTAGGTTCCTTTGGTGGGCCTACCTAGAGGCCATTCCTAACCTCCTGAGGACAGGACACTGAAAAACTGGATCCCTTCCGGGTTGAGAGGGGGATAAAGGGAGAGGAGGAGGAGGGTCCTCAACTCTGTTCTTCAGTGTCCTGCCTCCTGATGGGAGGGGCCCTTTACCCCACGGTCCCTGTGTCCCCCCTAGACGTGGGAGAAACTGGGTTTAAGTTTGTCTTCATTAGGCGGTCCTCCCAGAAGAAATATACTCTTCAGTAGCTCCACATCCACTTTCAATTGGTCTTTATTATTTGTTATAGTTTAATTATTTGCCCTCATCTTCTAACTCTTTCCAGCTATAAAATGGGGGTCACTGACCCCAGTAGCTCTGTGAAGCTACAATTTTAGTTACTTTTTATTAATTTTTCTATTCATATTCCAGGGTCTCTCAAACCAACTGACTGGTTGCTACAAAGAGCAGATGCAGAACATACAAACTGCAGATATGCCCTGGTCTGAATCAAATCCATGTTCCCAGTGCTGCTCAGCAGGAATGCCTAATACAATGCTACTGGGATATTGATCCAGAAACGAGTCCAATTGCCAATCTGGAGCTGGTAAATGCAGCTGTTAACATTTTGCAGCTCTGTATGGGCTTTTTCATGTTCCACCAACTCAAAGTTTCAAAGTAGAATTGGATTATTATTATTATTATATTTACTGTGATACAAACACCAGAAATGAAGTGTTTTACATCGGCATACTTCTGTATACACAAGGTCACGGCAAACGCAGTAAAGATCTGTAGTGGGCCAAACTTGGATATTAAGATACTTAAACAAAAAAAATTGCCCACGTTTAATATATTGCAAAACAGAAGTTCTCACCAGTCTTCGGTTTCTGGACTCGTTTTTTAGGTGCAGGTTTCTTCTCTGCCACTTTAGCACTTGACACTTTGGCACTGGGAGCCGGTGCAGGGGCGCTGGGAGCACTGGTCATTATGGGAGTATCCTCATCTTCATCTAATGCAATTACTGGAGCTAGACAAAAATACAACAGAACCAGTCACATTAATACCAAGACATAACTCAGATCTGCCAGGATACAGAATGGTTAATATATGTTGTGTTATGTTATCTATGAATATAGCATGTTTCATTGCAGCAGAAAAACAAGCCAACATATGGCTGAACTGGGGTAAACATACATGTGTGATCCTTTATTTCATTGTGGTCCCATTTGTACTGGGCTCATAAAACCCCCAAAACACGTTGCCATATGTAATGTATTACTATGTGAATATCCCAAGCAGCTATTCTTGATAAAACATACCTGCTTTGTCTTTCTGTGGAGAGTTTTCTGGGCTTTCAATCTTTTTAGCTTTCCTGTTAAATAAGTTAAACCATTTTAGACAAAACATCAAATCTTACAGAAAAAAAAGCCTTTAAATCAGTAGTCACCAACTCTGTATGTTTGCAATTCTGTTACTTTTTATAAGTTTTTTAAATCACTCCCCCTCATTCAAGTTTCTACCTGGTTGCCAGGGAAAAAATGCATGTTGTCTATATAATACTAACATTTAGAAGCTACCAATTTCCATCAGGATGCCAGTAAGGTAGTTTCCAATCACATCCTTTTTTTAGTAAGCAGCATTAAATGGTGGAAACAAAATTGTCACCAAGAAATGGCTTAAGTTGATTTGTACCTAAAGGGAGGGGAGAGTACTCACTTGGGCGCAGCTCTGGGCTTTTTGGCTGGCTTTGCAACTACAAAGGATTCATCTTCTGAATCAGATTTTGGGTTGAAATCACTGAATTCACTGTCACTCTTCTCCTGAGGCATCTTTATGCCGCTTCCCTCTTCTTCACCGTCTTCATCAGAGCTCAACATATAGTTCACTTTAGCTAGAAGCAAATAAAAACATTTGTTATCAAGCAGAACCCTTTTATGTGGTAACACATTCCATAGCAGGCCTAGGCAACTATCAGTAAATGAATGAATGAAACAATAAAGAAGCTCTAAAAACAAACAAAAAAACCCCCAGCACTGGCCTCTATAGGGCCCCCTTTTTGCACCAGTACTTGCATCAGAGGCATTTGTCGGGAAGCCCTAACACCATGTTAAACACTATGTTCATAAAACCCCAACTGTGTTCAGACTGCAGAGGTAAATTTGCTACTAGCATTTCTCACCTGCAACATTGCGGCGTGGCTGAGCAGCACGTGGCACCACTTCTTCCTCGGACTCGCTCTCTGAATCCTGGAATGTGCTCTTTGCCTCTTTTTTTACTGGCTTGAAGGGTAACGTTGCCTGCTTCTTGTCTTTGACAGCCTTTGCGCCTTTATGTAAAAGCAGTTATAGAAATGTTAGATTGCAGCATAACACCAGCATGCAAACAGAGAAGCTTTCATTAAAAACCATTTACACACCTGGCTCTTTTTTAACTTTTTTGCTTAATCTTTCGGCAAGCGTTAGGCTCTCTGGACTTTGTTCTGGTGAATTTAAGCTGTCTCCTTCACCATCGTCTTCGAAATCCATCTTCTTAGCAACATCCTCACCCTAACAAATGGCAAATGTTTGGGTACATTTTATAAATGCAAAAGTCAATACATATTCTATATATACATATGCTCAAAAAGGCCAGTTATTGTTGAGCCAAGCAAACCTAAATCTATACAGAAACGCTCGTTTACCTTAATTCTCTTTTTCATCTTTTTGGTGGCTTCCGCTTTCATGGCTGTTGTGACCTTAGGGACAACACGCCTGCCATGTGGAGATGGCATAATTTCCTGCAATTGCATTTTCTTTACTTGCGGTCTCCCACTCTTTCCTTTAACCACTTTGCCTGTTGTTACGGACTGTTCTTCCCTTTCTTTGGCTTCTACACGCTGTCACAAAGCAAGAACACAACTCCTGTTGTTGGAACCGCAGCAATTTATATAAAGCAACAAATACCAAATAGACAAAGGAAGGATAGATGTTACTACTTACGTCTAGCTCCTCAACAAATGCAGAAAGGTCTTCTTTCCACAAGTCAGAAGGTGATTTCTTTTTCAGGTCCTGAAGCTCTGCGTTCTAAAAACAAAATGACAGCATTTATTGGAAATGCCAGATAGTGACACTCACCACTAGAGAAGGTGGAAGTATTTAAATATTATCAAACCAACATCAAGGCAACTCCATATTTAGTAATAAGTAAATGCTATGCAGTAAAACCCAAGCAAACATCTCTGATGAGTTATCCGACCACTGAAAGTCACAATTAAAGAAGGGTTGGTTTCTGGAGACAGTAATGTATGTTTGGAAGCACCCCCAGTATAGTATCTGACTGTCGCCAGTGGTGTAACGCCCTAAACTGGCCAGGTCCATAATCCAGGAAAGCAAGAAAAAATGGAAGCCCAGCACACACCAAGATATGATGCTGTAGCAGAGATTTATGGTACCATACCATATGGCTATATAAGGCTGACATTTCATGGGCTTGTATCTGCCGACCACTACTGGTCATAATATCTAACCATCTTAGAATTGGCAAATAAGCCACATTTGTTCCTAGTCAAACCCAAACAACTAAATTCACTTAAGATGGAAAAACAACTCTAAAGAACTATTTTAGTTCTTTGCCATTTAAGACTTTTTGAAAGGTCTTTTATTCAGACAACCAAATCTTTGTAATGATTTTAGAGCCTTTTGAGTTTGAAGATAACCAGCCTCTGGGATGTAATGTAGAAGAACCTATTAAACTGTGTTCCCCTGTTCACACCTCAGGAGCAGTAGAAACCCACAAATAATCCCTGCATACTACAAAAAGAACATATACTGAGGTGGTACTGCAATTAAAAAGTTTTTTAATATATATTTATTGTGCAGACTGTAGGAGCAGTGCCAGCATTGTGTCACTGTAGGCTGCCTGTGTGTGCCATACACACGGGCAGCATAGGGCAAGCAGAGTATGGCACACACAGGTAGGGTAGGGAAGGCAGAGTATGGCACACACAGGCCAAGTATGGCACAAACCAGCCAAGAATGGCACACACAGTGAAAGTATGGCACACACAGGCAGGGTAGGGCAGGCAGAGTATGGCAGGTTTTTGCTGTACTACAACCATTAATATGGGTATGGTCATGTGATAACATGGGTGTGGTTTCAAGTTAATCAAACCCTGTAGAATAGTAAAAAGGTTTGCATATATCTGCTTTTAAAAAGGTTCAAATAAAAAAGATCTAATTTTAACATGGAGCAATAGAATCCCCAATACTTAGGCCCTATAAGATGAAATGGAGGTCTGTGAAACTACAACTGCTTGGGTTGCAGTCCTAGCTGCTTGTTGCAGGTAAGGTCATGTAGCTTGCATCTCAGGACTTGGACAGATATGATAGAAAATGACTAGTCTCAGCACTGTCAAGTAAAAGTCGGAAACACATTTTGCTCATTTGTATCAGGTTTACAACAGTCACGTAGGCTGCATGTCATGGTCATACCTTGACGTCTCTCTGCTTACACAGCTCATCTTTCTTTTCTTTACTCAGGTTCCACAAAGGCATGCCAAGAAGGTAATTGAAATCAGGCCCAGCTGTATTGACTTCTGTTTCTTCTTCTTCTAACAGTTCACCGGCTTCTTCCTGTTGCAATGGTAAAGTGTATTCCAATCACCAGACCCGTTAACTAGAAACAGGATGTTAGCTGTTCTAAAACAACCAAAGTGCCCTTATTTCACTAGTTTGCAACCTCTTTAGTATAAGCTCAGTAATTGCAGTAAGGAAACCCCATCATCCCAGATAGCACATTTGTGTCTGGGCCACATTTCAGAGGCAGGGCTCAAAGCATCCTAATCAATTAAAGCATGTAGACAAAATTATATCCTTTACAGTCATTTTTTTTAAAGTATCACTTTTTAAACATCTTTTTGTTCAGATAAGCTTATGGCACAAAGCTATAATGTGAGGAACTTTTTTTTTGCATTACTGACCAGGAGCAAGTCAATGCTAAGGAACAACTGTAAATGAGTGAGCTCTTTAGTTATACTGCTATTTTAGGCTAATGCCCCTTGGAGCGATTTAGTTGCCCAGATCCCTGCTACCATGGGTGACTAGCCACTCCGAACAAATGCAATAACTTAATGGAATGGCCTATGCACCACTTCTGTTTTCCGAAGTCATGCAATGTTGCCTGTAGGAGGCATTTCAGAGTAATTAGACACACACGGTAGTAGAGATCTATCACAGCTGACTTAATCGCTCCATTGGACATTAGCCTTGTGTTGCTTTTGTTTCGTGATTAAGAACAGATTCCATCAAGACAACTTTACACAAATGAATACCTTCTCCTGAGTTTGTTTCCAGGACTTGACGGGGTCCGAGTCGTATCCTCGTTGGACAAGCATCTGTATAAGCTCTTTCTTTGGTTTGTTTTCTAGAAGAGAAGGACGCCATTGGGTTAAGATTAAGATAGATTAAGAAACACACAAATGTATGATTGTTATATCAGATTCCTTACCTATGACGATCTTGCCCTCTATTTTTTCTAAGATGAATCTGGCCTGGTTGGAAAGTCTGGAGGCCTCAGCAGTTAGCATGCCTACAAGCCAGTCCTTTCTTAGAGAATAATACTTAAGTCGAAGGACAAAAAATTCCCGCAAGATATCAGTCGCTGTTTCATATTTCCTCAAGCACCCAACGTGGTCAAATAGCACCTGAAAAATTACCAGCACATTATACATGCTACTGTAATTGGTATATGTCACAAGCAAATGGAAATTACACTGCTATATTGGGACATCGAAAAACTGAACATGGTAGTTTCTCTCTCTAATGATGAGATCTATGAGCTTGACAGCCCTGTTTATTTTTTATAAATAAATGTATGAGTACTGAGTAACTTGGGAGGTGTTATACAAATAAATAACACATTTAAATAGAAAGCAATGGGTCTGTGGCTGAATGCACTGTTTGGTAATATGGTTTGCCCGTTACTAGCAGCCCAGAGCAGATATGAACATGCTGCATGCATTAGGAATAAAAGGCAGACAGGGCTAGCTGTCCTTAAAGGTTAATCTCTGCTACCTTATCAAACATTCTTGCACGGCTACAACTTTAATACTGTAAGCTGAAAGGCTTGGTCTCTATTTGTTACATTAACTGCTACTCTGCATATATTCTCCAATAATGCAGCAATAGATAACCAATTATATTTAGGTATATGTCATCAGAAATAGAAAAAAAGAAGTATGCCCTCTGGGAAACAACTGCAGGATGAAAACCTACCATAGAATTACACGTGAGAGGTGTCTGCAGCTTAAAGACTTTGTGAAGCCCGGCAGCTTCAGCCTCCATTAGCTTTTGCTCAGTCAGTTTGACCACAAACTTCACAGTGGTGTCGGTGTGGTACTCCTTATAGTCTGTGATCAGAGGTGGTGTTTTCTCTGTGCCATTTAGCATAGGCTCTAGAACCTGCTCCTTATAATTCTGGGTGCAGAAGGGAAAAAAAAAAAAAAAAAATGTACATAAGAATATTTCCTATTGCAAAATATTAGGTGTTAATGAGTCTTATGAACACATGAAATCTTGGCACCTTCCATATAAATGCACCTATTTTATTCTTTATATATTAATAAAGAATAAAACTATGTAAAACATTTAAGACATTGCATAAATATCAGTGGTTGCCATACCTGAGTCCACGTCCTGACTGGAAGTTCCGAGATTTCTATAGTTGTGTTATCGAGCACAGACACCTCACCATTCAGAATGTACTGGTTTGGCCCAAGTTCTTGAATCAAACCTTTGAAATTTTTATAGCTGGGAAGCTGTTTTTAGGAAGAAATAAATGCAATGAGTTCACTTTTAATTAGTACTAGACCAAAACGTTTTGTAAAACCAAGACAAAACAGAAATCATGGATGGTGTACAGTGGCCTTATAACAATGCTGTCAATTATATATTATTGTAGAAAGACACTGTTTTTTTTAAAAAGATATCTGGACTACTTAAGTTATAGTAGTAATATACAATGTATTTAGTTACTAACCATTGGCAGAGGCTCAAGTCCATCCAGCAAACGACCAATATTGCTCACAATTTCACGGGTGTCGTAATTGGGAATTTTGCACGACCAGCCTGTGCCAATACCCTCTGCACCATTCACCAGAACTGTGGGTATGATGGGAATGTACCACTCTGGCTCAACCTTCTGGTTGTCGTCATACATAAACTTTAAGACACTGTCATCCATTGCAGGGAAAAGTAGTCGAGCCAGGGTGCTGAAAGAAAATGATAGGTTATAGCTTATTCAGAGCTCCATGATTTGAATTATTACAAAAGGAAATTGTGGTAACACCTGCTGCAGAGTTAAGGCAGCCATAAAAAAGCTGATCCAGAACAGTACGAGTTATTGCCAATGTTGTATTGTTCAGGGTTATAAACCAAACAATCAAAACATGGATCAGTATTATATTTTCAATGCTCTGTCACTGCACCATGCCATGGCTGAAAGTCCACTGACAAACGTGGTACCATGGTACATAGATATTGGGGTTGCCTGGCATGCATATATGCGCCGAAAAAATGATTTTTCTGTAAATTTTTGGCCATGGCAATAATCACAAGATATTTTGACTACTACTCACCTTAACATGGTGAAGATGTATCGAGGACTGGCAGCATCTTTGCCACCATGCAACCTAGTGCCAAACTGACCAATTGGTTGCAAGAGGCTGACGTTGTTACTTCCGACAAAGTTTTGTGCCAAGTTGATGATGGTCATCATTAGAGAAGTCTGGAAAGCAAGAATACTTACAGGTTATAGTACAGGCAAGAGGTTATGAGACACAAGAGTACGACACCATCTTCTCTTACAGATTACTTGAAGTTATGTTGTAAGAAGGGCAGAATATTTCATAGTTCAGTAAACCTTATCAAAGCACATTGTTATGTGACTGAACAGGAAAGGGGTTTAGTTACAAAAAAAAAAAATTTTTTACTCCTTTTTGAAACAGTTAAGTACTGCCACAACGTACCTCACCATGATGGTATGCAGACATTTCAGCCACAGAACCAGCCAACTGGGCCACCTTAACTTCACGCTTATCATTTCTTTTAAAGCAAGTGAACAACACTTTCCTCTGCCCAGGTTTCAAACCTTGTAAACAAAATATAATCAACTAATTAATCACCGAAAAGCATGTAAACCCTATATAAATTCACCCATGTAGATCTGAAAAACTTACCATCAACCAGGGAAGGGATGGATCTTTCATTGTCCGAGTTTGAGAACAGAATCAGTTCCTTATTAATAAAGTCATTGAATGTTAAATATTTTGTGGATTTTCCATAGAGGTATTCCTGAAGGAAACAATGATGTATGTTACATAACACTCATCCAGGCCCCTCTTAAAGGCATTAACAGAATCTGCCATTACCCCATCACTAGGAAGGGCATTCCCCAACCTCACCGCCCTCACTATGAAAAACCACCTACGCTGCTTCAAATGGAAGCTCCGTTCCTCTAATCTAAAGGAGTGACCTCTGGTGCGTTGATTGTTTTTACGGGAAAAAAGAACCCCCCTATCTGCCTATAATCCCCTCTAATGTACTTGTACAGAGTAATCATGTCCCCTCGCAAGCGCCTCTTTTCCAGAGAAAACAACCCCAACCCTGACAGTCTCACCTCATAGTTTAAAGGGAAAGGAAAGGCTAAGTCACTTGGGGGTGCCAAAATGTTAGGCACCCCCAAGTGACTTAGATCGCTTACCTTGTACCCTGGGCTGGTGCCCGTTAGGAGAAAAAAGCACCAGGCCAGGGTACCTGTAGGAAGCGCTTCCTCCTTCCTCTCTTCTGCCGGCGAAATCCGCCAGCCGGCGCATGCGCAGTAGAGTGAAAAGCTGACTTTCTTGTTTAAGTTCGGCTTTTCACTCTACTGCGCATGCGCACGCTGCTACCCCGGGGTGGTGCTGTTCTCTCCGTACAGGGGCACCAGCCCGGGGTAGAAGGTATGCGATCTAAGTCACTTGGGGGTGCCTAACATTTTGGCACCCCCAAGTGACTTAGCCTTTCCTTCTCCTTTAAATCTTCCATCCCCTTTACCAGTTTAGTTGCAGTCTCTGCACTCTCTCCAGCTCATTAATATCCTTCTTAAGGACTGGAGCCCAAAACTGCCCCACATACTCAGGGTGAGGCCTTATAAAATCTATAAAAGGGCAAAATTATGTTCTCATCCCTTGAGTCAATGCCCTTTTTTATACAAGACAGCACTATATTTGCTTTAGTAGCCACAGAATGACACTGCCTGGAATTAGACAACTTGTTATCTACAAAAACCCCTAGATCCTTCTCCATTAAGGATACCCCCAACACACTCTCATTCAGTAGATAGTTCGCGTTTATATTATTTCTACCAAAATGCATAACTTCAGTTATAACATAACATCAGTTCCTTATTAATAAAGTCATTGAATGTTAAATATTTTGTGGATTTTCCATAGAGGTATTCCTGAAGGAAACAATTATGTATGTTACATAACACTCATCCAGGCCCCTCTTAAAGGCATTAACAGAATCTGCCATTACCCCATCACTAGGAAGGGCATTCCACAACCTCACTGCCCTCACCGTGAAAAACCACCTACGCTGCTTTAAATGGAAGCTCCGTTATAGTGCAACTGTATTATATAATACATTTACACATAGCAATTTTTGAACAAACCAAATAAGGTTCATTTTCCAGAATTTATTTGTGTTGTAACCAGTGGTTTTTTTCAATTATAGGCATGGGTATCAGCTGTTAATATGTGCCTTACCTCTGGCAAGCCATGCAGCCTCCTTTCCCTGCGGTCTTGCATGAAGTTGGTCAGCCATTCCTTACGGTCATCCACCTTTTTTCGGCTAAAGGCCTAGAAGTTAAGATACAGAAATTTTTAGAAAGAATGGCCTAAAAAAGAATTAGTTGTTTAGAGAAGTCATAACTTAACACTGTTTTGATACGGTCAGGTTTTGTTATTGGTATAGAACAGTTCGGATATGGTTGTAAGCAACTAGCAAATGTTTCCACAAATATCCAATGAGAGAAATACCTCAGTTTGAAGAAAGCAAATACTAAAAAATGTAGAAAATTACCAAGGTGATCGCAGCATCATCGATAGGGCCCTCATATTTGAAGGGAATTCGATGTCTCTCCATATCGGAGAAGTATTCCTTTGCCTCTTTAGATGTGCTGGTACCCAGACCTATGGAACATAAGAATTTAGTTAAAAGCACAGTACCAGCCAACACATCCTACAACAGCTGCTAACGTCCCGTCCGAGAATGCAGATAGTATAGGACTACAGCAGGAATAAGGGAACGCTATCAATATATACCCCCCAGTGCAGTCCTTAATGTGGCATAAAACCAGATTTATATGGCTATTTTACCAGTGGCTGCAGTGTTGTATTTTAATAGGTTTGGTGCTACTTAGAATATTAAGTCACCATGAATGTGAGCAAGCCCTTCACCGGGTAATATAAATATAGGGGTTCTTACTTGCCTGCCAGAGCACTACCACACAGGGTTTTAGAACAAACCTTTGTAGTACTTTATTTTCCATGTTTTGTGACTGTCAGTATTGTTCTTCCATTCCTCAAATTCAGGGATACTATAAAATGAAAGCTCCTGTTTGCTTTTTGTGACCTGCAGAAAAGGATTGGAAAAGAAAAAAGTCAGATGAGAAGAAAACATGAAACTGTGGCAGCAGGATTACTAGATTTGCAGGAACACACACCTTGATGATTGGCGTGATAAATTCCTCCAAAAATCGATGTTTCAGCAGAGATGGCCAATTGTGGTGGATAAAGTTGATCAACAAGCCTTTGATATGGGAGCCGTCTTGATCCTATACAAAAAAAAATTAAAATCAGTTGGCCCAATCTTTAAATGGAAGCTATACCTCTGAACACCGAGGGGTCTATAAAAATATACCATATTTAGAAAACCCTTTATAAAAAGCATTATGAAAGTTATACAATGCTTGCCAGTGGATTACACCAAAATGAAACACTGCCATTTTAAAGTCCCACCCTCATACAAACCACTGTGTTGCACATAAACCTACGGCACACCAACATTACATCAGCTGAATGGGCAGTTGTATCTATTACCATACTCCTTCTGTTAGTAATATTCTGTCTGTTGTACCTTGAGCAGTAAATATAACCAATATGTCTCTCAACTGAGTGGCATATATATATATATATATATATATATATATATATTTTATGTAAGATATGTTTACATGCAGCATATAGTCCCCTCTAACACATTAAGCAAACTATCCTTTAGGCAAGCAGACTACCCTGTTTAACGCAGCAGTAAACAGATCACCATTCCAGTTTTCCTAGCAAATCGCTTCAAATGTATTTAGTTGGGATAACGGTAACATTGCTGGGGAGCTTTTTCATATATACAAATATCTGAACAAACCTGATCTGTCATAATCATGACCTTTCCATAACGGAGTGTCTTTAGGGACTCGTTATCATCATAATTCTTTTTATATTGCAGACCCACGATCTTAATGATGTTGTTTATTTCAGCATTCTCCATGATCTAATACAAATACATAAATAAAATAATTAAAATCTGACCTGATTTGTACTAATGTCAATTTGCAGTTCTCATAATGTCTCTCCCCTCACACTGAAAAAGAGATACTGCATTTGATCTTTAGCAAACACAATAATAAAATTTGCATTTTTGAAGTAAAAGCCATCTACCTACTCTACAATGTAATCTACTACCAGTCAAACTGTTACTAGTTTCCCTCCAACAGAGTTATACCAAACCAGTGCAATGTTCTTACTTACCTGCTTGTGAGAGGCCTCCCTGACATTGAGAAGCTTGCCTCTAAGTGGGAAAACACCATACCGGTCCCTTCCCACCACACCAAGACCAGACACAGCCAATGTCTTGGCTGAGTCTCCTTCAGTTAGAATAAGTGTGCAGTCCAGGGAGTTTCTGCTGCCTGCAATTAAATGCCAGCCATATTTAAAAACATTTCCATATTTATGTTAAAATCAGCAATTTATAAATCTATTTACATACCAGCATCGTTTGCATCATCCAGTTTAGGAATGCCCTTGATCTTTGTGTGCTTCACTGAGGAACATTTTTTATTTAGTTGAGTCTGTGCTTTGAATTTGACCCAGTTTAGAATGCTTTCCACAATTCCACAGTTTGTTGCCTGTAAAAAAACAAATGAACTGTATTTCAATACAACAGCACAAAGTTGTATAAAGGTAGCCTAGAAGACAGTTATACTACACCGTTGCTTGTAGTCATGAAATGTAATCGACTAATACAAGAAACCAAAAAGATACTTACACCTTTAATAAATTTCTCCGACAGCGTACATTTGGATCCAAAACTCTTAGACTGCAAAGTCATATTCTCCTTGGTCTGAGAGTCAAATGTTGGATTTTCAATCAGGGAATTCACAAAAACCCACATATGATTTTTCACCTGTGAAGAAAGGTTACATGTAAGAACGTGAAGGATTTTGCAGGGGCATAGAGCCACGAAACCCCTTTTAATCTTCACCGCAAAACAAAATATTCTAGCCGCTTATCCTATGAAAATGGAGGCTCTATATCTACGGAAAAGGGAATAAAGTCCCAAAGGCTACATTATGCCATACTGATGGAAACTATATTGGGATTTCTCATACAAACTCACTCAGTTTAGCACATTTAAATGCATGAATACACTTCCAGTATTACTGGTCCTTTAATGCACTTGCAACACAAGTCCATGTTATTGAGAACACACAGGATCAAAGTCAAGCTTTTTCGCTGAAGACAGAGCAACAGATCACTGTTTAAGGTAGTGATCCCAAACCTGTGGCTCATAAGCAAAATGTTGCTCCCAGTGGCCCTAAAGCAGGGGCTTATTTTTGAATTCCTGAATTGGAGGCAAGTTTTTGTTGCATAAAACCAGGCGTACTGGCAAACAGCTTCCTGTAGGCTGCCAGTCCCCATAGGTTCCCCCAAATAGTCAATTAAAGCCCTTATTTGGCACCCCTGGGGACTTCCTATGCTTGTGTTGCACCCGCAAATCTTTTTACATTTGTTGGGGACCCCTGGTTTAAGGGATAGTTGAAACAAAGTGAAACTACTCATACCAATACTCAAGCTCTTGAAGCAAGTAATGGTACCAGAATCACATGCCAGCACAAAACGGCATGCACTCGTCGGACTCCAGGACAGCGGATAAAAATTCAAAAAAGCTTTATTAAAGATAAAAACATAACATGTTTCGTGTGACTGCACACGTATTCATAGGTACCAGAATCACATACCTGAAAAGGTTTCACAGCGATCCCACCTTTATTCTTCTTTTTCACAACCTCAATAAGTTTGGCAATAATCTGGTCTGCGACATAATCAACATGCCTGCCACCCTATTAAGGAAAGCACAGATTATCATATATTTGTATATATAAGAATGGTCTCTTCTAGTATTAAACTATTTTGGATATGGGACACTAAACAGGAAACTTACTTTTGTGGTTGCAATACTGTTGACAAAGCTGATCTGCTGGAAGCCCTTTTCACTCATGGTCAAACAAATTTCCCAGCGATCATTCACCAGCTCGTGCATTACCTTCAATGGATTACCCGTTTCATCAAGTTTATTTTTCAGGTACAGATCAACATAACTTCGGAAGCCAGATATCTTGAAAAGGGGACAAGGTGTCAATTCAGGGGCAAAACACAAACTTGTTAAAAATACTGAGGGTGGTGTACTGAGGCTTATGCTTAAACATTTCAATGCTACTTACTGGAAGTCTCTTCCCATTTAGGAAAACCTTTACTCCTTTAGAAGAGCCAGCAACATCGTAAGCTCTGCGGGACATTAGGGCCACAATATCTTTGTCTAATATCTGCATTTTAAACTTGCTCAGATCAGGCTGAAAAGTGATGCAAGTGTAGTCTTCCCCATCAAATGGCTTAATCTTTGCATCTGCTGCATCCGACATGTTGTCGGTCCAAGTCTATTAAAACAAAACAAGGTTACAACAAGTTCTAGAGGATGTAACGGAAAGCTTCCAAGAGGGATACAATTAACATAACTCAAAAGGTATGATACAATCACTAATAGACTACAAGACGGGGAAGGTAGGAAGAAGCTGCAGGTACTAGATATCTAGGTGTATAGGCACAGGCTATTGACAAGATGCCTAAAAAGGTTTTCAACAGAGAAGCCTTCTTAAAAGGCATCAAAAAACATACCTGCTTGAATACTTTCTTATACTCTCTGCATGCAGTTTCAACAGTAAACTTGTTACTGAATATATTACAGAGTTTGGCACCGTATCCATTACGACCACCTGTAAAAGAATAATGTTTGTCAGTTTCACAAAGACAAAACAAAGTTCAAAAACCGACGTAATAGAATTTTAGAAAGCTAAGTTAAGCAGCATTTAATGTCTACAGGATACAGCCCAACTGACCAGACATCATGAAACAATTTCAGAGACTTGCAGAACCATCCACAATAAGAAAAAACACCAACTATAACTTTAAACCCCCTTTCAAGTAACGCCAACAATTTCCTTATGTCCAAGACAGAAGCAGAAATACTTTCTCACCAGTTACTTTCTTCTGGTCATCATCATAATTACTGGAAGTCAGCAACTGGCCAAATATGAGGGCAGGGACAAACACTTTCTCTACTTTGTGTTCAACAACAGGAATTCCCTTCCCGTTATTCCACACACTCACTGTGTTACTCTCTCTGAAAGAATAAAGGTAAAGAATAAAGTTTAAAATGTAAAAAAAAAAAGTCACTTTTATTGTCACTTTGCACCGGAAGGAAGATAACTTACGGGTTTATGGTGATCTTTATGCAGGACATGGTGGGGTCCCTCTGTTTATTATCGGCTGCATTCACTGTTAATATCCATAAAAAAAAAAATGGAAGTTCTACATTAATGCTTGTATTTCAAGTATGACATCTCTAAAATTTGAAAAAGTCACTTCCCCACAGTTACATTTTTTGTCCCTTTGCATGCAAACTGTTACCTATAACATAAAGGTGCCCATACACCTTCAGATCCGATGGTGATGTCGCCAAGCAAGTGGATCTTCTCCCTATATCGCCCACCCGTCAGAAGAATCTTGGGGCCAAACAATCGAATTATAACGACGGTTATAGGGGACGAGCCGATGCGGTCCCCGATCAGACTGAATTTTCTAACCTGGCTGATCGATATCTGGCCAATTTCAGGCCAGATATCGGTCGGGCAGGCCCGTCGGTAGTGCCCCTACACGGGCAGATTAGCTGCCGAATCGGTCTAAGGGACCGATATCAGCAGCTAGAATCGGCCCGTGTATGGGGACCTTAACACTACACAGAACAAAGGCAGGAAGATCTGGCAAGCTGGGCTTAACATTGCCATATATAAATATATACATCGGCACCATATAATAGCCTCTGTTAGATCAGTAGGTCTTTCCAGATAACAGGAGGGCTCCCCTTGAGAGGAGAGGCAAGAAGATCCCATGTTAAGGGTTTGTTTATGGTGAGAGCTGCTGTGAGGATTGGATACCTTGATAGGTAAGATTAACCACAAAGCAGAGTTGCCCTTTTAGAACAGGAAGCAAGCAGATGGTTTAGGGCCCTGGCACACGGGGAGATTAGTCGCCCGCGACAAATCTCCCTGTTCGTGGGCGACTAATCTCCCCGGATTGCCATCCCACCGGCGAAAATGTAAATCGCCGGTGGGATGGCATATGTGGCGGCGCGATTTCAGTGAAATCGTGGAAGTTGCCTTGAGAGGAAACCGCCGCATATGCCATCCCACCGGCGATTTACATTTTCGCCGATGGGATGGCAATCTGGGGAGATTAGTCGAACGTGAACAGGGAGATTTGTCGTGGACGATTAATCTCCCCATGTGCCAGAGCCCCTTAAAATGAGGTTACTTTTAGCTATCAATTAAATTTGGATAAATTAAATTTGATGGACTTGTCTATTTCAAATTTGCTACTATATAACTAGAAGTATGCGCCCAATAGCGTAGGCTGCACAATAGATTCATGAAGTCAAATGACTCACCCAGTATTTCATCAAAGATTTTATACAAGCCAGGGACAAATGTTACGTCTCTGCAATTCAGTCCTTCATCTTCATCAAATACCCACATTTGCTGAAAGTTAAAAAAAAAAAAAAATCATCAAGTCCTGCTCTTACCAAGTGCCCTATGCATAAGAGAAAGCTATACACATGGTACTACTATTGCACATAGCTGGAAATCTTACCTGTGTAACAGGCTCCACAGAACCAATGTAGGTATCTGGACGGAGCAATATATGCTCCAACTGGGTCTTCTTTTGGTAAATTCGCTCTACAGAGAGACGCTTGTTATCACTTTTCTTCACTTTACCCACAGTTTTGTTCTCAAGAGGCTAGAAAAGAATGGAACATGTAATAGGAAAGTAAAATGGAAGGGGTTGCTGAGAATTGCAGTCAATCCAGTACAGGTATGGGATCCGTTATCTGGAAACCAATTATGCAGAAAGTTTAGAATTATGGAAAGGCCGTCTCCCATGGACTCCATTATAAGAAAATAATTCTAATTTTTAAAAATATAAAACAGTACCTTGTACTTGATCCCAACTAAGATATAATTACCCCTTATTGGGGGCAGAACAGCCCTATTGGGTTTATTTAATGGTTAAATGATTCCCTTTTCTCTGTAATAATAAAACAGTACCTGTACTTGATCCCAACTAAGATATAATTACCCCTTATTGAGGGCAGAACAGCCCTATTGGGTTTATTTAATGGTTAAATGATTCCCTTTTCTCTGTAATAATAAAACAGTACCTGTACTTGATCCCAGCTAAGATATAATTACCCCTTATTGGGGCAGAACAGCCCTATTGGGTTTATTTAATGGTTAAATGATTCCCTTTCTCTGTAATAATAAAACAGTACCTGTACTTGATCCCAACTAAGATATAATTACCCCTAATTGGGGGCAGAACAGTCCTATTGGGTTTAAATGATTTTTTAGTAGACAAGGTATGGCGGTCCAAATTACAAAAATATCCCTTATCCGGAAAGCCCTGGGTCCCGAGCATTCTGGATAACAGGTCCATACCTGTACAAATACTGCCCAGTTTCCAGAACTAATGTTTAATTATGTACAGAAACTTTACTGTGGCTTATTGCATCTAAGTATAGCTTTCACTCTGCATGTGCCTGCCCAGACCAGAGAGAAGTTGGAAGCAGCAAAAGAAGATGGCAAGGATTAGCCTCTACAGCAGGGGTCCCCAAGCTTTCTTACTCGTGAGCCACAGTCAAATGTAAAAAAACTTGGGAAGCAACACAAGCACCATAAAAGTTCATGGAGGAGCCAAATAAGGACTGTGATTGGCTATTAGGGGCCTCTATGCACCCTATCAGCTTACAGGGGCTTTATTTGGTAGGAAATTTTGTTTTTATTTAACCAAAACTTGCCCCCATGTCAGGAATTCAAAAATAACTCCCTGGTTTGGGGGCACTGAGAGCAACATCCAAGGGGTTGGGGAGCAACATGTTGCCCCTGAGCCACTGGTTGGCACCAGTGGATCAGAATACATATATGGTGAACAGCTATGAGCTATCACACACAGTGGGGACACCTTTCTACTGTTATACTTCTGGGGAAGGGGTGGTCAGCAGCAAGCATAGCCTATTGGGGGGGGTCCTCAAATGTCACTTGCCAGGTTGTCGGTTTTCAGCCAAATTGGGCTACTAATTTAAAGACCTGGCCAAGAAACCCGCCAAGGTACAGTTTTGGGCTATATTTTGGAGCCTTGGAGGGTTTGTAGTTTGGAAACTAGTCAAAGTTTTTTTCCGCCTAGTGTGCCTGTCCCACTGCATGCTGGGTAATGTAGTTTGTATCTAACAATTAGCCTACAGCTAGAATATAAAACTACAATACCCAGCATGCAATTGGCCAGTATAGACAGAGGCTCTGTTTTGTATTCCTTTTTGCTCTTTCAGGCTCAACCTGTCTGCCTTACACCCTGCTCTATAGGGTATGTGATTGTACTGTTACTTTCTACTGGGATGTGGGGCAGTTCTACCCCCTGCTCCCTGCTCTATAGGGTATGTGATTGTACTGTTACTTTCTACTGGGATGTGGGGCAGTTCTACCCCCTGCTCTATAGGGTATGTGATTGTACTGTTACTTTCTACTGGGATGTGGGGCAGTTCTACCCCTGCTCCCTGCTCTATAGGGTATGTGACTGTACTGTTACTTTCTACTGGGATGTGGGGCAGTTCTACCCTGCCCTGCTCTATAGGGTATGTGATTGTACTGTTACTTTCTACTGGGATGTGGGGCAGTTCTACCCCCTGCTCCCTGCTCTATAGGGTATGTGACTGTACTGTTACTTTCTACTGGGATGTGGGGCAGTTCTACCCCCTGCTCTATAGGGTATGTGATTGTACTGTTACTTTCTACTGGGATGTGGGGCAGTTCTACCCTGCTCTATAGGGTATGTGATTGTACTGTTACTTTCTACTGGGATGTGGGGCAGTGCTCCCTGCTCTATAGGGTATGTGATTGTACTGTTACTTTCTACTGGGATGTGGGGCAGTTCTACCCCCTGCTCCTGCTCTATAGGGTATGTGATTGTACTGTTACTTTCTACTGGATGTGGGCAGTTCTACTGCTCTATAGGGTATGTGATTGTACTGTTACTTTCTACTGGGATGTGGGGCAGTTCTACTCCGGGCCCTGTCATTGGTTGCGCCCCGTGTGTACGGGTGACGTCAGTACGCACGGGGCGCAACGCTATAAAAGGGCCTGTGTGCGGTCGCGTGTAGGCAGAAGTGCAGAGGCGGCGCACGTGAGGGGAAGATGCTGCTGAAGCCGCCGAAGAGTAAAATGCTGCTGGGCACCAATGTATTAGGGGGGGGCCACGGGGCACTGCTGCTGGGCACCAATGTACTAGGGGGGCTGGCTCTTGGCACCAATGTACTGGGGGCACTGCTGCTGGGCACCAAATGTACTAGGGGGGCACTGCTGCTGGGCACCAATGTACTAGGGGGGGCACTGCTGCTGGGCACCAGTGTACTAGGGGGGCACTGCTGCTGGGCACCAGTGTACTAGGGGGCACTGCTGCTGGGCACCAGTGTACTAGGGGGCACTGCTGCTGGGCACCAGTGTACTAGGGGGGCACTGCTGCTGGGCACCAGTGTACTAGGGGCACTGCTGCTGGGCACCAGTGTACTAGGGGGGCACTGCTGCTGGGCACCAGTGTACTAGGGGCACTGCTGCTGGGCACCAGTGTACTAGGGGGGCACTGCTGCTGGGCACCAGTGTACTAGGGGGCACTGCTGCTGGGCACCAGTGTACTAGGGGGGCACTGCTGCTGGGCACCAGTGTACTAGGGGGGCACTGCTGCTGGGCACCAGTAGTACTAGGGGGGCACTGCTGCTGGGCACCAGTGTACTAGGGGGCACTGCTGCTGGGCACCAGTGTACTAGGGGGCACTGTGCTGGCACCAGTGTACTAGGGGGGCACTGCTGCTGGGCAACCAGTGTACTAGGGGGGCACTGCTGCTGGCACCAGTGTACTAGGGGGGCACTGCTGCTGGGCACCAGTGTTACTAGGGGGGGCACTGCTGCTGGGACACCAGTGTACTAGGGGGGCACTGCTGCTGGGCACCAGTGTACTAGGGGGGCACTGCTGCTGGGCACCAGTGTACTAGGGGGGCACTGCTGCTGGGCACCAGTGTACTAGGGGGGCACTGCTGCTGGGCACCAGTGTACTAGGGGGGCACTGCTGCTGGGCACCAGATGTACTAGGGGGCACTGCTGCTGGGCACCAATGTAATAGGGGGGCACTGCTGCTGGGCACCAGTGTACTAGGGGGGCACTGCTGCTGGGCACCAGTGTACTAGGGGGCACTGCTCTTGGCACCAGTGTACTAGGGGGGCACTGCTGCTGGGCACCAGTGTACTAGGGGGGCACTGCTGCTGGGCACCAGTGTACTAGGGGGGCACTGCTCTTGGCACCAGTGTACTAGGGGGGCACTGCTCTTGGCACCAGTGTACTAGGGGGGCACTGCTCTTGGCACAGTGTACTAGGGGGGCACTGCTGCTGGGCACCAGTGTACTAGGGGGGCACTGCTGCTGGGCACCAGTGTACTAGGGGGGCACTGCTCTTGGCACCAGTGTACTAGGGGGGCACTGCTGCTGGGCACCAGTGTACTAGGGGGGCACTGCTCTTGGCACCAGTGTACTAGGGGGGCACTGCTCTTGGCACCAGTGTACTAGGGGGGCACTGCTCTTGGCACCAGTGTACTAGGGGGGCACTGCTCTTGGCACCTACTGGGATGTGGGGGCAGTTCTGCTGTTGACCCTTAAGCTATAACTCTCAGGATATCTTGGGGCTGCTGGGAGTTGTAGTTCAACGCACCCATATGTATATCATGTCAACATTCTGAATCCATTTCTGTAGTGATTTTCCAGCTGGACTGGGCACAGAGGGCAGGGAAGTGCAGGGTAGTGATTATACACTTTAAAAAGGCAGGTTTTCCCATATATACTTTTATTTTTTAGATTTTTTTTCATTGCACACATTGGGCTACTTTCCAAGTGGCTTTTGGCTAGTGTTGGGCTGGTTTTAGAACTGATTTTGGCTGGTTTGGAAAAATAAATCTGGCAACTATGGTAGACAGGGAAGACAGGGGAAATGTATATAGTGACAGCTGTGTGACAAATTAACCAATATCCATACTACACTGCCATTGGTCATTATCAGCGGACAATAAGGCACACACAATTGTACCAAAAGATCAGTATCTGTATGGTCACCCCAAGACAAAACTAGAACTACAATAGAAAAGCAAGTTTATTAGAACGAACTACACAAACCCACAACATGGCTAAATATGATGTGGTCACATTGCGCCCCCCCTCCCCACTGATTTTGGTACGTTCCCACATACAGTTAATGCGCAGCTACCCCCTGCCTGACACGATTAATATGAAAAGTCACTAACCTGCAGAGGATCTGTCTCCATGTTTGACGTTTGATAATAAGACCCAAAACCACCAAAAAAAAATCCCGAATCTAACACAGGAACTCCTCACTCCCCGCTTTCCTACAATACACTAAACTGAACGGCCGTTACGCCACCACATTCGAACGTCTGTATCCCGCCTAAACCGCTCAACCAATCACACGTCCAGAGTTTGCGAAAGCCAATCATCTCAGTTTAGGGGCGGTGCTTAGTACGAACCCGCGAATCAAATGACTGGAAGCGCTCAGTCAACGCCGGCTTCCTGTAACAACGCCGCACACTGAACTAGGGCTAAGGGGCGGGGAAACACATTGTAGCTCGGAACCTCTGTTGTGGTGCTTGTGTTTAGGACCCAAATAACTAAATAAATAAACTGTTTCCCCCCAACCAATAGTTACAGTCGTTTGTGAGGCGCACACTTGTGATAGAAAAGTAGTGGCAATAACACATTACACTGTTATGATGCTGGCAATTGTTACTGTTGAGGTAACTTCAGGCTCAAATTGCTGTTTTTAGGTTCTATAAATCAGCGTTTTTCAACCGCTGTAGTGTGCCGCGAGATGTTGACTGGTGTGCCGTAGGCAGGGCCGCAATTTTTACTTTCAAAGGGGGCCCGGCGATGCTACAGTTTTTCTTAGTAGCTCGGGTCCCCTTTAATAAAATCCGGGCCCTGTCATTGGTTGCGCCCCGGGTGTACGGGTGACGTCAGTACGCACGGGGCGCAACGCTATAAAAGGGCCTGTGTGCGGTCGCGTGTAGCCAGAAGTGCAGAGGCGGCGCGCGTGAGGGGAAGATGCTGCTGAAGCCGCCGAAGAGCAGAAGTAAAATGCTGCTGGGCACCAATGTATTAGGGGGGGGCCACGGGGCACACTGACTTATGGGGGCACTGCTGCTGGGCACCAATGTACTAGGGGGGGCTGGCTCTTGGCACCAATGTACTGGGGGGCACTGCTGCTGGGCACCAATGTACTAGGGGGGCACTGCTCTTGGCACCAATGTACTAGGGGGGCACTGCTCTGGCACCAATGTACTAGGGGGCACTGCTCTTGGCACCAATGTACTAGGGGGCACTGCTCTTGGCACCAATGTACTAGGGGGGCACTGCTCTTGGCACCAATGTACTAGGGGGCACTGCTGCTGGGCACCAGTGTACTAGGGGGGCACTGCTGCTGGGCACCAATGTACTAGGGGGGCACTGCTGCTGGGCACCAATGTACTAGGGGGGCACTGCTGCTGGGCACCAATGTACTAGGGGGCACTGCTCTTGGCACCAATGTACTAGGGGGCACTGCTCTTGGCACCAATGTACTAGGGGGCACTGCTCTTGGCACCAATGTACTAGGGGGGCACTGCTCTTGGCACCAATGTACTAGGGGGCACTGCTGCTGGGCACCAGTGTACTAGGGGGGCACTGCTGCTGGGCACCAATGTACTAGGGGGGCACTGCTCTTGGCACCAATGTACTAGGGGGGCACTGCTGCTGGGCACCAGTGTACTAGGGGGGCACTGCTGCTGGGCACCAATGTACTAGGGGGGCACTGCTGCTGGGCACCAATGTACTAGGGGGGCACTGCTCTTGGCACCAATGTACTAGGGGGGCACTGCTGCTGGGCACCAATGTACTAGGGGGGCACTGCTGCTGGGCACCAATGTACTAGGGGGGCACTGCTCTTGGCACCAATGTACTAGGGGGGCACTGCTGCTGGGCACCAGTGTACTAGGGGGGCACTGCTCTTGGCACCAATGTACTAGGGGGGCACTGCTGCTGGGCACCAATGTACTAGGGGGGCACTGCTCTTGGCACCAATGTACTAGGGGGCACTGCTGCTGGGCACCAGTGTACTAGGGGGGCACTGCTGCTGGGCAGTTGAATTTTTTAACATTTTCTAATGGTGGTGTGCCTCGTGATTTTTTTCATGAAACAAGTGTGCCTTTGCCCAAAAAAGGTTGAAAAACACTGCTATAAATCTTGTAGATGTTATATTGTACATAGCAGCCCCTGGGAAATGCATTAAAATGATTCCATGACTGACCCCCATTAGAGCAGTAGTTTGCTTTTGGGACAATTGCCCCTCATTTAACTTGTCAGGTTTTGCCCCATGGGTGCTGCTGCAATGAGGCAAGTGGCAGCACCCTGCAGGTTACAAACAGCTAGAAAAACCATAGTAAAACAACTCGCCAAATGTAAAAGGAGGGCCAGATGCATAAGCCCCACACCCTCAGCTCAGGGAGCAGAAAACCATCAACAATCAAAAGAAATGCTTGGAATCCACAGGGCCAAAATATAATAAAATAAATACATAAAAATCTTAATTAAAGTTGAAATAAAAAAATAGACATCTCTGATGGCCCTACGCGTTTCGTGCTCAAGGGCACATAGTCAAGGGTACTAAGCCCATGGGGCACATTTACTAACCCACGAATCCGAATTGGAAAAATTCCGATTGAAAAACTAACATTTTGCGACTTTTTTGTATTTTTTGCGATTTTTTTCAGCGCCTTTACGACTTTTCGGAAATTGTCGCGACTTTTTCGTTACCAATACGATTTGTGCGAAAAAACGCGAGTTTTTCGTAGCCATTACAATGTGCTCGTATCTTGTTGCGACTTTTTCGTATTGAGCGCTCGTAAGCGGCGGGCGAAACTTTCAGACTTAGCATGATTTTGGAAGCCTCCCATAGGACTCAATGGCACCCTGCAGCTCCAACCCGGCCCAAGGAAAGTCTCCCATAGGGCTCAATGGCACTCTGCAGCTCAACCCGGCCCAAGGAAAGTCTCCCATAGGGCTCAATGGCACCTGCAGCTCTAACCGGCCCAAGGAAAGCCTCGCCAAGGGCTCAATGGCAACTCGCAGCTTCAACCCGGCCCAAGGAAAGTCTCTGCATAGGGCTCAATGGCACTCTGCAGCTCCAACCCCGGCCCAAGGAAAGTCTCCCATAGGCTCAATGGCACTCTGCATGCTCCAACCAGGCCCAAGAAAGCTCCCATAGGGCTCAATGGCACTCTGCAGCTCCAACACCGGCCCAAGGAAAGTCTCCATAGGCTCAATGGCACTCCTGCAGCTCCAACCCGGCCCAAGGAAAGTCTCCTCATAGGGCTCAATGGCACTCTGCAGCTCCAACCCGGCCCAAGGAAAGTCTCCCATAGGGCTCAATGGCACTCTGCAGCTCCAACCCGGCCCAAGGAAAGTCTCCCATAGGGCTCAATGGCACTCTGCAGCTCCAACCCCGGCCCAAGGAAAGCCTCCCATAGGGCTCAATGGCACTCTGCAGCTCCAACCCGGCCCAAGGAAAGTCTCCCATAGGGCTCAATGGCACTCTGCAGCTCCAACCTGGCCCAAGGAAAGCCTCCCATAGGGCTCAATGGCACTCTGCAGCTCCAACCTGGCCCAAGGAAAGTCTCCCATAGGGCTCAATGGCACTCTGCAGCTCCAACCCGGCCCAAGGAAAGCCTCCCATAGGGCTCAATGGCACTCTGCAGCTCCAACCTGGCCCAAGGAAAGCCTCCCATAGGGCTCAATGGCACTCTGCAGCTCCAACCTGGCCCAAGGAAAGTCTCCCATAGGGCTCAATGGCACTCTGCAGCTCCAACCCGGCCCAAGGAAAGCCTCCCATAGGGCTCAATGGCACTCTGCAGCTCCAACCTGGCCCAAGGAAAGCCTCCCATAGGACTTAATGGCACCCTGCAGCTCCAACCTGGCCCAAGAAAAGTCACCATACTGAAGCTTGAATGAATCCGAATCTTTCGTACTCGGCGCGAAGGCTACGAAAAAGTCGCGACTTTGCGCGCAAGTTTTAACGCTACGAAAAAATTGCCAGATTTTGCGCAACATTCGGAATGGCAACGAAAAAGTCACGACAATTTTCCAAAAAATCGCCAAATACCGATCATTACGAAAAAAACGCAATCGGACGCATTCGGCCCGTTCGTGAGTAAGTAAATGTGCCCCCATGACTAATTACAGTAGCCTCTGGACGCAATGATTCGAAATCCGGTGTTATTGGCCCAGCGCTGCCACTCCTATTCATATTATCGGCATCCTGGATCCACTGTAAAAAGGGTTAAATAAGTCTGAGGAGCTCTGTGACAATATCAAGCCTCAAGCTGATTGCATTAGTTTAAAGAGACCTGTCACTCACATATAAAAGCTGTATAATATTAGTCCTTTGCAAACAAATTATTTTTTTATCAAAGGGATTCTGTCATAATTTTTATGGGGTACTTTTTATTTCTAAATGACACTATTACATAGCAAATAATTCCCTCTGCCATTTAAAATTTTATTCTTGAACCAACAGATGTATTTGTAGCTGTTATATTGGTGTGTAGGCGCCATCTCAGTGCATTGTGCCTGAGTCTGAGCTTTCAGCCAGCGCTACACATTAGAACTGCTTTCAGCTAACCTATTGTTTCTCCTACTCCCATGTAACTGGAGGAGTCCCAAGCTGGACTTGGATTTCTTACTATTGAGTGCTATTCTGATACCTACTGAGAGCTGCTATCTTGCTCCCTTCCCATTGTTCTGCTGATCGGCTGCTGGGGGTGAGGGGGGGGGATATCACTCCAACTTGCAGCGCAGCAGTAAAGTGTGAGTGAAGTTTATCAGAGCACAGGTCACATGGTTGTGGCACCCTGGGAAATGAAGAATATGGCTAGCCCCATGGGAAAAACAGATTACAATGCAGGATTCTGTTGGAGAAGCTCTATTAACTGATGGTTTTTGAAAAAAACATGGTTTCCTATGACAATGTTCCTTTAAGACACCCATACCTGTTATAAGGAAAAAAACCTGGCTGCTCCGTTCATACTAGGGTTGCCACCTGGCTGGTAAAAATGATGCCCAAATACAGGAAGACCAGTATTTTTTCCCAAAAAATGTAACAACCCTATTTCGGCCAAACACGCATATAATGGGTAGCCAAAAAGAAACAAATACCATATTTCTCAGTAGATTTTATATTGCTTTATTTTTCTATAAATGCACAGTATAATAGTATAATACATTAGCACCAGTTCTTCTGCATAGAAGGCCTTATTTACAAAAAGCCTTAAAGGGGTGGTCCAACTATCAGTATGTTATAGAATGGCCTATTCTAAGCAACCTTTCATTTGGTCTTCATTATTTATTTTTTAATAGTTTTTGAACTATTCAAATGGGGGTCACTGACCCCGGCAGCCAAAAACAATATTGCTTGATAAGGCTACAATTTTATTGTTATTGTTACTTTTTATTATTTGTTTTTCTATTCACTTACTCTCTAATTCATATACCAGCCTCTCATTCAAACTGCTCCTTGGTTGCCAAGGTCATTTGGACCCTAGCAACCAGATAGCTGCTGAAACTCCAAACTGGGGAGCTGCTGAACAAAAAGTGAAACAACTAAATAAAAATGAAAATTCAAATAATAAAAAATGAAGACCAATTGCAAATTGTCACAGAATATCACTCATTAATAATCATTACTATTATTATTATCAGCACTGATATACAGTATACCGCAGCACTACACAAAGATTATATGACATTGATCATTCACATCAGTCCATGCCCCAGAGGAGCTTCCAATATAAGATCCCTGGACCCAGGATATACTTTTTTTTTTTTGTTTAGAACATTTTATTTATTAAAGGACATGTCTATTTCACTGGGTATGGAGGGCAAAATGATTGCAGAAATCCAAAAAATAGGAAAAAAAGCTTCAGTAGGTTTGCTGCAAAACATTTATTATGGGCAGTGGTAACACGGCATGTTTCGGGTCAATATCAAGTGTACTTGATAAAGGGTATTGACCCAAAACATGTTGTGTTACCACTACCCATAATAAATGTTTTGCAGCAAACCTGCTGAAGCTTTTATCCAATTTTTTTGATTTCTACAATTGTATTTTGTATATTCAGAGCAACAACAACTAGGAGCTAAAGCTTTTTTAACAAGTATTTTATACAAAGTTCACTGACAATTTTTAATTTTTGAGAGGGCAAGATGATGTGGTTTGCTTCTTACAGTAGTACCAGCCTGGGGAAAAAACTTATGGGGGAATATACTGTAATATATGTTGCCAATAGAAAGAACTGTCGCAATGGTACAAAAATGTCATTTTGAGACAAATTTTGCATTTGAGGGACAAAATACCATTGTGAATCCTTAGCATATCTTGTGACAGAAGGTTTGCGATTGCACATTTTTTCGTTTGCGCCAGTGTGTGTTGTATGTAATAAAAATTCTTGATGAAAATGTTGATATATTTCTGTTTCAAATTAATGCCATTTTCAAGCACATCTTAAAAATTTGAGTAAACTTACTTCCACAAATGTCTGTCATTTACAAAAAAAATCCAAACTGAAAAAGTCTGTGCTGAAAAAAGTTGCCGAAACTGCAACTTTTTCAATTTGCCCGAATGGACACACAAAAACCAGTGTAAAAAATCCAAAACCTCTAAAGTTGAAAGAATCTTTCTAGAAGAGGGAAAGGACCTCTGCCATTGACTTCTACATGGGAAATTGTCTGATTCAGATTCTTAGCCGTTTTGTCACAAATCGTGACTTTTTTCCCCCAAAACTTTTAGCACTGGTTAGTAGAGATGCTTAGTAAATGGCCCCCTTAGAGTGCAATGGAATATTGCCCATAGTATTGTACAAAATGCTTTATTTCAAATTTTACATTAAAAAACCTATTGCAGAGACCTTGATTATATATATACTGTATATCTTGGATTTTGCTCTAGAGCTCAACCAAAGTCCTGTCATTAAAAGAATGATTACATTCTACAATAGAGTGTTTATGGATATTCATCAGAACGGCAGTTCGAAAAATTTAGTTCTCCTTTAGAATCCATTTTGAATGTAACATAGACAGACAGACCTCAGATTGTTTTTTGTCTTTACCGCCACCCAAAAACAACAACAAGAAAAAAAAATTAAAATAAGGGACTACTCTCAATATTAGAGCTAGCAGGGGCCCACAGTTCTCTACTCATCCAGCCCAGAGGGCCACAGCAGCAGTTGGAAAGGTAACATCTTGGGCATATCCTGGAAGGTGTTGCATTTCCTGTTCTCCTATTCAGTAAGCTCTGTACATATCCTCAGCTCACCACATGTGCAGATAGGGGAAGGCTATTTCAATGCACAGGACAGCAAGTTGTTTTGAGCACCCGTAGGAGTCACTGTCCTGGATCCATCTCCCTGTCAAGGGTGTTCCAAGCCCCTCTGCTACACTGCTGCTCCTCCATTCCCTGCAGTTCCTGTTACGTATGCTGTTCCCCTTTTGGCTTGAACCATGCCAGAATGCTTTCTGTGGCCTGCAACCAGGAAGAGAGAAACAAGGCAGATATAGGGAAGGCACAAGTCGTTATTTGCATGGTAACGTTATTGTCATAGGATATGACGTAAAGTAGGCTTTTGGTAGGAAGGGGTAAATAAGGGCGTATGATATGGACAACATAAGAAGGCTATAAAAGGAAAACTATACCCCCAGAATGAATACTTAACCAACAGATAGTTTATTTTATGTGAAGTGACCTATTAAAGACTGGAATATACATATATAAGTAAATATTCCCCTTTTACATCTTTTCCTTGAGCCGCCATTTTGTGCTGGGCTGTGTGCTCCCTCAGAGATCAGCTGACAGGAAATAATGCAGCTCTTACTGTAACAGGAAGTAGTGCAGAACTCTGTCCATTCATTGGCTGATGGGCCCTAGCATGTATGTGTGCCTTAGTTTGTTTGTGGGCACTGTGAATCCTATGATCCCAGGGGGCGGCCCTTTGTACTTTAAATGGCAGTTTTCTATTTAGGATTACCCAATGGCACATACTACAGGTATAGGACCCATTATCCAGAATGCTCGGGACCAAGGGTATTCCAGATAAGGGGTCTTTCCGTAATTTGGATCTCAATACCTTAAGTCTACTAAAAAATCAATAAAACATTAATTAAACCCAATAGGATTGTTTTCCATCCAATACGAATTAATTATATCTTAGTTGGAATCAATTACAAGGTTCTGTTTTATTTCTACATAGAAAAAGGAAATCAGTTTTAAAATTCTGAATTATTTGATTAAAATGGAGTCTATGGGAGACGGGCATTCCGTAATTCGGAGCTTTCTGGATAACGGGTTTCCGGATAAGGGGTCCGATACCTGTACTAAAAAAGTATATTTTTATGAAAATGGTATATTTAGATGAAGCAGGGTTTTACATATGAGCTGTTTATGAAACATATTTTTATTAAGATCTACATTGTTTGGGGGTGTAGTTTTCCTTTAATAAGTGGTGGGTTAGGATTACCAGGGTCCTTCGGCAGACACAGGCATTACTGAACTATCAAACCACTGGCACCACAAAGCTCCTATTACTGGGCATCTGTCCCAACCATTGTATTAATATTCCAACAATGCAACGAATAATAAAATGATTGAGTGATAGAATGGGAGAAGAAAAGGGCGAGAGTAGGGATAGATAGGTCTTTATTTAAACAAAGCACTTGTATTGTATGTCACCCACTGTGTCCTACAGCACTTATATTTGCCTATTTGTGTCTGTAAGTTACCCTCCCATATAGACTGTAAGCTCTATGGGGCAGGGACCCCCATCCTCTTGTGTCTTTGACTCTTATCTTATTGCAATTGTATCTTTTATTTATTTGTGCATATTGTTATACTTTGTATTTATCTATTATTATCTTTATAACCCCCTGTTTGTATTAATGTATTCTACTGTACAGCGCTGCGTACATAAGTAGCACTTTATAAATAAAGATATACATACATACATACAAAGGGGGATCAGTTGAAGTAGTAGAGAATCCCGTTGCAAAAGAAAAAGGAAGAGGAAAGGAATAAGGGAAAGCATTTAGGAAGATTCTTTGCTCACCAGAGAGTGTCCGTGAGAATGTTTCTTCCATTGAACGAGTAAATAGGAGCGCTAGACTTAAATGGTCTGGAATGATTTTCCAAAAGGGAATTCCAGTTCATCATGAGAAGATCTCCCTGCGCAAGAACCAGATCAGTGCATTAAAAACAACTCAATTTCACTGCATTTGTTTTTTGGATTTACAGGAAAAAATACAGTCTGTATCCAGGTATTGGTTGCATTCACATACAGGCATAGGCTATTCTGAAAACCAGTGGCGTAACAATAGAGGAAGCAGACCCTGCGGTTGCGGAAGGGCCCAGGCGACAGGGGGGCCCGGACCACAGGGTCTGCGTCTTCCATTTTGCATGTAAATGCCTGCTCCATGCCGGCTCCCAGGTGTGAGTGGGTGGGGAATGCATCGGTGCGGAGGGAGGACATGTCAAAAGTTGCTAAAAAATGCCCGTTCTATGACATACTAATAAAAGTTAACCAAAAGGTGAACAACTCCTTTAAAATAATTGGGTTTCTTAAAAATTATCAAAAAATCAATGGTAGTAAAGGTAGGGGATCCGTGGAAAGTTCCAAATTACAGGAAGGCCATCTCACTTATACTGATGTTAATTAAATAATTCAAATTTTTAAAAATGATTCCCCTTTTCTCTGTGATAATAAAACAGTACCTGTACTTGATCCAAACTAAGATATAATTACCCCTTATTGGGGGCAGAACAATACTATGGGTTTAATTAATGTTTAAAATATTTATTAGACTTAAGGTATGGACATTCAAATTACAAAAAGAACCCTTATCTGGAAAAACCTCAGGTCCCGAGCATTCTGGGAAACAGGTGCCATAGTATTAGCCATGACGTGTATTTGGAAAATATTATTAAAAAAACAACAATAAAAAAATGGACCATCCAGTTACCAATTTGTCTAAAATTTGCAACTCTTGGACATGGGAATTCATTTCTTTTTATCATTGTGAAAAAAAATTATTACTTTCTAAAGTTATAAGTGTTAACCAATCTTTGTATTAGAACTCACTCTTATATTCACTATGGGAAGATTCTGGTCTGTCCTTTTCACTATGGAGGACAGGGATTGGCTGGAGGAGGTCAGAACAGCTCTGAAGGTTCCATAAAGGGACATCTCCTGGGCCTGGTGGTAGCACTGCAGGTCAGCTCCTCTGATCCCACTCATGCCACCCGACACTGGAACATTGAGAGCCACCAAGCGTAGCTGGAAGCAGACAAAAAGTAAACTATAAAGGATTTATAAAGAGGCTTAAGCATCAGGATGAGGATGTATTCTTGAAAGGAGATATCAGGAGGAAACTCTGTTAAAGGGTAGACTGTGAGAGGCATGAAGAGGGAATATATGTTAGCATAGAGGAAAGATATCTGGAAGCATTGAGTTGGTTTCACGTTAGAGCCAGGGAGAGGGTATTGTGTTGAAGACATAAAGAAATAAAGCGAGATTAATGTCTCAATGTGGGAATAATCTTGGCATTGAAGTAGCGAGTCAAGTTACAGCACAAGCCCGAAAACTGTGGGGAAGCTGGACAGAATAAAAAATATAGAGTAAATGTTTATTTTTTTCTTAATGAAGTCTGTAGGTGAATTAGGGTGAAATTTGGGGCAACATATTGGATATTCTTAGGGCTGTAGAGTGATATCTGCAACCTTGCCATGAGGTATGGGGGATCCCTGATCAAATCCTGGACCTTCAAGGGGATTGAACCCAAATAGAGGCATGTGGTGGCACTGAGCATGCTGTCTATAGTGCGAGACCATCGCGTGGCCAACAAAAAAGCACAAAGACAACATTGTGTGTGTGAGATAAAAGGACATACGGAGAGAAACAGGACAGGCTTGATATAAAAGTAGGCATCAGAGTAAAATGATATAATATGTTTGACATTAGAGATATGAAATAGGTATCATGGAAAGGGTGAAAGAGCAGATAGCAGATCAGGGGTACATAGTGTATGTTCTGTATAAAATGAAAATGGCAACATAGTAGGACAGAGACAGACAGAGGGAGAGCGAGACAGAGAGACGACATAGCACCCCATTAGAGTACCCAGCCACACTACAGCACCACAATTATCTTACAGAGGGTATTCGGTTACTGAGACTGGGTGGCACTGACACGTGGGCACTACTACTCTGAGATTCTTCTTTCTGTAAACAAAGGAAGGCAAAAAGGCAGATATACATACAAACATGAAATGCACACTCAGTACTCAAGAGAGCTATACCTATATAACAGTATGCGTACGCACACCCACACAAAGGCACTTACACTCACTACTGTATACTGGAAATAATAATTTACATGAATAAAATAGAATAGTGAAGCTCCTCTACTTACTGCAAAGTCTTCTGGGATCGATGGATCATCAGCAGATAACAGGGGATCTATATCCTCTAACTGGAAGAAAGGGCATGAAAGGAATTAGGGTAAACTATACATTTATATTTATATAAAAAAGGCTTTTAGAACTGACCAATAAGGGAGGGGGAAGTATTATATATATAAAAGGAAAGACCAAATCACTGGGGGGTGCCAAATTATGTAGCCTTTCCTTCTCCTAACAGTGTTAAGATATGCTTGGGAAATAGTAGTTGAAGGAAATGGTTTGGGCATAGAATTTTAGGGAAAGTTTTATGGACTCACAAAAGGGGCTTATAATGGAGGTTATATGGAGCAACATTCAGAGCCGTGTGAAGAAATTCAAGATGTTATAGGGAGGGGGTTACAGGAATACTGATTGTGAGCAACAGGAGATATAGTAGGGAGAGTTACGTTATGCAAAAGGAGAGGGTATAGGGTGGGTTATAGGGATCCATATGGATGACAGTTTGTACAGAATAAGGTAATAGAATTATGATGAAGAGGTGTGTAGACTATAGACTTCATTTATAAATTTAATTACAAGTGCAATAATTAATGCATTTAAATGGATCAGTGTTTTAGTCCCTCCTCCCCTGCCAGGATTACAAATGATGCAGAAAGAGAAGAACAGTTTTGCAGCTGGATTTCAGCAAATAAAAATGGTATTTATTCCTACTGTTTAAAGGAACAGATTACAGTGATAGGGATATTAGGGGTTTCTGGGTTGCTCTTTATCAAATTTTGGTTCAGAGGCCCAAGTTCCCCTTTAAATGAGTTCTTATATATGCAGATTTATAGAGGTCTGTAACTTAACATAGCTGCAAAAGCCCTGTTGAAAAGAAAGTACCTACCAGAATTTTACTCCAACCTATACTAGTCCGGAAGTAGGCAGCATTTTGATCCCTCACATAGACCAAACCCCCCTCTGTCACTTCCTCCCATGCCTGGAACATCTCATCCTTGGTCTGAAATATCCAACTCTGCAAGAAAGAAATGGTGTTTAAAGATATATATAAATATATTTGCAAATGTGATGCAGCCATTCAGTTTTATGGACAAGGAATCATCAAACTTTTGCTCCAGTTTCAGTAGTCCAAAGCAACCAATCATTAATGAGCTAGTAGGGCCTTCTTTGGTTGTTATGAGATATTTGACATGGAACAAAATTTCCCCTATTATATTATACACAACATTTTGTGACTGACAAAGCTGCTAGAGATCTCTCATTGGTGCCCAGACTTATAAACTAGTGGTAGCCAAACTGTGCAACTGGGGAACCCAGGAATGTACCAGGAATGAGTGGACAGGGTGAAGGTAATTTAGGGTGAGATCTGGGAGAATGTCTACTTGAACTCCTAGATAAAGCCAAAAGGGCAGGTTAAGCCAATAGTTATTTGAGGTCGTAGGTCAGTAGCTGATAATGGTTCCACATATCTGTAACCTTGTTTAAGAGAAGCCCTAAACATCTACTGGACCTCAAAAGGGGGCTTGAACCAAAGCAGTTGAAAAACCACTACTCGCAAGCCCATTTAATTGGAAGTATGGACTCACCATAGCATGTCTTCTTTGAGAAGTAAAATGGTGAGCACTTGGCTAAAGCACTCACCTGAGACACTGAGGAACGTACCTTTAGATATTTCTGAGGCTCAGAAGCTGGATCAGGTTCTTGGAGAAAGTAGTGGAGTAAAAATATAATTAAAAGAAGAGATACACAGGTATCAGTTAATTCACTTATAAATTGTATGAAAAAAAGAAAGAATGGAACAAACTATATATATATATATATATATATATATATGTGTATAGAAGAGAGGTGTATATAGGCAGCTAGCAAGAGGCATGAACCTGAAGCTTTCACTACAACTCCCAGAATTCCTATGGCCGACAGCTGGAGTACTGCAGGTTTGGCATCTCAAACGCAGATACAGATCAGTTACCAATAAATAAAGAGAATTTGCTTAGAATCTTACTTGTATTCTTTGATTCTTCACTGGGTTCCTAATCGAACAAAAAACATAATAAATACAAAATAAATCTATAATGAACATAAACCCAGTCCTATAGGGTTCTGCTTTGAAATCTCATTATGAATATCTTGTCCCTAAGGGATAGTATTGACACTACTCAAGATAGTGACACTTGTGTACTAATTGTGTACTAAAAAAAATATATATATATATATAATCTTTACTATATTTGTTTCCAAAACCTTTTCCTAAAAATTCCACGAGAGATTAACACTGTTCCAAGATTTCTCTTTCAATAGATTTACCCATTTGAAATATATTGAGGCTGTACCCATTTTAAAATATTAAAGGGGAACTCCAGCTACCGAATCAAAATGTGTTAAAGAGCCCCACACAGCACAGAAACCCTTAATATCCCTATCCCTGTAATCTGTTCCTTCAAACAGTAGGAATAAATACCATTTTTATATGCTGAAATCCAGCTGCAAAACTGTTCTTCTCTTTCTGCATCATTTGTAATCCTGGCAGGGGAGGAGGGACTAAAACACTGATGTTACAGATTGTAACAACTTCCCCACAGCTTACAGACAGCATGCAGGAACTACATAACCCACAATGCATTGCACTGGGATGTTCCTTTCCTTATTGACATCAGGTGTGCAGCAGGGAATTGTGGGATTGGGAGGAGGCAGGCTGAGGGACAGGCGACTACTGTTACAGTTTATTTGAGTCACAAAGTAGTCAGCCAGATCAGCAGGGGGGGCGGGGCTTAGGGAACTGTTCCAAACAATAAAAAATAATGAAAAGGCTGCATATTTTTCAATTGATGTCTATTGTTTTTCAGAAAACTCAACAAACTCCTCAACACCGTTCTTAGGTCTCCCACTGTGTTCATAATCCCATTAGAAGAAGCAAGAAAAGGGCTGGTCAACTAAAGGAGCCACAAATGACACACTCTTCATAGCAGGGAAACTACTTAGATTGACCCATCTAGATTGTAAGCTCTATGGGGCAGGGACCTCCATCCTCTTGTGTCTTTGACTCTTAACTGTATCTTGTATTTATCTGTATTTATTGTTATACTTTGTATTTATCTATTATTATCTTAATAACCCCCTGTTTGTATTATTATATTCTGCTGTACAGCGCTGCGTACATAAGTAGCGCTTTATAAATAAAGATATACATACATACATACATACTTATAACCTGTAATGACAGATTCCATAAATCTGTGCCAGCATTGGTATATGTGGCCCCAATTCTACAGCAACAGGTGAGGCATGGTGCCCACTTAATGCAGCTCTATAGGGTCCTGCCCCCATAAGTGATAAAAGGCACTACATTTGCCCAGTAGCAGTAACCCATAGCAATGAACACTTTTACATTGGGAACAGTGCTAAACAGTCACAAAAACACCATTTTACACAGCGCCTGCGATTGTTATTATAATCCCCCTTTAGTGCCTTATATTACATATCCCATATGGTGCTCTGTTCCTATGTAGAATCAAAGAAATCGCATTAGGCCGTATTCATTTACCGTCTGCTTGCAGTGTGGCCGCGGCGGCACAGGATACACTCTCTGCAAGGAAACACATGATATAAGTATCTATTTTCCTACTGCAATCGGCTGAGAATGACTCGACATACTTTATTTTTTTTGCCATGGCCTTTATTGTTTTTGACAAACGAGAGTCATTCTCAAAACTGTATTAAGGTTTCAAATATTGGCGCTGAGGGACCTGCTTCTAATGTGGCCATAGAAAACATATATAAATGGAGAGTCAGGGATACAGGGATTACTAAAAATTTGAATTATTTTCTTATAATATACAGTTTGGTCATTTCCCTATGGGACCAAATTGTACATTTTATACTTATAAAGTGATGTCATCAGTCAGGGTCGGACTGGGGGGGTGCAGGACCCACCGGGGCTGCAGCCCCAGGGACCCGCACCCCCCCAAGGTGCCTCCCCCGCTGCGCCCCCGCTGCGCACCCCCCCACAGGGGCCCCTGCCCGACGTCCTCCCCTGAACACGTATGTGAAACGCGTTAGGGGAGGACATCATAGGCCAGAGAAAGCAGCAATAGGGTCGGGTCTGGGCCACTGGGGCCCACCAGGACCGGGGGCCACCGGGTATTTTCCCGCTGTCCTGGTGGCCCAGTCCGACTCTGTCATCAGTTATAATTGAAGCTTATTGATGTAATTTCTGTCACATGACTCACTGAAATTATATAGTGAATAAAGTACCCCCTACTGTAAAATATAGGGATATTATAAGACACACACAGAGGAGTTCCTTATAATATATAGTGAATAAAGTACCCCCTACTGTAACATATAGGGATATTATAAGTCCCCGAGGAGTTCCTTATAATATATAGTGAATAAAGTACCCCCTACTGTAACATATAGGGATATTATAAGTCCCCGAAGAGTTCCTTATAATATATAGTGAATAAAGTACCCCCTATTGTAACATATAGGGATATTATAAGTCCCCGAGGAGTTCCTTATAATATATAGTGAATAAAGTGCCCCCTATTGTAACATATAGGGATATTATAAGTCCCCGAGGAGTTCCTTATAATATATAGTGAATAAAGTGCCCCCTATTGTAACATATAGGGATATTATAAGTCACAGAGGAGTTCCTTATAATATATAGTGAATAAAGTGCCCCCTATTGTAACATATAGGGATATTATAAGTCACAGAGGAGTTCCTTATAATATATGGTAAATAAAGTACCCCCTATTGTAACATATAGGGATATTATAAGTCACAGAGGAGTTCCTTATAATATATGGTAAATAAAGTACCCCCTATTGTAACATATAGGGATATTATAAGTCACAGAGGAGTTCCATGTCCATATAAAAGCACAATGCTGAAGGGCGAGTCATGGAACCCCAAGGTGACTTTTAATAAACTCATATTTTACAACAGGGGGTACTTTATTTATTATAAAATACAAGATTCAGCCAGTCATGTGACAGAAATTACATCACTAAGCTCCGATTAGAACTGATGACATCACTTTATAAGTAGATCATTTACAGTCTGGTCCCATTTTATACATACATACATATATAAGTAACATAAAGTTGATTATAACTTTTTAAAAAGCAGAAAACTTACATTGATGTAGACCACCCCTGGGGGTCCGGGGGGGCCTGGAGGTCCTGGCACACCTGGGCTTCCAGGTAGACCCTAGAAATGAATGTAGGGACAATAAGGCAGCCATCATACACTAAAGCTGTGTTCACAGTGGGGGTCATTTATAAAGTTAGCAAAGCGTAAATGTTTTTTGCAAATGGTTGTTTGTGCATTTTTCCCCCTAATATTCCCTCTGTGCATGTTTATTGTGTGCGAATAGATAGTTCTACTTTGTAAATATAACATTTGCAATTTGCAAAATCAGTTTAGCGAATATATATATATATATATATATATATAAAAAAAAAAAATATATATATATATGTATATATATATATTGATGGTATGCTGAAATAAATCACTGACTTGATTGATGCTATAGCTGTGAGTGCTTTCTACTGTTGAGTTTGAGATATATATATACGGATATAGGACCCATTATCCAGAATGCTTGGCACCAAGGGTGTTCCGGATAAGGGGTCTTTCCGTAATTTGGATCTTCATACCTTGTCTACTAAAAAAAATCAATAAACCATTACTTAAACCCAACAGGATTATTTTGCATCCAGTAAGAATTAATTATATCTTAGTTGGGATCAAATACAGGTACTGTTTTATTATTACAGAGAAAAGGGAATCATTTAACCATTAAATAAACCAAATAGGGCTGTTCTGCCCCAATAAGGGGTAATTTTATCTTAGTTGGGATCAAGTACAGGTACTGTTTTATTATTACAGAGAAAAGGGAATCATTTAACCATTAAATAAACCCAATAGGGCTGTTCTGCCCCCAATAAGGGGTAATTATATCTTAGTTGGGATCAAGTACAGGTACTGTTTTATTATTACAGAGAAAAGGGAATCATTTAACCATGAAATAAACCCAATAGGGCTGTTCTGCCCCCAATAAGGGGTAATTATATCTTAGTTGGGATCAAATACAAAGCACTGTTTATTTACAGAGAAAAAGGAAATCAATTTTAAAAATCTGAATTATTTGATTAAAATGGAGTCTATGGGAGACAGGCTTTCTGTAATTTGGAGCTTTCTGGATATCGGGTTTCCGGATAAGGGATCTCTTACCTGTATATATATATATATATATATATAAAATGACTTTCTTTGGAGTAATGAGATGTTTTGAATAAACTTTGTATTTCTTATATCTCCATCCTTTTGAGTAGAAGGAAATTTTGAAAACATAACATTAATATATCCAGGAGGTTTTGGGGGCTGTTTTCTACTCCATTTGGCTTTCTAACTATGTCTGACTTACTCCCCATTTCAAACATAAGTTAATGGAAAAAAATAAGCCATTGAAAGATATTTCCTTAGCCCAGGGATCCTCAACCTTTTATAAAAGTGAGCCACATTCAAATGGAAAAAGTTTTGGGGAGCAACACAAGCATGAAAAAAAGTTCCTGGAGGTACCAATGAGAGCTATAATTGGCTATTTCATAGCCCCATGTTGACTGGAAGCCTACATAAGGTTTTGGTTGGCAATAACACTGGGTTTTTATGCAATCAATGCTTGCCTCCTAACCAGAAATTTAAAAATAATACCTGCTTTGAGGCCACTGGGAGCAACATCCAAAGGGCTGGCGAGCAACATGTTGCTCACGAGCCACTGGTTGGGGATCACTGCCTTAGCCCAATGTGGAATAGAATAAAGGCATGACTTGTTTGTTACTCAAAGCACAAAGTTTGCAAAAATATTTTGTGAATATACTGATATGAATAAGATAAGGGAGATACCCTGTTCCACAACATGAGGCTTAGATGAGAGGTATTAGGAATATTCCATTGACTTTGGTGGAGAAATTATCATTTTTTGCTGACAAAAAACAATTATCCAAAAACCATTTATCTGCCATTGTTGGTACTGACTACACCTCAGGATGAAGGTAGAAATGGACTAATATGTTCGGGTGAACTCCCTTTACATCTCTAAATGTTATTTATACATTTTATCAAATACAAAAACAGGGAAATTGAACTCACAGAGTACAGCAGAGAGCCATATACATCTGATCTTCTATCCTGTTAAAAATAAATATTCTCGTCATAGATTCATTCTCCAGGAGAGAAGTGAAGACTGAAGAAAAAGCACAGAGAACATGGGAGTTTTTTAGGAAATCAACACAGCTTTCTCTTACCTCTTGGAATCGGGAAGGCAAATTACTTTGTGGGGGTCCAGGGGGTCCTGGTGGTCCGGGGGGTCCTAGTGGTCCGGGGGGTCCTGGAGGACCTGGTGGGCCCTGAGCTCCAGGAGGTCTAATTTCATTAGTAAGTATTTCACTGCAGTGATTAACACAGCCCTTAAGCAAAGAAGAACTGAGTAAGTCATTTCTAGCAGGGGCTTATTGTTCCACAATGTATGATAAACTGATAGGGGGGACATGAACAGAAGGCTTGTATATAACTCTTGATGTAGAGAGTAATATTCTGAGACTGTTTGCAACTGGTCTTCATTTTTTATTATTTGTTGTCTTTTAATGATTTCAATTACTTGCCAGTTTGTAATTTCCGCAGCTATCTGGTTGCTAGGGTTCAAATTACCTAAGCAACCAGGGAGTGGTTTGAATAAGAGACTGAAATAGGAATAGAAGAGGACCTAAATAGAAAAATAAGTAATAAAAAGTAACAATAACAATAAAACTGTAGCTTCACAGAGCAATAGATTTTTGGCTGCTGGGGTCAGTGACCCCCATTTGAAAGTTGGAAAGAATTAGAAGACTTATAGTCCTATACTATAAGGACAAATGGTTAAATATATGCAGATCTGGCGTTATTGGACAGACTGTCGAAATGCAACTACCTCTGCCCCCCCCCCCCGATGATACATCGGTGCATAAAGTCATAACTTTGTACTGGTATGATATGAGTCTTTAGGGGTTATGTAATAAAAGGTGCTAAGTTTGCCCCGTAACAACCAATCAGCTGGAAGCATTTCCTGGTCACCTGTTTTAAATTAGTTTTAAAATAGCCCCTCTAAAATAAAGTATTCTGTCCATATACAGACCTCTCCTGGATCTCCTTTTTCTCCCTAGAAAGTAAACAAAGACAACAGGCAATAGTAGTACATTGGCCAATATGTATACAGATATTGAAGGGAATTCACTAGACAGGTATGGGATCTGTTATTCCAAATATCCAGGACCTGGGGTTTTCCCAATTAGGGATCTCTCTGTAATTTGGGTCTCCATACTTTAAATCTACTAAAATATAATTTAAACATTTAATAAACACAATAGGACTTTTTTGCCCCCAATAAGGGGTAATTATATCTTAGTTGGGATCAAGTACAGGTACTGTTTTATTATTACAGAGAAAAGGGAATCATTTAACCATTAAATAAACCCAATAGGGCTGTTCTGCCCCCAATAAGGGGTAATTATATCTTAGTTGGGATCAAGTACAGGTACTGTTTTATTATTACAGAGAAAAGGGAATCATTTAACCATGAAATAAACCCAATAGGGCTGTTCTGCCCCCAATAAGGGGTAATTATATCTTAGTTGGGATCAAGTACAGGTACTGTTTTATTATTACAGAGAAAAGGGAATCATTTAACCATGAAATAAACCCAATAGGGCTGTTCTGCCCCAATAAGGGGTAATTATATCTTAGTTGGGATCAAGTACAGGTACTGTTTTATTATTACAGAGAAAAAGGAAATCAGTTTTAAAATGTGAATTATTTGATTAAAATGGAGTCCATGAGAGATGACGTTCCCGTAATTCAGAGCTTTCTCGGTAACAGGCATCCCCATAACAGATTCCATACCTGTTCTACAATGTTCATAATACTGCTCTATGCTCTATGAACTGACCTTAAGTCCTTGGGGCCCAGGCACTAGGGCAGGCAATGACGAAGCAATATCTCCCTATATACAGAAACAGGAGGCTGAATCAATGCATACTGATACTTCAGCAGAAAAGAATTCAGTGCATGTACTTACATTACAGCACAATGCTTGAGATACAGGCCCTGGTGGTCCCTGTGGGCCCGGCTCTCCCTTTTCCCCCTGAAGCCCATGGATTCCAGGAAGTCCAGTGTCCCCTTTGTCTCCCTATGGAAAAAGGTAATTCAAGACATTAAAACCAATACTGATAAAATGACAATAATTAGTACAGGTATGAGACCTGTCCAGAATGCTCAGGACCTGGAGTTTTTTTTTTCGGATAAGGGATTTTTCCGTAATTTGGATCTCCATGCCTTAAGTCTGCTTATATATAATGAAAACATAAAATAAATACAATAGGGCTGTTCTGCCCCCAATAAGGGGTAATTACCTGTATATCTTAGTTGGGATCAAGTACAGGTACTGTTTTATTATTACAGAGAAAAGGGAATCATTTATCCATGAAATAAACCCAATAGGGCTGTTCTGCCCCCAATAAGGGGTAATTATATCTTAGTTGGGATCAAGTACAGGTACTGTTTTATTATTACAGAGAAAAGGGAATCATTTAACCATGAAATAAACCCAATAGGGCTGTTCTGCCCCAATAAGGGGTAATTATATCTTAGTTGGGATCAAGTACAGGTACTGTTTTATTATTACAGAGAAAAGGGAATGATTTAACCATGAAATAAACCCAATAGGGCTGTTCTGCCCCAATAAGGGGTAATTATATCTTAGTTGGGATCAAGTACAGGTACTGTTTTATTATTACAGAGAAAAGGGAATCATTTAACCATGAAATAAACCCAATAGGGCTGTTCTGCCCCCAATAAGGGGTAATTATATCTTAGTTGGGATCAAGTACAGGTACTGTTTTATTATTACAGAGAAAAGGGAATCATTTTTAAAAATTGGCATTGTTTGATTAAAATGAAGTCTATGGGAGACGGCCTTCCCTTAATTTGGAGCTTTCTGGATAAGAGGTTTCTGGATAACGAGTCCAATGCCTTCTGGATAACGGGGAATGCCTTCGTAGGGAGCCAGGTCCCCTTTAAGACATCCAGTAGCTCTGGGTAAATCAATAAGCATTTCCATGGAACATAATTCTGTACAAAAATGCCCGACAGCAGGCAGTATGCGACTATTTAACTTAGTTACTAGAAAGCTGTTTAGTAGATGATCTTGTTTTGGTCATATACTTACTGGTAGGATGGTAGATGGATAGGCATATTTTTGCCTGTCATAAACAATAAGAAATAGTCCAACTGGAAGACTTAGAGAAAAGTACAAGACATGTAATTTAAATTACCTTTTGACCAATAGGACCTTGAATTCCAGGAGCCCCTTCCGGTCCCTGTTGACCTAGCATTCCAGGTAATCCATCCATTCCAGGCAACCCTGGTACCCCTGCCATGCCAGGACTGCCCTCTGGGCCAGGAAGTCCCTGGAGGCCTTGTATTCCAGGTAGACCCTGGGGTCCAGGTGGTCCTTCTGGTCCTCTTAGGCCTTCTTGTCCTTGGAGTCCCTCATAACCCTGAATCCCACTCTGGCCTGGGGGACCTCTTAAACCTGGTAGACCCTGCGGACCCTGATCTCCTTTTGGACCCATAGATCCAGGGTGCCCTGGGTGTCCTGGAGCTCCTGGGAGTCCAGGAGGTCCAGGGGGGCCTTGCGGACCTTCAGGACCTTGTATTCCTGGATGACCTTGAAGCCCTGGAGGTCCATGCTGTCCTTCAGGCCCTGGAGGACCAGGACGTTCCACAACAACCTAAAAATAATATAAGGGAACAGTGTTATAAAACTAAGCAAGTAATGCAATAAGCAAGTAATTCCTTAAAGCAATACTGCCATCGGAAAACAAGTTTTTTTCAAACCCCATCAGTTAATAGAGCTTCTCCAGCAGAATCCTGCATTGTAATCTGCTTTTCCCATGGGGCTAGCCATATTCTTCATTTCCCAGGGTGCCACAGCCATGTGACCTGTGCTCTGATAAACTTCACTCACACTTTACTGATGCGCTGCAAGTTGGAGTGATATCCCCCCCACCCCCAGCAGCCGATCAGCAGAACAATGGGAAGGGAGCAAGATAGCAGCTCCCAATACACTTCTAAAAATCTCACATTTTGATTAATCTTGGATAAATATTTTTAAAAAAAGCATTGGTGTTAATTGGATGAAAGTTTCAGATCGTCAAACTGAATTCTGACTGGATTTTGAAGCAACTTGTGTTTCGCCCAGTTCAATGAACATTTTTACGAAGAACTATTCCATTGCCATCAACCAAATTCCTAATTTTACAAATTACTTATTTAGTTTTAATCAGTTAAAATTCCAATATTTCCTGTGGGATTGTGAATAAGTTATGTTTTTGGCAAAGAGGGAGAAGATGTTGTTATTATGTTGGCTTTCTGGGGATCTGTTTACAGTAACAGAAATGCTATTAATATAATGAGATTGCACAGACTCTTTACTTGTTGAAAGGCATTCTCTTACCTCATTTCCACTTCCTTGGCCCTTGAATATCTCCACTGTTCCAGGTTGTCCTGGAATTCCCGGAGGTCCAGGAGGACCCTGGGGGCCTGGTGGTCCAGGCATCCCCATATGGCCCCTTTCACCAGTTCGACCTGGGCTTCCTGGAAGTCCTGGGGATCCAGGTTCTCCCATGTCCCCCTGTTAAACCACATAAATCAAGTCATTTTACCAATACAATTAGACATGTGGTATCCCTGTACCATATCCAGTCACTAGACAACCCATCATGGTTAAATATCTGTTTGAAACCTTGTGCTAATGAATGAACTGCCAAAATGTGACTGCCTTCTAATTGCTGAACAGTCTCCATTTGCAAAGGGTTTCCATAAAGCAGGTGTAACTTTCTTGCATTGAGTAGAGTTGACTTGGACCCAGGGGAACCCTGGATTTACTGCCACCCCCGACAAGGTACAGGTATAGGACCCATTATCCAGAATGCTTGGGACCAAGGGTATTCCGGATAAGGGATCTTTCCATAATTTGGATATCCATACCTTCAGTCTACTAAAAAATTAATAAAACATTCATTAAACCCAACAGGATTGTTTTGCATCCAATAAGGATTATTTATATCTTAGTTGGGATCAAGTACAGGTACTGTTTTATTATTACAGAGAAAAGGGAATCATTTAACCATGAAATAAACCCAATAGGGCTGTTCTGCCCCCAATAAGGGGTAATTATATCTTAGTTGGGATCAAGTACAGGTACTGTTTTATTATTACAGAGAAAAGGGAATCATTTAACCATTAAATAAACCCAATAGGGCTGTTCTGCCCCAATAAGGGGTAATTATATCTTAGTTGGGATCAAGTACAGGTACTGTTTTATTATTACAGAGAAAAGGGAATCATTTAACCATGAAATAAACCCAATAGGGCTGTTCTGCCCCAATAAGAGGTAATTATATCTTAGTTGGGATCAAGTACAGGTACTGTTTTATTATTACAGAGAAAAGGGAATCATTTAACCATTAAATAAACCCAATAGGGCTGTTCTGCCCCAATAAGGGGTAATTATATCTTAGTTGGGATCAAGTACAGGTACTGTTTTATTATTACAGAGAAAAGGGAATCATTTAACCATGAAATAAACCCAATAGGGCTGTTCTGCCCCCAATAAGGGGTAATTATATCTTAGTTGGGATCAAGTACAGGTACTGTTTTATTATTACAGAGAAAAGGGAATCATTTAACCATTAAATAAACCCAATAGGGCTGTTCTGCCCCAATAAGGGGTAATTATATCTTAGTTGGGATCAAGTACAGGTACTGTTTTATTATTACAGAGAAAAGGGAATCATTTAACCATGAAATAAACCCAATAGGGCTGTTCTGCCCCCAATAAGGGGTAATTATATCTTAGTTGGGATCAAGTACAGGTACTGTTTTATTATTACAGAGAAAAGGGAATCATTTAACCATTAAATAAACCCAATAGGGCTGTTCTGCCCCCAATAAGGGGTAATTATATCTTAGTTGGGATCAAGTACAGGTACTGTTTTATTATTACAGAGAAAAGGGAATCATTTAACCATTAAATAAACCCAATAGGGCTGTTCTGCCCCAATAAGGGGTAATTATATCTTAGTTGGGATCAAGTACAGGTACTGTTTTATTATTACAGAGAAAAGGGAATCATTTAACCATGAAATAAACCCAATAGGGCTGTTCTGCCCCAATAAGGGGTAATTATATCTTAGTTGGGATCAAGTACAGGTACTGTTTATTATTACAGAGAAAAGGGAATCATTTAACCATGAAATAAACCCAATAGGGCTGTTCTGCCCCAATAAGAGGTAATTATATCTTAGTTGGGATCAAGTACAGGTACTGTTTTATTATTACAGAGAAAAGGGAATCATTTAACCATGAAATAAACCCAATAGGGCTGTTCTGCCCCCAATAAGGGGTAATTATATCTTAGTTGGGATCAAGTACAGGTACTGTTTTATTATTACAGAGAAAAGGGAATCATTTAACCATGAAATAAACCCAATAGGGCTGTTCTGCCCCCAATAAGGGGTAATTATATCTTAGTTGGGATCAAGTACAGGTACTGTTTTATTATTACAGAGAAAAGGGAATCATTTAACCATTAAATAAACCCAATAGGGCTGTTCTGCCCCCAATAAGGATTATTTATATCGTAGTTTGGATCAGTTACATGGTACTGTTTTATTATTACAGACAAAAAGGAAATTATTTTAAAATTCTGAATTATTTGATTAAAATGGAGTCTATGGGAGACAGGCTTTCCATAATTCTGAGCTTTCTGGATAATGGGTTTCCGGATAAGGGATCCCATACCTATAGTAGTTTCAGGGTTCCCTGAGCGACCCGTGTCATTTGGAGCAGCACAATTACGCCTAAAGAGTTGCATTTGCATGCCAATCACCAGAAATGACACCAACAAACAGCGGATATGACGGCAGACAGACTGAAAATATTGGGTGCAACTGTGGCCCATTTGCTGCAAACACAGGTGCAATGGTATCCATTTTGGCAAATCAGGCACAATTGCATCAGTTGCAGTGCAATTGCATCAATAGAATCACCTGGTTATGTCCACAACCATACTGGAATTCTGGGTGCATTGTGGGGAAATAATGGAATTAAAATGCACTCAAAATTGCACTTTGCTCACTGCCTTTAGTGATTGTGCCCTATGGTGTTTTTGCACTTAATAAATGACCCCTAGCAATGGACAACCTGCCCTTGCCAATGGCCACTACCAACCTTTAATCCTGGAGGCCCAGGTACAGCAGGACAGGTACAGCCTGAGAGATTGAGCTGGTGAGATATGAAAGGTATAAAAAGTAAGCATTACATCTGTGATGGGATGAAGCCATGAATGTACAACCTGAGGTCCTAGCTTATTACATTGCATTATCCCCATGGAAATGATATAATGGAACCATGTACCAACTCCCTAACTTTTAGATACTCTGAATACTGAATCTTTCCTGAATACAGTATCAAGTTTTTTTGCATTTGACAATTCCAGATATTGGAGTTTGTTTATTTAGATTTGCCACGATCCACAGATTCAGTCCGGGCCTGTCTCGGAATGGCTGCCATATATCATTCTGAGATTGAACTTTCAAGCCCTTTACACTAAGATATGCCCTTTACATGGAAACGGAGCAGCCATAGGCAGATCTAATAAAACCACATTTACCTTGTCAGGGCCTGAATCCGAAATTCTGATTGGCAGTGTCACCCCTTGTGGTCCTGGGCAGAGAGGGAAAAAAACGTAGCATGAAAAACTTTATAAAAACAAGAAGAAGGGATGAAAGGGTGGAAAATAAGAATGTGCCAGTGCATTATACTCCTCGTAATATAGAAGGAATGTGCTTAGAAAATATCAGGCTCATTTACAGAGAAATTCCCCCCCAGACCCTACTAGTCCCGCCCATCTGAGCCACTTCCTATAGCCGCTGCCTATCCTACAGTGCAAAGGAGGCAGCAGGAAGTGGTTTAGATGGGCGGGACTAGTTTTGGGGGAAATTTCTCAGTAACTGAGCCTGATGCCCAGACCTGAACCTCCCAGGGCACTGCCACGATCCACCGGTCTCCCTCTCCGACACCATAGATAAGTTTCATTTAGGCGCGTTCGGGAAAGGGGTTGGAGGGTGTTGGGGGCCCCTGCAGGGTGGGTGTGAAGGTAGCGGGGGCCATTGTGGGGTGCAGGGGCCCCTGAGGCAGAAGCCCCGGTGGGCCCTGCACCCCCAGTCCGACCCTGAGGATAGGAACCAATCAGCCGCTAGACTGACCTGATGATTCTTGTGACTGCAGGGCTGTGATTGGCTATCCTCCCCCTACTGTGCTTCTGGCAGGGACCGTTAAGACACGCCCACCCCTCATTTAAAACTCAGACAAGGACCATAGCAGATCTATAGGGAGCTCCAATAGAGGGGCCAGTTATAAAGATAATTTTAGGCCCAAGGTAAAACCAGCCCCATATATTATTCATTATTACCTACAAGATTTTATTTTATGCTATATGCACATCATATATAAGCGGCTTGCGTTTAATGTTACTGTTCCCTTCTTTCTACAGTAGGCCTGTAGCCAGCAATCACTACTCAGCCTGAGATTGTGCTTGCCTATGGCTAAAGCTTTATATTTAAGTTAAATGATAGATAACATTATAGTACCTGACTATGCACTCTATCACTGTAATGTAAGGGGGGGGGGCTTCTTCTATAAAAACCCCAGCAGCCAAAGGGTATCTCTGCAAAGAATAGTTTTCTCCCCATCAGAGAGCTCCATTAACCTGAGCCACAATGTCTCTCATTTATACATGTGGTTATGGCCTAAGGGTTGCGAAAATCGGCGGACGGATTCATAAAATATTAAATGGGGGAAGGCAGCAATTTTTCCCCCTAACCAGGGTCGGACTGGGGGTTGCAGGGCCCACCAGGGCTCCCACCCCAGGGACCCTGCAGGTCCCCCCACCGGTCGCGTCCCCTAACCCCCCCCACACAGGCCCCCCTAACCCCCCGCAGGGTCCCCCACCCGACGTCCTCATCGAGTGCCCAATAATTTAACGCATCAGGAGAGGAACAGTCGGGCAGGGGGAGCACCGGCAAGGGTCGGGTCTGGGCCGCCGGGGCCCACTAGGACCAGGGCCCACCCCGGTGTCCCGGTGGCCCAGTCCGACCCTGTCCCTAACGATTAATTTACAATTTCCTATCACTTTACAGGAAAGTGTTTAATGATTGGGCACATTTATCAGTTAAAGGGGTCTTAATGATTTTCCTCGCTGAAAGAAATCATTAAAACATGAATGGATCAGTATGTGGCAACCCAAAAATTGAGTGCTCATTATTAAAGAGATACCGACACCAGAAATTAATTTTTTTTTTTACATGTCATGCCCAATGCTTTTACATTACATAAGTAATGTTCCTCTATGAGGGGGCGGCCATATTTGTGCATCAGGAGTCCATTCATATTAGAAACTATAACTGATAGGCTGAGAAGGGGCAGTTTCGAAACCACGAAAATCCAAATGTTGGTAAATCTGCCCCTAAGAGTTTGAAAATGAAAGCCCCATCACAGGTGCAATTTAGCCCCTTTCAGATAAACAAAGTGGAGCAATTTGTGGGCAAAGGGTGAGTTATAATAATTATAAACAGATTACATGCAATCAATACACAGACTTACCAAGATCCTCATTTCCCACAATGCTTTCCTGAAGACTAAAATCTTCTTCCTCCTCATCGCTCTTGGGTTTATCGGCATCGGGCAGTGATGTTGCGCTCTGTGGTATCGATTCAGCAAATTCCTGTGTATGTCATAAAGAAAAAAGGCTTCAGAACCTTACAAGACTACCAGCACCAACTCTTTACAGGAGAAGGAAAGGTACAATCACTGTAGGGTTCTAAATGTTAGGCGCCCCCCCCAGTGATTGTAATCACTTACCTTTAAATCACATTCTGGGTTGGACTGGGGGGTGCAGGGCCCACTAAGACTGCTGCCACAGGTGCCCTCGCCGGCTACATCCCCTGCACCCCCTAGGGGCCCCCGGAGCACCCCCTGACCCCCATAGGGGCCCCCGCTGAGCCTCCCTAACCCTTGCAGGGGTCCCGCCCGATGTCCTCCCCTGAACACACGAAAGTTTAGCGCGTCACGGGAGGAACACCATCGGCCAGTGGAACACCAGAAAAGGGTCGGGTCTGGGGCACTGGGATTCACTGGGTTTTTTCCCGGTGTCCCGGCGGCCCAGTCCAACCCTGATCACATTGCTATATTTGAAAACAAGTTTTCCATATAAATATGTATAGATTCATGGTCAGACTGGGCCGGTGGGACACTGGGATCCGATCCTTGCTGGGTGCTCTGGGGGGCGCAAATTTCCCTCTCCCGATGGTACTAAGTATGCACGCTCAAGGGAGTTGGGTGAGCGGCGGGGGCTGGGGGGTGTGTGGGGCCCCTGCGGTGGCAGCCCCGGTGGGCCCTGCACCCCCCAGTCTGACCCTGGATAGGTTGGTGATGCTACAGCAGGGGTGGGCAAACTATGGGTCTGCCGATTCCTGATTGGTGCGTGTGACGTCTGGAGGATGCTGGGGGTGAGCTGAAGGATGCTGGGGGGAGCTGGAGGATGCTGGGGGGAGCTGAAGGATGCTGGGGGGAGCTGGAGGATGTTGGGGATGATGCTGGGGTGGGGAGCTGCAGGATGCTGGGTGGGATGCTGGGGGGAGCTAAAGGATGCAGGGGGGCGCTGGAAGATAGTTACATAGTTACATAGTTACATAGTTACATAGGGTTGAAAAAAGACCTGTGTCCATCAAGTTCAACCCATCCAAGTAAACCCAGCACACCTAACCCACACCTACCAATCTATACACTCACATACATAAACTATAAATACAACCACTAGTACTAACTGTAGATATTAGTATCACAATAGCCTTGGATATTCTGATTGATCAAGAACTCATCCAGGCCCCTCTTAAAGGCATTAACAGAATCTGCCATTACCACATCACTAGGAAGGGCATTCCATAACCTCACTGCCCTCACCGTGAAAAACCACCTACGCTGCTTCAAATGGAAACTCCTTTCCTCTAATCTAAAGGGGTGACCTCTGGTGCGTTGATTGTTTTTATGGGAAAAAAGAACATCCCCCAACTGCCTATAATCCCCTCTAATGTACTTGTACAGAGTAATCATGTCCCCTCGCAAGCGCCTCTTTCCAGAGAAAACAACCCCCAACCTCGACAGTCTAACCTCATAGTTTAAATCTTCCATCCCCTTAACCAGTTTAGTTGCACGTCTCTGCACTCTCTCCAGCTCATTAATATCCTTCTTAAGGACTGGAGCCCAAAACTGCACTGCATACTCAAGGTGAGGCCTTACCAGGGACCTATAAAGGGGCAAAATTATGTTCTCATCCCTTGAGTCAATGCCCTTTTTTATACAAGACAGCACTTTATTTGCTTTAGTAGCCACAGAATGACACTGCCTGGAATTAGACAACTTGTTATCAACAAAAACCCCTAGATCCTTCTCCATTAAGGATACCCCCAACACACTACCATTCAGTAGATAGTTTGCGTTTATATTATTTCTACCAAAGTGCATAACTTTGCACTTATCAACATTGAACCTCATTTTCCAGTTTGCTGCCCAGTTATCTAATTTTGTCAAATCGCTCTGCAAAGCGGCAGCATCCTGCATGGAACTTATAGTTTTGCACAATTTAGTGTCATCAGCAAAAATAGAAACAGTACTCTCTATGCCCACCTCCAGGTCATTAATAAACAAGTTAAACAGCAAAGGCCCAAGGACTGACCCCTGCGGTACTCCACTAACCACACTGGTCCAATTAGAAAATGTTCCATTTACAACCACTCTTTGTACTCTATCCTTCAGCCAGTTCTCTATCCAATTACAAATATTATGTTCTAGGCCAATATTCCTTAATTTGATCATTAACCTTCTGTGAGGTACTGTATCAAACGCTTTAGCAAAGTCCAAGTAGATGACATCAACTGCCATTCCAGCATCAAGGTTCCTACTCACCTCCTCATAAAAGGCAACTAAATTAGTCTGGCAAGATCTGTTACGCATAAAACCATGCTGGCACAAACTAATAGTATTGTGAACTGCAATGTATTCAAGTACCCTATCCCTTATTACCCCTTCCAAAAGTTTTCCTACTACTGATGTCAGACTAACAGGCCTATAGTTTTCAGGCTGAGAACGGGATCCCTTTTTAAATAACGGCACCACATTAGCAATCCGCCAGTCTCTTGGCACCATGCCAGACCTCAATGAATCCTGAAAAATTAAGTGAAGAGGTTTGGCAATCACAGCGCTCAGCTCATTTAATACCCTGGGATGAATCCCATCCGGCCCTGGACCTTTGTTTACCTTTACATGTTCAAGTCTCTTTTGAATTTCCTCCCGAGTGACCCATGCGTCAGTAGCTAAATTACTAGAACTGGGCATATTACAAGGGAAGCCTTCATTATCTGGCTCCTCAGATGTATAGACAGATGAAAAATAAGAGTTCAAAATTTCAGCTTTTTCCCCGTTCTCATCAACCAACGTACCCCCCCGTGATAATAAAGTTCCCACCCCTTCTTGCTTCATTTTTTTACTATTCACATAATTAAAAAATAATTTTGGATTCTTTTTACTCCTAGCTGCAATATCCCTTTCCATCTCTATTTTAGCTTGCCTGATAGCTTTTTTGCTGCTTTATTTGCTTCCTTGTACCTGATGAAAGTTTCCGCTGTCCCAGCTAACTTGAATGCCCTAAAAGCACGTTTTTTCTTACCAACCTCGACAATAACACTTTTATTCAGCCATAAAGGTTTTGCTTTGCGATGCCTCTCCTTGCTTACTAGGGGGATATACTGTTGTGTATACCTACAAAGCAATGTTTTAAAGATGTTCCATTTTCCTTCTGTGTCTAACCCCATGAAAAGCCTTTCCCAGTTGACACATTGCAGAGATGCCCTTATACTGGCAAAGTCTGCACGTCTAAAATTGAGTGTTTTAGTTACTCCCTTATAGCGCTGTCTCTGCAGCATTATCTCAAAGGAGACCATGTTGTGATCACTGTTCCCCAAATGCTCACCCACACAAATGTTAGAGATGAGTTCATTATTATTAGAAATCACCAGGTCCAAAATAGCGTCATTCCTAGTGGGTTCTTGAACCGCCTGAAATAAAAAGTTGTCATTTAGCATATTTACAAACCTACTAGCTTTTTCTGACTTAGCCACCCCATTACTCCAGTCAATGTCCGGATAATTAAAGTCCCCCATAACAACAACTTGACCCAATTTTGAAGCCTCCTCCATTTGCAACAATAGCTGGGCCTCATCCCCCTCATCTATACGGGGTGGTTTGTAACATACACCAATGATCATTTTCTTTGTGACCTTCAGCCCTACTGAAATTTCTACCCAAAGAGATTCGACGTTTTCATTGGTAATGTCTTTATTACATGGCTTTAAGTCTGACTTTACGTAAAGACAAACCCCTCCACCCTTTTTAATCTCTCTGTCCCTCCTAAAAAGTGTATAACCATTTAAATTCACAGCCCAGTCGCATTTATCATCCCACCAGGTCTCAGTGATACCTATTAAATCATAATTTTCAATACATGCAATAGCTTGCAGCTCCCCTAATTTACCCGACAAGCTACGCGCATTAGCCAGCATGCAGCGGAGATTATTACTTCTCCCCCTGATGTTTACATTAGCTAAGGGAGAATTAGAGCTAAGGCAATTATGAGACTGCTTTCCTTGTAACGGAAGCTCCTTATCTGATAAACTATATGCCCCCCCCACTCCTCCCCCACAACCCTTTGCTAGTCCCCCTACCCCGTCTACACTAATTTTCCCATGGAATTCTAGCTCACCCACCCCCCCCTTGTCTAGTTTAAACACTCCTCCAACCTCTTAACCATTCTCTCCCCTAGATGTTGGGGAGGATGCTGGGGGGGAGCTGCAGGATGCTGGGGAGCTGAGCTGAGAGGCCCCGTGATTTTTGATGAAGTCAATGTGGCCCCTGAGCCAAAAAGTTTGCCCACCCCTGTGCTACAGCAAATTCTTTGCCGCTTTTTTTAAAGTATAATTCTCTCGCAGTTGACGATGTTATTTAACAAGGCTCTAGAACACAAAACTTATAACATCCCTGCCTGTAAACATTTATTGGAGGACTGAATTCTGCCACTTGCAAGTAATTCTAAAAATCCTTGGATTATGGCAAAGTACCCTGGTTGGCAGACCTTAGTCCTCCCTCCCTGGCCTCTCTCCTACCTTAAATACAATACAGTCAGGGCCAGGGGAGGAGGGACTGGTCAAAAGATTTTTCTACAGGGGGCCGGCGGGACCAAGTTACCCCGCTGACCCTGGTAGTGCAGAAATACAGTTTATTCAGGGAAGTAATTCAGTTTGATGGGGTTACATATTGGCTGCACCAGTGCTATGTATCTTTCACTTTATACATAAAATACAAAGCAAAACACCTTTGAAATCAATAAACACTGGGGTTTAGATTCAAAATCACAAGCCAATTATATGTTTCCATCTATAGAGTTGGAACTGAGCGGGGATGTGATGAGCTTTGGACTTTGCTCTTTGGCCATTTTTCAAGATGACTGTGTGATAACAGAGGCTAAGAAATTTCTCTTCATTACAGGAATTAAGGCGGCACACAGGCTTGTCCAACTGTTGTTCAACACAATGTGGTCCCATCAGGGAAGCCATCAGAATGTGTGGGGCCCGCACAGTGCTCTGCGCTGTCATTGCTTGATATGAAAGTTATGTACGTTTTACGTACTGTTTTATTATTACAGAGGTGGGGATATCGGGAGAAGATCTGCTCGCTTGGCGACATCGCCAAGCGAGCGGATCTGAAGGTGTATGGGCACCTTTAAGGAATTTGTTCCCAGAATCCCTTTGACTTACATCCATGCCCTTGTGATTACAGAGGTTTACAAATCATAACCGCAGAATAGGAATGTTAGCATCTCTCACACAGAGCTATAAATGTTGTAAAGTATATGAGACCCATCAGGTGTTCAGAAATATATAAAAAGCAGTGGAGCGGTGGAGCTCTAGGGGGCTGGAATGCATTGCGTGATGCTTATCTGGGCTGGCATCGGCATTCATGGGGAACAGTGGGCCCTTAGCTGGGGGGGGGACAGGGTGGGGCAGGAGTGGTGGGCAACTTGCTTGGGTTTTCCAGCGGGCCCCACCTCCCCCAGTCCAACACTGTTCTGCATTCAACTCCATCTTACCTGGACCATGAAAGGGACTACTCTCATACCACCATACCAATACTCTGTATCATTATGGGTGTACCACAGATCATCTGGCTACTACATTTTCTTAAAAACAATTCGAAACCTTGCCTTTTTCATGTTTTATGTCTATATAGTCAGTTAAGAACAACTAAATTAAAACTGTGTTGCATATACTGGACATACTTACTTGACCATCAGGAAGGGGATCCTGGTAAGATGTTGTTCTCAGGAGTTGGGTGGTCTCATGTAGAGCCACATAAGGTGTAGTTATCGCCTTGGTGTGTTGTTCTGTTGTAGTTTCAATATAGTTAGGGGTCTCATTCAACTCATTTCTAGGCGTTTCTCTTTCTTTTGCCTTTATATTACCAACTGTTGGAGCAATCTCCTTCAGGGTTGTAGGCCCCTGTGTCGTGGCTGTGGTTGTCTTCATGGCTGTAGTAGTAGGCTTTACAGAAGTAGTGGTTTGTTTCTGGGTTACTGGATGGTCTGTCTGGGGAATAGTCTCTTTGTTTACTTCCGGAGGTACCGTAAAGTGAGGCATCTCTGGCAGGGGAGGTGGAGTTAGCTTGATGCTTTCAGTTTTCTCATCAAGCTCATTGTCTGTTAAGGAGGTACATTAGTTAACGTAGGGGTAGGGGTTAAATTACAAGCAGAAGCATGGACTTAATTCACTTACTGTGACCATTGAGCCTTGGGACCAAATAAGAAGGCACTTTAATCCCAGATTCAGTTCAGGATGAATTTGAGCCTTTTTCTGCAATATTCAGATTCTGCTAAATCCAAGGGCCTGGCCGAACTGAATCCAAAGCCTTTAGACCATGTGATAACCCAAAGTGCGTTTCCCCCCCCACACATTTTTATACTCCTGGTTTCAGTTAATCTGACACAGAAGATTCAAGAGGAACTTCGGCTTCTATAAAAATATTTAAAGAGCCCCACACAGCACAGAAACCCCTAATATCCCTATCCCTGTAATCTGTTCCTTCCAACAGTAGGAATAAATACCATTTTTATATGCTGAAATCCAGCTGCAAAACTGTTCTTCTCTTTCTGCATCATTTGTAATCCTGGCAGGGGAGGAGGGACTAAAACACTGATGTTACACATTGTAACAACTTCTCCACAGCTTACAGACAGCATGCAGGAACTACATAACCCACAATGCATTGCACTGGGATGTTCCTTTCCTTATTGACATCACGTGTGCAGCAGGGAATTGTGGGATTGGGAGGAGGCAGGCTGAGGGACAGGCGCTACTGTTACAGTTTATTTGAGTCACAAAGTAGTCAGCCAGATCAGCAGGGGAACAGGGGGCGGGGCTTAGGGAACAGGGGGCGGGGCTTAGGGAACTGTTCCAAACCAGATTATTACATTAAACACAATGAAAAGGCTGCATATTGTTTAATTGATGTATATTGCAAAGTTGCTTGAAATTATGTTTACTTTTCAAAAAGCTCCCTTTCAGTATTTGGCCGAACCCCCCAAAAAATAGGATTTGGCTCATCCCTTGGACCAAGACAGCACGAGCAACAAAATGGAATCCAGAGAAGGGTAAAAGTAGTGAGTCATATGTTGTTTTCATACAAAACGTTCTCAATTCATATCATTAGACCTTAGATTAAGACTTATGTTTTCCTTAATGTCTCAATTCATTTATTTATTCCTTTATTAATTGTGACCTGTGTGCATTAGGAATGATCACATAGATAACCCATAATCACAAATATCAGCACCTTTTTAGGGAAATAAATAATAGTCTTAGATATGAATTTAATATGAATTTAGAACATCTTGTGTAAGTAAGTATCAGTGTATCCGTAATGCAATGGAAACAAAGGCTGAAAGGAAAAGGCAAGGTGCCATGATTAGGAATACATACAGATAAGACAAGTGATAATGAGCTCTGGAATAAGGGTTTTATCTGAATAATCCTTTGCAAACAGCTACCCCCAAAGAGGCACCCACCCCGCCGCCCCCTGCTGTACCTGAGTCCTCAAAAGTGGGCGAAGGGCTTGTGGGTTTTGGAGTAGTGATCTCTTTTTCCTTGGACCGGTCCGCAAATATTAGCCACTGAGCCTGTGCCGGGAGGAGATGGTTCATTGTTATTAGTGCAATAACTAACAGGGTCCTGCATCCCATTCTTTCCATGGTAGATAATGAGGATCCCAGGTTCTGCAACACAGGTTTTCTGTAGTCTTTGTGAATAGAAAAAAAAGAATCTGCCAGTGTAACCTTTGGCACCTAGTGTTCTTATCATCGGTGTAATGCAACACGCCCTGAGCTCACCTTTCATCCTGGAGGATAATCTGGAATGCTCATGGAATTACCCCAAGCATATCTTTGCTGTACCTGGATCTGTGCAGGTGTTTGTGAGATATATATATATATTTAATACATGGTCACATAGAGCAGACAGACTGTTAGCACTAATGCACAATACTCCATAACTGTCTGATAAATGGCAATAAATACCTTGGCCAGTTGACACGCCCAGTCTGATACCTATAAGGAATTTACATGCAAACATATACAATGTACAATGACTGGCCTGTGTTGGACTTCTTTCTGCTAAAAGATGTTTTGCCTCTTGTGAAAATATATTATTTCAGCCCAGACAAGATATGTTCTTGAGTTTTTCAAGCTACTGTATATCTTATCATTAAACATTGGCTCATTTAGGATACAAAAAGTTTGCCAGGCAAATGGCAATTACAAAGCTTTTCCGTGAACAAAGAACACGAACATTTGGTAAGCTGCTAAACCAAGAGTCTATCGGAACCTGGCTACCTACTGCTTCTTTAATTGTATTCTTCCAATCCTCCTCCTCCAAGAATGTCCAAGAACTATACATGGCCTATTATGACCAAGAGATCTATGCTGGTGGGACCATCTGCTCCTAGTAGAGCCACCCAAGCTAGACAGGTTGAAGGGCATAAGACAAGTGGAGGGGGGCTCTATAGACATGGTGAAGCCATTCCCCTAGGGGAGATAACCCTGAGGAGAAACCATTTAGTTTTAGAACTAGAGGAATAGAAAGCAAACAGAACTAGAGGTTTAGAACTAGAGGAATAGAAAGCAAAAAGAACGAGAGCTTTAGAACTAGAGTAATAGAAAGCAAAAAGAACTAGAGCTTTAGAACTAGAAGAATAGAAAGCAATTAGATCTAGAGCTTAAAGGAGAAGGAAAGGCTAAGTCACTTGGGGGTGCCAAAATGTTAAGCACCCCCAAGTGACTTAGAGTGCCTACCTTGTACCCCGGGCTGGTGCCCCTGTACGGAGGGAATAGCACCAGCCCGGGGCACCTGTAGACACCGCTTCCTCCTTCCTTTGCGCGCTGCCGGCGAAATCCGCCGGCGTATACGCAGTAGAGTGAAAAGCCGACTTTAATGTTTAAGTTCGGCTTTTCACTCTACTGCGCATGCGCGCGCAAGCGAGGAGGAAGGAGGAAGCGCCGGCAGCTACCCCGGGCTGGTGCTGTTCCCTCCGTACAGGGGCACCAGCCCGGGGTAAAAGGTAGGCGTTCTAAGTCACTTGGGGGTGCCTAACATTTTGGCACCCCCAAGTGACTTAGCCTTTCCTTCTCCTTTAAGAACGAGAGGAATAGAAAGCAATTAGATCTAGAGCTTAAGAACTAGAGGAATAGAAAGCAAACTGAACTGGAGCTTTAGAACTTGAGGATTATAAAGCAAACAGAACTAGAGCTTTAGAACTAGAAGAATAAAAAGCAAAAATAACTAGATCTTTAGAACTAGAGTAATAGAAAGCAAAAAGAACTAGAGCTTTAGAACTAGAGGAATAGAAAGCATAATGAACTAAAGCTTTAGAACTAGAGGAATAGAAAGCAAAAAGAACGAGAGCTTTAGAACTAAAGGAATAGAAAGCAAAAAGAACTAGAGCTTTAGAACTAGAGGAATAGAAAGCAAAAAGAACGAGAGCTTTGGAACTAGAGGAATAGAAAGCAAAAAGAACGAGAGCTTTAGAACTAGGGGAATAGAAGGCAAAAAGAACGAGAGCTTTAGAACTAGAGGAATAGAAAGCAAAAAGAACGAGAGCTTTAGAACTAGAGGAATAGAAAGCAAAAAGAACTAGAACTTTAGAACTAGAGAAATAAAAAGCAAAAAGAACGAGAGCTTTAGAACTGGAGGAATAGAAAGCAAAAAGAACTACAGCTTTAGAACTAGAGGAATAGAAAGCAAAAAGAACTAGAGCTTTAGAACTGGAGGAATAGAAAGCAAAAAGAACTAGAGCTTTAGAACTGGAGGAATAGAAAGCAAAAAGAACTAGAGCTTTAGAACTAGAGGAATAGAAAGCATAATGAACTAAAGCTTTAGAACTAGAGGAATAGAAAGCAAAAAGAACGAGAGCTTTAGAACTAAAGGAATAGAAAGCAAAAAGAACTAGAGCTTTAGAACTAGAGGAATAGAAAGCAAAAAGAACGAGAGCTTTGGAACTAGAGGAATAGAAAGCAAAAAGAACGAGAGCTTTAGAACTAGGGGAATAGAAGGCAAAAAGAACGAGAGCTTTAGAACTAGAGGAATAGAAAGCAAAAAGAACGAGAGCTTTAGAACTAGAGGAATAGAAAGCAAAAAGAACTAGAACTTTAGAACTAGAGAAATAAAAAGCAAAAAGAACGAGAGCTTTAGAACTGGAGGAATAGAAAGCAAAAAGAACTACAGCTTTAGAACTAGAGGAATAGAAAGCAAAAAGAACTAGAGCTTTAGAACTGGAGGAATAGAAAGCAAAAAGAACTAGAGCTTTAGAACTGGAGGAATAGAAAGCAAAAAGAACTAGAGCTTTAGAACTGGAGGAATAGAAAGCAAAAAGAACAAGCGATTTGGAACTAGAGGAATAAAAAGCAAACAGAACTAGAGCTGTAGAACAAGAGGAATAAAAAGCAAAAGGAACTACAGCTTTAATCAATTCCATAAGAATACTTGATGATCCTACACCTGCCTACATGCCCACTGCTTCCCCCTCCACCACTAAAACTATTCTGATTTGCTGTTAGTTAAATTTTGGCCTCAACCATCCACATTCGTACTTCATCATTCCTTCCTTTGTGACCACTTTTTCCCAATTCCTTTATAATTAATACATACCCTGTATTATTCCTTTTTCTTGTTATTCTTTATCCACCTCAACTTTTTGCTTGCCGGGTTTACCGGTTCCTAGGAACTCCTCTCTCTAATAAAACAGGGGTCCAGGGTTCCCTGTTGATCCCCCCTGTTGTGTTTAGTAGCAAATTCAATAGATTAGTAGCACTTCCAATACTTCTATGAGCACTCTCTCAACTGCCTTCTCTTATCTGTGCTCATAACATTATTCATGTGTATTCATCTAACAATATTTCTTGTCCACCTAAACTCCCCCTCCCATTGTTGACATTTCCCTCTTTCCTCCTCTTTCAAATTGCTTAATATTCCTATCACTCATCAACAATCTCCAATTCTCCAGTTCCATTATTCACATTTACCTATAGACTCCTTTTTCAATTTTGAACCTTAATTCCTAACTAGGATGTATTAACATCTGGGAAGGCCCTGAGCAGTGCCTCCCCCCACCCAACCTACTCTAGGTCCAACTCTTAATACCCTAACGTCCACACCAGCCTCTCTAAGGGCTACAGGACCACTGGGAACCCACAGCCCCCGCACTGCTCTTATAGTAATCCTCCACTGGATCCTATTAACACAATAAAGCATAAAACTGGTTCAAAAATCTGCTTTTGCAAATGATTTATATTAACCTAAACCATGTTAAGTCTTTGTTGTCTTTGTTTTTTAATGTTTTTTCCAAAAATGTATCTTTTATTAGAAAATAAACATTGATTTGACTATATTTATAGAATAAAAACAGCACAGAAATAATAACGAGAGACACAGCATATCCGAGAGTGATAGCATACAACAGTTTCTAACCACAGGCAGCCTACAGCCTTACTAAGGCTTTTCAGAAGGGGGTGAGATTTGTACTTCAGCAATATCTACAAAGGTCTCTGGCTGCATATAAGAAAGTTGTGCAGAGAAGCAGAATATTGGGTATCTTCTATTCCAATACATCCAAGTCACTGTTGGTCAGTCTGTGATTCTCTGCCTGATGATCTCCTATTTATCATTGCTTTCCAATCAAATTAGCAGATGTCCCAATGTCTTTCCCCAAAGGCACAATAAGTAGCCATGGTTTTAGCATTGTTATAATATTCTGAATATCAGTAGTGCATTATATGTGTTTTCGAAGAACAGAGAACACAGATTGGGCCAGATACCTGCATCAATTGGTTTCTCAGTGTCTAAACAAGATTGCAGCTGAAGCTATGTCTCTGCTCTTAGGACCTGGTATTTTGGAACTGTTTCACCAAGTTTGTGAATACTTCCAGGCCCTCCACAAGTCCATCCCCAGTAGTTGCACAACAGCCCTGCACGTGCCATGGGTGGCCTTGTATCTTCGGCAAGCCTAATTCTTCTGCCACCTCCATTGGCCTCCTGGCACCGGGAAGATCCTGTTTATTGGCCATCACCACAAATGGGACACCTCTCATTTCGTCAGTGTCCAGAATGGCTTCCAGCTCCAGCCTGGCTTCCTGGAACCTCTCACAGTCAGCACTGTCCACAATAAAGACCAGGCCATCTGTGTTGGTTAAATAATAATTCCAAAGGGGTTTAAGCTTCGCCTGATACCCCATATCCCATACAGTGAAGGACACGTCACTCATGGGCTCCAGTGTCTCAACGTTGAATCCGATGGTGGGGATTGTAGTGACGGTCTTATTAAACTTTAGTTTGTACAGGACTGTGGTTTTGCCAGCTGCATCCAGACCCAGCATGATGATTCTGGCCTTGGTGCCAATGAAGCCCATAAGGGCTTGGTAGAGGGAACTAAAGAGATTGCCCATGGCTGCTGCTTCTATAGTGATGTCCTCCCTCTTGATAGTTTTGCTGAGGATCTTCTTGCCTCTGATTCTTTTACTGGGGATCTGCCAGCTCTTTTTAGTGCCTTCTCTGGAGATCTGCCTGCTCTCTTTGGACTCTGTAATGAGCTTTGCCTGCTGCTCCCATTATATATACCCATCCTTCCCTGCCAGATAGCACTTGGTGCAAGGTAATAAAGACGCTGTGACTGCAGGAATTCCCTGCCCCGCTCTGTCATTCTGTGCTCTGTTGGAGGAATTTACAACAACCTGTTCTGACACAAACAGTGATGACAGAAGCAAAGGAAGTGACATCAAGCAAAAGGGAACATCGAAGCCAACTTTATTTCAAACTGAAGTTTAACAAAAATACACTGTTTTCAAAAGCACCAAGAACAACTACTCACATCCTACAGTATAACAACAACAGAAGCGCCATGTGTTGTCTGTATGTACTGTATGAGAATTCTGCATTACAGTAAGGTCTAAGAAGCAAGTCTTGCATGGCCTATTACAACCAAGAGATCTATGCTGGTGGGACCATCTGCTCCTAGTAGAGCCACCCAAGCTAGACAGGTTGAAGGGCAGGGGTCACAGGAAAAGTGGCCCATAAGACAAGTGGAGGGGGGCTCTATAGACATGGTGAAGCCATTCCCCCAGGGCAGATATCCCTAAGGAGAAACCATTTGCTATAGGGTCAAAAGGAGGCAGTACTCTCTGCACTAATCACTGTAGGCCCATTCCCTACAAGCTTTGAAATAAGTTAGGAATAGAAAGCAAAAATAACTAGAGCTTTAGAACTGGAGGAATAGAAAGCAAAGAGAACTAGATCTTTAGAACTAGAGTAACACAAAGCAAAGAGAACTAGAGCTTTAGATCTAGAGGAATAGAAAGCAAACAGAACTAGAGCTTTAGAACTAGAGGAATAGAAAGCAAATAGAACGAGAGCTTTAGAACTAGAGGAATAGAAAGCAAAAAGAACTAGAGCTCTAGAACTAGAGGAATAGAAAGCAAAAAGAACTAGAAGTGAAGTACTGTTACTTAAAGTTCAGCCTCAACAATTCACATTCATACTTCAGCGTTCCTTCCTCCATATTACCCTTAATACTTTCTGTGTTACTGATCCACAATATTTTTGACCACTTTTTCCCAATTCCTTTATAATTAAGACATACCCTTTCAGATGGTCCTGTATTCTTCTTTTTTCTTGTTATTCTTTATCCACCTCAACTTTTTGCTTCCTGGCTTTACCGGTCCCCAGGAACTCCTCTCTGAGTTATCGTCTAATAAAACAGGGGTCCAGGGTTCCCTGTTTATCCCCACTTGTGTTGTGTTTAGTGGCAAATTCAATAGATTAGTAGCACTGCCATAATACTATGAGCACTCTCTCAACTGCCTTTTCTTCTCTGTGCTCATAACATTATTTACCATTCCAATTCATTCTTCCTAGTTCTCTACAAACTGCTCTGTTGTGTATTCATGTAACAATATTTCTTGTCCACCTAAACTCCCCCTCCCATTGTTGACATTTCCCTCTAGACTCCTCTTTCAAATTGCTTAATATTCCTATCACTCATCAACAATCTCCAATTCTCCAGTTCCATTATTCACATTCACTTATAGACTCCTTTTTCAATTTCGAACCTTAATTCTTAATTAGGATGTACTTACTCTAGGTCCACCCCTGGTACCCTGATGTCCACCCCTGATACCCTTGTACAAATTGAACCTTAACCCGCACACCCTTAGCTCTCCAAAAAAACACTCACCGCTCGGTGCACAATGCCCAGGGGGATCGGCACCCCCTCCACAGACTCCAAACAAATAGCAGTGGCACTCAAGAGCTTCAAGCGGGACTAGCCCTTAAAATTCTTTATTGCGGAAAAACATGCAACGTTTCGAGGCAAAAACCGCCCCTTTGTCAAGCATACCCCTGATACCCTGACATCCACCCCTGATACCCTGACATCCACCCCTGATACCCTGACGTCCACCCCTGATACCCTGACGTCCACCCCTGATATCCTGACGTCCACCCCTGATACCCGGACATCCACCCCTGATACCCTGACGTCCACCCCTGATACCCTGACGTCCACCCCTGATACCCTGCCGTCCACCCCTGATACCCTGACATCCACCCCAGCCTCACTAAGGGCTACTGCAGCCCCTGGAACCCACAGCCCCCGCACTACCCTTATAATAATCCTCCCTGGATCCTATTAATATAATAAAGCATAAAACTGGTTGACAAATCTGCTTTTGCAATTGATTAATATTAACCTAAACCATGTCCAGTTTGTCTTTGTTTTTTAAAGTTTTTTTTTTCAAATATTTGCCTTTCTATTCTATCTCTTGCCATAATGGATTTTAAAATATTATCTGCTTATTGGATGGATGGGTGGGGAATAAAAAGCTGATATTCTCTTGGGCTACATTATTATTTTTATTGTTACTTTTAATTGTTTATCTTCTCCTATTTATCTTTCCATAATGCCTGGTTGCTAGAGTAAGTGGTACCCAACAACCACATAGCAACAATAATTCCAAAGTAGAGAGCAATAAAACAAAAATCAAATGAATTAAAGAACCAAAAAGTGGCTCTAGTTGCAGATTGTATTAGAACATATTTTTAAGTGAACTGTCCCTTTAAAACACTTAACTTTAATCACTTCACCTTCTTGTTTCATCCTCAATGTTTTAATATCTCCTATCCACCTGTTTCCCCTTATATGTTTCACATTACAATATACATTTTTAGCTGTTTTAATTATGGTTTCATGATTGCTTAATATTCCATATTTGGTGAACTTGTCTAAAATCACCCTATTTAGTGCAGCTGGACATGTTATATAAACTCACATTCTACTTCTCTTCCAGATGGCATGTTTATTGATAAAGTAAGTGTCCTTGCTGTGTTTTTCTGCACTGCTGGTTCAGACTCTAAAAACAATGTAGCTAATGACAGCTCTTCTGCAGTCAAGACTCCTTTTTGACAATGCCTTTTGCAACATTTTTTTTCAACAGTCAGAACCAGCAATGCAGAGAATAGAAAGGGACTTTCAGGAGCAAGTAGATTTGCAAATAAAACCTAAAGCTTTTGTATACACTTCATTAACATGTAATTTAATTGTACATTGGATGGTTCACAATAAGTGCAAAAATGTTCTTTTTCCCCGTAATGTATAAATGTATCTTTTATTAGAAAATAAACATTAATTTGACTATATTTATAGAATAAAAACAGCACAGAAATAATAACGAGAGACACAGCATATCTGAGAGTGATAACATACAACAGTTTCTAACCACAGGCAGCCTACAGCCTTACTAAGGCTTTTCAGAAGGGGGTGAGATTTGTAGTTCAGCAATATCTACAAAGGTCTCTGGCTGCATATAGGAAAGTTGCGCAGAGAAGCAGAATATTGGGTATCTTCTATTCCAATACACCCAAGTCACTGTTGGTCAGTCTGTGATTCTCTGCCTGATGCTCTCCTATTTATCATTGCTTTCCAATTAAATTAGCAGATGTCCCAATGTCTTTCCCCAAATGCACAATAAGTAGCCATGGTCTCAGCATTGTTATAATAATCTGAATATCAGTAGTGCATTATATGTGTTTTCAGTGAACGGAGAACACAGATTGGGCCAGATACCTGCATCAATTGGTTTCCCAGTGTCTAAACAAGATTGCAGCTGAAGCTGGGTCTCTGCTCTTAGGACCTGGTATTTTGGAACTGTTTCACCAAGTTTGTGAATACTTCCAGGCCCTCCACAAGTCCATCCCCAGTAGTTGCACAACAGCCCTGCACGTGCCACGGGTGGCCTTGTATCTTCGGCAAGCCTAATTCTTCTGCCACCTCCATTGGCCTCCTGGAACCGGGAAGATCCTGTTTATTGGCCATCACCACAAATGGGACACCTCTCATTTCGTCAGTGTCCAGAATGGCTTCCAGCTCCAGCCTGGCTTCCTGGAACCTCTCACAGTCAGCACTGTCCACAACAAAGACCAGGCCATCTGCGTTGGTGAAATAATACTTCCAAAGGGCTCTAATCCTTCCCTGACCCCCCACATCCCATACAGTGAAGGACACGTTATGCATGGGCTCCACTGTCTCAACGTTGAATCCAATGGTGGGGATTGTAGTGACGGTCTCATTAAACTTTAGTTTGTACAGGACTGTGGTTTTGCCAGCTGCATCCAGACCCAGCATAATGATTCTGGCCTTGGTGCCATGGAAGCCCATAAGGATTTGGTAGAGGGAACTAAAGAGATTGCCCATGGCTGCTGCTTCTATAGTGATGTGCTCCCTTTTGATAGTTTTGCTGAGGATCTTCTGGCCTCTGATTCTTTTACTGGGGATCTGCCAGCTCTTTTTAGTGCCTTCTCTGGAGATCTGCCTGCTCTCTTTGGACTCTGTAATGAGCTTTGCCTGCTGCTCCCATTATATATACCCATCCTTCCCTGACAGATAGCACTTGGTGCAAGGTAATAAAGACGCTGTGACTGCAGGAATTCCCTGCCCTGCTCTGTCATTCTGTGCTCTGTTGGAGGAATTTACAACAACCTGTTCTGACACAAACAGTGATGACAGAAGCAAAGGAAGTGACATCAAGCAAAAGGGACCTCAGAGCCAACTTTATTTCAAACTGAAGTTTAACAAAAATACACTGTTTTCAAAAGCACCGAGAATGTGCACAAACATGTTTTTGTTATAACAACAGAAAGGTGATGTAAGCATTGCTTCACTGCTAGTATATTTTGTGTAAGGCATGAAGGTTAATGTTCTTCACTCAGGCTGTTGCTGAACTACAACTACTCCCATCCTGCAGTTTAACAACAACAGAAGTGACATGTGTTGTCTGTATGTACTGTATGAGAATTCTGCGTGACAGTAAGGTCTAGGAAGCCAGATAGAAGGGATCTTTTACTAAGGCAATGTACAGAAAAAAGGGCAGCTGACCATATTTTAGTGACAATGTTATGCAATGTTATTTATTAACACAGTGCAGTGGGTAAAGTCAGGGGTGTAATTAGGTCCAACGCAACAACGCACGCACCGACATCATGTGTCCCACCCTGATTGAAGGGTGCAAGGGATTTACCCCACTTTCATTTGCTGCGCAGCCACGATTCTGGGTCGGAATGGGCCCAGACCTGACCCCTGCCAGCGCTCCCCTGCCATCAATTCCTCCCCTGATGCTTTAAACTTATGCACTCTCCAGGAAGGGCGTCGGGTGGGGGACCCTGAGAGGCGTTAGGGAGGCTCAGTGGGGGTTAAGGGAGGCTCAGTGGGGGGACCCTGTGGGGATTAAGGGAAGCTCAGTGGGGGGACCCTGCAGGGGGTAAGGGAAGCTCAGTGGGGGGACCCTGCAGGGGGTAAGGGAAGCTCAGCGTGGGGCCCCTGCGCAGGGGGTGGGGGGGTTGGGGGGTGCAGAGATGTGGCCAGCAGGGGCCACAAGGGAGGCTTAGTGGGGGAAACCTGTGGGGGATTAGGGAGGCTCAGCGGGGGCCCCTGCAGGGGGTTAGGGAGGCTCAGTGGGGGACCCTGCGCAGGGGGGGGTTGGGGGGTGCAGAGATGTGGCCAGCAGGGGCCACAAGGGAGGCTTAGTGGGGGAAACCTGTGGGGGATTAGGGAGGCTCAGCGGGGGCCCCTGCAGGGGGTTAGGGAGGCTCAGTGGGGGACCCTGCGCGGGGGGGGGTTGGGGGGTGCAGAGATGTGGCCAGCAGGGGCCCTTGCAGGGTGTAAGGGAGGCTCAGTGGGGGAACCCTGTGTGGGGTTAGGGAGGCTCAGCGGGGGGTAAATAAGGCTCAGTGGGGGAACCCTATTGGGTGTTAGGGAGGCTCAGTGGGGGCCCCTGCGAGGGATAAGGGAGGCTCAGCGGGGGGCAAGGGAGGCTCACCGTGGGGCCCCTGCGGGGGGTTGGAGACATGGTTGGCGGGGGCACCTGCAGGGCCCCTGGGACGGCAGCCCCGGTGGGCCCTGCACACCCTAGTCCAACCCTTCCACTATTCATACATTTAAACCAGGGTAGAAATATTGTTTTTTATTGTCTGAAACCACGCAAAGGATCCTGTCATTCTGTGTATGACTGTGTGTAACTAACAATCTGTACTGACTGTAATTATTAACCTCCTTGCAGTTTATATACAGATATAAGTTCACATTGGGCAGAAATGAGCTACAAATAAAGACATCCCTGCACAACCTTTACTGAGCTGGGAATGGGAAACAGTTTCCTGTTCTGCCACAGACACTAACCACAGCAGCACAGGAAGTGACATCATGCAAGAGAAGCTACAGAATGCAACTTTATGTGTAACCAAGAAACCATAACAAAATGACATAACTCTCCAGAGAACAATCAAACTGGGGTTAAATGGCGGAGCTAGGGTTACAATAAACCACCAGCTAGCCCTGGGGCTGGAATGACATAGTTACTGTATAGATCTCCTCTCATTCCCTAAGACAAAAAGGAACACCAAGAGCCCCAATAGTGTAATATGTTTTTACAAGGAGTAATGGTAGAATAAACAAATTAATACTCACAAACCAGGGTTACCAATAGGCCACCACTGTATAGGCAGGTGGGGAGATTATCCGGACCCCACTCAGGAATAAGAAGTCCCTCTCTGTAGAAGGAAGAAAAATGGGGATAACACCCCTCCCCTCGGGGTGGACTCGGTATAATGATAAGACAAAACAGAGGCGCCAAAAGGATAAAATTAGCTAAAAACACTTAAAAACCCAATGGGTAATTCAGAGGAGGTAGTAATGAACTTACCTCCTCCAGGCAGACACCAACAAAAGTGGTAATTTTCAATAATAGTTTATTCACAACAATATTGCAACGCGTTTCGCGGGCATTTCCTGCTTCATCAGGCAATGTAGAATAGGAGCAAAAACCTAAAAACACAGAGACAGGCAAGTTATTGTAAAACATTGTTGTATACGGCTGTTTGAATTATGGGGAAGTGAAGGTACTGATATGAGTGATGTATGGAGGAGTGCGGATATACGGTGAATAATAGCAGTTGGGGGGAGCAGCACAGAGGCTCCTGGTGTGTTTATACAAAGACACTGGTAAGTTTCATTCACTCTATCTTAATTTTATTGATTTCTTTCTTTTTTTTGCTGTTTTAGTTATCTGTGCTACATCCCCTTGCTTTTAATATACCTTAGTTCACGTTCTCTATTATGTTACCATTTTATGTCTCCCATATAGTTTAATTTTTTATGTCTCCCACCCAGATACTTTGTTTCCCATTTAGATTAATATATACCAACAGCCCATCCCCCATGTCCATCAGCACTTGCTTCCCCATGTTGTTTTCACCTTCCCTCCCATATACTTGGTCCAAGGGCTCCCCTCACTACCTTCCTGCCCCTTTCCCTTCCCTACTTTCTTCTTTTCCTTTCCCTCCCCAACTGCTATTATTCACCGTATATCCGCACTCCTCCATACATCACTCATATCAGTACCTTCACTTGCCTGTCTCTGTGTTTTTAGTTGTTTTTTTGCTCCTATTCTACATTGCCTGATGAAGCAGGAAATGCCTGTGAAACGCGTTGCAATATTGTTGTGAATAAACTATTATTGAAAATTACCACTTTTGTTGGTGTCTGCCTGGAGGAGGTAAGTTCATTACTACCTCCTCTGAATTACCCATTGGGTTTTCAAGTGTTTTTAGCTAATTTTATCCTTTTGGCGCCTCTGTTTTGTCTTATCATCCTTTCATTCCCTGACTGGGATCAATCCTGATCATTGTAAAGCACCAATACTATTTTTCCTGTCTACAAAGACTTTGGCTCCATCTGGTGGTAAATCCAGATACTTGCATTTGAGGGGATACATTACTGTATTACTGTATGTTTTCTATGAAATTCTCTTGCTTTTGGATAGTGATTATCAAAGCATTACCCTGTACTCGTTATTAGTTCATCCACCTGAAGCTGAAAATGATTATTGGGTGTATTTGCTGGAAGGATTTTTAAATAAATGGGGTCCGTGACTTCTCTGGATTACCTTCTGGGTTACCCTAGGTCTTGTTTTGGACTCCTGTACTGAGGCCTACCTCCACTTTAGGCCCCCTGGCCGACCCACCTCGTGTTAGGATAAGGGGTTCTTTCCGTAATTTGGATCTCCATACCTTAAGCCTACTAAAAAATCAATAAAACAGTAATTAAACCCAACAGGATTGTTTTGCCCCCAATAAGGGTTATTTATATCTTAGTTGGGATCAAGTACAGGTACTGTTTTATTATTACAGAGAAAAGGGAATCATTTAACCATTAAATAAACCCAATAGGGCTGTTCTGCCCCAATAAGGGGTAATTATATCTTAGTTGGGATCAAGTACAGGTACTGTTTTATTATTACAGAGAAAAGGGAATCATTTAACCATGAAATAAACCCAATAGGGCTGTTCTGCCCCCAATAAGGGGTAATTATATCTTAGTTGGGATCAAGTACAGGTACTGTTTTATTATTACAGAGAAAAGGGAATCATTTAACCATGAAATAAACCCAATAGGGCTGTTCTGCCCCCAATAAGGGGTAATTATATCTTAGTTGGGATCAAGTACAGGTACTGTTTTATTATTACAGAGAAAAGGGAATCATTTAACCATTAAATAAACCCAATAGGACTGTTCTGCCCCCAATAAGGGGTAATTATATCTTAGTTGGGATCAAGTACAGGTACTGTTTTATTATTACAGAGAAAAGGGAATCATTTAACCATGAAATAAACCCAATAGGGCTGTTCTGCCCCAATAAGGGGTAATTATATCTTAGTTGGGATCAAGTACAGGTACTGTTTTATTATTACAGAGAAAAGGGAATCATTTAACCATGAAATAAACCCAATAGGGCTGTTCTGCCCCAATAAGGGGTAATTATATCTTAGTTGGGATCAAGTACAGGTACTGTTTTATTATTACAGAGAAAAGGGAATCATTTAACCATGAAATAAACCCAATAGGGCTGTTCTGCCCCCAATAAGGGGTAATTATATCTTAGTTGGGATCAAGTACAGGTACTGTTTTATTACTACAGAGAAAAAGGAAATCAGTTTTAAAATTCTGAATTATTTGATTAAAATGGAGTCTATGGGAGATGGCCTTTCTGTAATTCGGAGCTTTCTGGATAACAGGTTTCCGGATAAGGGGTCCGATACCTGTATTATTTATATAAATTACGCAGCGCTTTACAGAATAGAGGGGTACAAAAGTTAACATGTACATATACATATAAACAATTCACAAAAATGGTTTGCAGTTGCATTTGGATGAGGATACACTAGTGGGAGGGCCCTGCTCGCAAGAGCTTACATTCTAAAAGGGAGGGCTGAGACATAAGGACAGGGTAACTAGCATGGCGTTAGAGATGTTTGTTTTTAGCTTTGATGGAGTATTTATGTTTTTACCTCTTGCAGATCCTCTTAATTGGATTTTCACAATGTATTCATTGGAAATATTGGTGTCTGGATGTGTCACTTTAATTATATACATTTGTATGGTTAATGCGCTGCTTCTTGTCATTGGAATTGTTGCCACTAGGTGGGGTAAGTAAATAAATTGGATTGTTAATGTGCGTTCGTTTTGCTTGATAAAGGGCCTAAATTGGCTCGAAAAGTCGCTGTAATGCCCTAAATCTGCAATAAAGACATTTTAATGGATTAATAATTGCGGTGCTGCTCAAGTTTGATTTCCCTTCACGCATCAAGCAAAAGCTACTGTTTTATTACTGCAGAGAAAAAGGAAATCAGTTACATAATTGCTTCAAATAGACTCAAAATAACTGCGCTCCTACAGCTTGTGGAGGAAGTCATGAAACGCTATTATTTCAGACTCCATTGCTCGCAATGAATCAGGGCTTTATTTAGGCAATTGATAAATATGGCTGAACGCAGCACAGCCAAAAGCAAACACTGCAGTAAAAAGTGGAATTTCTCTGGTCTGTTGTTGTAGTAAAGGGTTATTCATATTAACTCTTAACTCTTAATATGATGTAGAGAGTAATATTCTGAGACAATTTGCAATTGGTCTTTATTTTTTATTATTTATAGTTTTTTAATTATTTCAATCTTTGTTCAGCACCTGTACAGTTTGGAGTGTCTGGTTGCTAGGGTCCAAATTACCTTAGCAGCAGGGGATTAGTTTAAATGAGAGACTGATATAGGAATATGAAATGACCCAAATACAAAAAACAAACAAGTTTTAAAAAGTAACAATAACAATAAAACTGGAGCCACACAGAGCAATAGTTTTTTGGCTGCCGGGGTCAGTGACCCCCATTTGAAAGCTGCAAAGAGTTAGAAGAAAACGGCAAAGAAAGCAAAGTTACTTCCTGCTGAAACCAAATCTCATATATTCTTGCTCAGTGCGGCATTTGTTTCAGTTGCTATTCAAGAACCATCCAGAGGGTGACAGAAGAAATCTACTTTTGTATCTGGGATTGAATGATGAAACATGAGGGCCTTTGTGCAGAATGGCAGAGAGTTGTATTAGAGTAATAGCCCTCGGGCACAAAACAAGAGCCGGTCTGCACTCCCACACCCACTATCAGTATATAGATATTGGCTCAATATAAAGGCATCTGAAAGCTGCAAAGAGTTAGAAGAAGGCAGTAATTAAAAAACTATTAGAGATAAATAATGAAGACCAATTGAAAAGTTGCTTAGAATCAGCCATCAGTGTAGGACAGGCCAGAATCAGTGTAGGACAGGCCAGACCGGGGGTGAGTGAGTGTAGGACTGGCCAGACCGGGGGTGAGTGAGTGTAGGACAGGCCAGACCGGGGGTGAGTGAGTGTAGGACTGGCCAGACCGGGGGTGAGTGAGTGTAGTGCAGGCCAGACCGGGGGTGAGTGAGTGTAGGACTGGCCAGACCGGGGGTGAGTGAGTGTAGTGCAGGCCAGACCGGGGGTGAGTGAGTGTAGGACTGGCCAGACCGGGGGTGAGTGAGTGTAGGACAGGCCAGACCAGGGGTGAGTGAGTGTAGGACTGGCCAGACCGGGGGTGAGTGAGTGTAGGACAGGCCAGACCGGGGGTGAGTGAGTGTAGGACTGGCCAGACCGGGGGTGAGTGAGTGTAGGACAGGCCAGACCGGGGTGAGTGAGTGTAGGACAGGCCAGACTGGGGGTGAGTGAGTGTAGGACTGGCCAGACCGGGGTGAGTGAGTGTAGGACAGGCCAGACCGGGGGCGAGTGAGTGTAGGACAGGCCAGACCGGGGTGAGTGAGTGTAGGACAGGCCAGACTGGGGTGAGTGAGTGTAGGACTGGCCAGACCGGGGTTGAGTGAGTGTAGGACTGGCCAGACCGGGGGCGAGTGAGTGTAGGACAGGCCAGACCGGGGATGAGTGAGTGTAGGACAGGCCAGACCGGGGGTGAGTGAGTGTAGGACAGGCCAGACCGGGGGTGAGTGAGTGTAGGACTGGCCAGACCGGGGGTGAGTGAGTGTAGGACAGGCCAGACCGGGGGTGAGTGAGTGTAGGACTGGCCAGACTGGGGGTGAGTGGGTGTAGGACTGGCCAGACCGGGGGTGAGTGTAGGACAGGCCAGACCGGGGGTGAGTGAGTGTAGGACAGGCCAGACCGGGGGTGAGTGAGTGTAGGACTGGCCAGACCGGGGGTGAGTGAGTGTAGGACAGGCCAGACCGGGGGTGAGTGAGTGTAGGACAGGCCAGACCGGGGGTGAGTGAGTGTAGGACAGGCCAGACCGGGGGTGAGTGAGTGTAGGACAGGCCAGACCGGGGGTGAGTGTAGAGGGGCTCTTGTTGTCTATATGTATTTTGTGGTCACAGCCTCACCCTCTTTAAACCAGTGATCCCCAACCAGAGGCTCAGGGGCACCATGTTGCTCCCCAACCCCTTGGATGTTGCTCCCAGTGGCCCCAAAGCAGGGAGTTATTTTTGAATTCCTGACTTGGGGGAAAGTGTTGATTACATTAAACTCAGTGTAAAGCCAAACAAAGCCTCCTGTAGGCTGCCAGTCCCCATAGGGGCTATCAAATAACCAATCACAGCTCCTATTGGCACCCCCAGAAGCTTTTTTCATGCTTGTGTTGCTCCCCAACACTTTTTTCATTTGAATGTGGCTCACAGATATAACAGGTTGGGGACCCTGCTTTAGAAGAGAATAGTGTTAGATGGAGACACTTGTTGCTATTTGTGTGCAACCTGTATACACTGTACAGCGCTGCAGAATATGTTGGTGCTTTATACAGGGCCGGACTTGGCCGGCAGGTCCCCAGGAAAAAACCCGGTGACCATGGCCCTCGTGGGCCCTGTTTTAGTGAAACTCAGGATAATTGTGTATAAAAAATAATAGAATTTCAAACTGTTTTCATGAAACATCCGAAGATGGCAGCTCGAGTCCAAAGCCCACAGTCCAAGGTGAATTCAGCACCAGCAAAGATAGCAATATTTCCAAATAATTTCCAGGAACCCTTTGTCCTTGGTCCCCAGCACCATATAAGAAGTGCGCTAAAAGGGGCCATAGCTGCCATAGAACCACCATAAGATCATGCTGAAAACACTGCAATTATGTTCAAACCGATTGCTGCTCATAGGATGACTGAGATTCCTCTGTGCAGTTGGTCAGATTTAATAACCTGGGACATTTCCAGGGACAAAACATTTCCAGGGGCAGAAAGTCAAAAGCAGGGACTGTTCCTGGAAACCGGGGACAGCTGCCAGCTAGGGAATGACAGTGAGCTATGTCACACATGTCCCGCTCAGCATGAAAAGCCACCAGAGAGGTGAATAAAATGGATTTTTTGTGGGATTCTTACCGTGCCTGGGGCAGGCAGGGGCCTCTAATGAGCAGAAGCGCAATGTGTTTCAGACTAATACTCTGGTATTTAATAGAGAAATTCATGGCTGGAATGGTTCACATGTTTGCATGGAGGAATAGGAGGAGGAATGGGGCAACAGGAAGAATTATAAGGAGGAATAGATAACGGGCAAAGGGGTGATAGGGAGAGTTATTGCACCAACTGGGGGAGTTATTATAGGGAGAGTTATATGCACCGACTGGGGGAGTTATTATAGGGAGAGTTATATGCACCAACTGGGGGAGTTATTATAGGGAGAGTTATATGCACCGACTGGGGGAGTTATTATAGGGAGAGTTATTGCACCAACTGGGGGAGTTATTATAGGGAGAGTTATATGCACCGACTGGGGGAGTTATTATAGGGAGAGTTATATGCACCAACTGGGGGAGTTATTATAGGGAGAGTTATATGCACCAACTGGGGGAGTTATTATAGGGAGAGTTATATGCACCGACTGGGGGAGTTATTATAGGGAGAGTTATATGCACCAACTGGGGGAGTTATTATAGGGAGAGTTATATGCACCGACTAGGGGAGTTATTATAGGGAGAGTTATTGCACCAACTGGGGGAGTTATTATAGGGAGAGTTATATGCACCGACTGGGGGAGTTATTATAGGGAGAGTTATTATAGGGAGAGTTATATGCACCAACTGGGGGAGTTATTATAGGGAGAGTTATATGCACCGACTGGGGGAGTTATTATAGGGAGAGTTATTGCACCAACTGGGGGGAGTTATTATAGGGAGAGTTATATGCACCGACTGGGGGGAGTTATTATAGGGAGAGTTATATGCACCGACTGGGGGGAGTTATTATAGGGAGAGTTATATGCACCGACTGGGGGGAGTTAATATAGGGAGAGTTATTGCACCAACTGGGGGAGTTATTATAGGGAGAGTTATATGCACCGACTGGGGGGAGTTATTATAGGGAGAGTTATATGCACCGACTGGGGGGAGTTATTATAGGGAGAGTTATATGCACCGACTGGGGGGAGTTATTATAGGGAGAGTTATATGCACCGACTGGGGGGAGTTATTATAGGGAGAGTTATTGCACCAACTGGGGGAGTTATTATAGGGAGAGTTATATGTACCAACTGGGGGAGTTATTATAGGGAGAGTTATATGCACCGACTGGGGGGAGTTATTATAGGGAGAGTTATATGTACCAACTGGGGGAGTTATTATAGGGAGAGTTATTATAGGGAGAGTTATATGCACCAACTGGGGGAGTTATTATAGGGAGAGTTATATGCACCGACTGGGGGAGTTTATTATAGGGATATTGCACGGACTGGGGAGTTATTATAGGAGAGTTATATGCACTGACTGGGGGAGTTATTATAGGGAGAGTTATATGCACCGACTGGGGGATTATTATAGGGAGAGTTATATGCACCGACTGGGGGGAGTTATTATAGGGAGAGTTATATGCACTGACTGGGGGGAGTTATTATAGGGAGAGTTATATGCACCAACTGGGGGAGTTATTATAGGAGAGTTATATGCAACCGACTGGGGGGAGTTATTATAGGGAGAGTTATATGCACCAACTGGGGGAGTTATTATAGGGAGAGTTATATGCACCACTGGGGGAGTTATTATAGGGAGAGTTATATGCACCGACTGGGGGAGTTATTATAGGGAGAGTTATATGCACCAACTGGGGGAGTTATTATAGGGAGAGTTATATGCACCGACTGGGGGGGAGTTATTATAAGGGAGAGTTATATGCACCGACTGGGGGAGTTATTATAGGGAGAGTTATATGCACCGACTGGGGGGGTTATTATAGGGAGAGTTATATGCACCAACTGGGGGAGTTATTATAGGGAGAGTTATATGCACCGACTGGGGAGTTATTATAGGGAGAGTTATATGCACCGACTGGGGAGTTATTATAGGGAGAGTTATATGCACCGACTGGGGGAGTTATTATAGGGAGAGTTATATGCACCGACTGGGGGAGTTATTATAGGGAGAGTTATATGCACCGACTGGGGGAGTTATTATAGGGAGAGTTATATGCACCGACTGGGGGAGTTATTATAGGGAGAGTTATATGCACCGACTGGGGGAGTTATTATAGGGAGAGTTATTATAGGGAGAGTTATATGCACCGACTGGGGGGAGTTATTATAGGGAGAGTTATTATAGGGAGAGTTATATGCACCTGGGAGTTATTATAGGGAGTTATATGCACGACTCTGGGGGAGTTATTATAGGGAGATTATATGCACCCGGGAGTTATTATAGGGAGAGTTTATAGGGAGAGTTATATGCACCGACTGGGGGGAGTTATTATAGGGAGAGTTATTGCACCGACTGGGGGGAGTTATTATAGGGAGAGTTATATACCGACTGGGGGAGTTATTATAGGGAGAGTTATATGCACCGACTGGGGGAGTTATTATAGGGAGAGTTATATGCACCGACTGGGGGGAGTTATTATAGGGAGAGTTATATGCACCGACTGGGGGAGTTATTATAGGGAGAGTTATATGCACGACGGGGGGAGTTATTATAGGGAGAGTTATATGCACCAACAGGGGGAGTTATTATAGGGAGAGTTATATGCACCAACAGGGGGAGTTATTATAGGGAGAGTTATATGCACCAACTGGGGGAGTTATTATAGGGAGAGTTATATGCACCGACTGGGGGAGTTATTATAGGGAGAGTTATATGAACCGACTGGGGGAGTTATTATAGAGAGTTATATGCACCGACTGAGGGGAGTTATTATAGGGAGAGTTATTGCACCAACTGGGGGAGTTATTATAGGAGAGTTATATGCACCAACTGGGGGAGTTATTATAGGGAGAGTTATATGCACCGACTGGGGGAGTTATTATAGGGAGAGTTATTGCACCAACTGGGGGAGTTATTATAGGGAGAGTTATTGCACCAACTGGGGGAGTTATTATAGGGAGAGTTATATGCACCAACAGGGGGAGTTATTATAGGGAGAGTTATATGCACTGACTGGGGGAGTTATTATAGGGAGAGTTATATGCACCGACTGGGGGAGTTATTATAGGGAGAGTTATATGCACCGACTGGGGGGGAGTTATTATAGGAGAGTTATATGCACCAACAGGGGGGAGTTATTATAGGGAGAGTTATATGCACCAACTGGGGAGTTTTTATAGGGAGAGTTATATGCACGACTGGGGGAGTTATTATAGGGAGAGTTATATGCACCGACTGGGGGAGTTATTATAGGGAGAGTTATATGCACCGACTGGGGGGAGTTATTAATAGGGGAGAGTTATATGCCACCAACTGGGGGAGTTATTATAGGGAGGAGTTAATATGCACGGCAACTGGGGGAGTTTATTATAGGGGAGGGTTATATGCACCGACTGGGGGTAGGGAGTTATGGGGGTATTAGGGAGAGTTATATGCAACCGACTTGGGGGGAGTTATTATAGGCAGAGTTATATGTACCGACTGGGGGGAGTTATTATAGGGAGAGTTATATGCACCAACTGGGGGAGTTTATATTATAGGGGAGTTATATGGCAAACGCCGACTGGGGGGAGTTATTATAGGGAGAGTTATATGCACCGACTGGGGGGGAAGTATTATAGGGAGAAGTTATATGCCCGACTGGGGGAGTTATTAATAGGGAGAGTTATATGCACCAGACTGGGGGGATTTATCTATAGGGGAGAGTTATATGCACCGACTGGGGGGGAAGTTATTATAGGGAGAGTTATTGCACCGACTGGGGGGAGTTATTATAGGGGAGAGTTATTATGCCACCGACTGGGGGAGTTATTATAGGGAAGTTGATATGCCACCAACCTGGGGGAGTTATTATAGGGAGAGTTATATGCACCGACTGGGGAGTTATTATAGGGAGAGTTATATGCACCGACTGGGGGGAGTTATTATAGGGAGAGTTATATGCACCGACTGGGGGAGTTATTATAGGGAGAGTTATATGCACCACTGGGGAAGTTATTATAGGGAGAGTTATATGCACCGACTGGGGGAGTTATTATAGGGAGAGTTATATGCACCAACTGGGGGAGTTATTATAGGGAGAGTTATATGCACCGACTGGGGGAGTTATTATAGGAGAGGTTATTGCACCAACTGGGGGGAGTTATTATAGGGAGAGTATATAGCCACTGGGGGAGTTATTATAGGGAGAGTTATATGCACCGACTGGGGGAGTTATTATAGGGAGAGTTATATGCACCGACTGGGGGAGTTATTATAGGAGAGTTATATGACCGACTGGGGGAGTTATTATAGGGAGAGTTATATGCACCAACTGGGGGAGTTATTTAAGGAGAGTTATATGCACCGACTGGGGGGAGTTATTATAGGGAGTTATTATAGTTATATGCACCGACTGGGGGAGTTATTATAGGGAGAGTTATATGCACCGACTGGGGGAGTTATTATAGGGAGAGTTATATGCACCGACTGGGGGGAGTTATTATAGGGAGAGTTATATGCACTGACTGGGGGAGTTATTATAGGGAGAGTTATATGCACGGACTGGGGGAGTTATTATAGGGAGAGTTATATGCACTGACTGGGGGAAGTTATTATAGGGAGAGTTATATGCACCGACTGGGGGGAGTTATTATAGGAGAGAGTTATATGCACGACTGGGGGAGTTATTATAGGGAGAGTTATATGCACACTGGGGGAGTTATTATAGGGAGAGTTATATGCACCGACTGGGGGGAGTTATTATAGGGAGAGTTATATGCACCGACTGGGGGGAGTTATTATAGGGAGAGTTATATGCACCACTGGGGGAGTTATTATAGGGAGAGTTATATGCACCGACTGGGGGAGTTATTATAGGGAGAGTTTATGCACCAACTGGGGGAGTTATTATAGGGAGAGTTATATGTACCAACTGGGGAGGAGGGAGTTATTATAGGGAGAGTTATATGCACCGACTGGGGGGAGTTATTATAGGGAGAGTTATATGCACCGACTGGGGGGAGTTATTATAGGAGAGTTATATGTACCGACTGGGGGAGTTATTATAGGGAGAGTTATTGCACCGACTGGGGAGTTATTATAAGGGGAGTTATATGCACTGACTGGGGGGAGTTATTATAGGGAGAGTTATATGCACCGACTGGGGGGAGTTATTATAGGGAGAGTTATATGCACCGACTGGGGAGTTATTATAGGGAGAGTTATATGCACCGACTGGGGGGGAGTTATTATAGGGAGAGTTATATGCACTGACTGGGGAGTTATTATAGGGAGAGTTATATGCACTGACTGGGGGAGTTATTATAGGGAGAGTTATATGCACGACTGGGGGGATTATTATAGGAGAGTTATATGCACCGACTGGGGGAGTTATTATAGGAGAGTTATATGCACTGACTGGGGGAGTTATTATAGGGAGAGTTATATGCACTGACTGGGGGAGTTATTATAGGGAGAGTTATATGCACCGACTGGGGGGAGTTATTATAGGGAGAGTTATATGCACCGACTGGGGGGAGTTATTATAGGGAGAGTTATATGCACCGACTGGGGGAGTTATTATAGGGAGAGTTATATGCACCGACTGGGGGGAGTTATTATAGGGAGAGTATATGCACCGACTGGGGGGAGTTATTATAGGGAGAGTTATATGCACCGACTGGGGGGGGAGTTATTATAGGGAGAGTTATATGCACTGACTGGGGGAGTTATTATAGGGAGAGTTACTGTATATGCACTGACTGGGGGAGTTATTATAGGGAGAGTTATATGCACTGACTGGGGGGATTATTATAGGGAGAGTTATATGCACCGACTGGGGGGAGTTATTATAGGGAGAGTTATATGCACTGACTGGGGGAGTTATTATAGGGAGAGTTATATGCACTGACTGGGGGGATTATTATAGGGAGAGTTATATGCACCGACTGGGGGGATTATTATAGGGAGAGTTATATGCACCGACTGGGGGGAGTTATTATAGGGAGAGTTATATGCACCGACTGGGGGGAGTTATTATAGGGAGAGTTATATGCACGACTGGGGGGAGTTATTATAGGGAGAGTTATATGCACCGACTGGGGGAGTTATTATAGGGAGAGTTATATGCACCGACTGGGGGGAGTTATTATAGGGAGAGATATATGCACCGACTGGGGGGAGTTATTATAGGGAGAGTTATATGCACCAGGCGGGGGAGTATTATAGGGAAAGTTATTGCATGACTGGGGAGTTATTATAGGGAGAGTTATATGTGCGACTGGGGAAGTTATTATAGGGAGAGTTATATGCACTGACTGGGGGGAGTTATTATAGGGAGAGTTATATGCACGACTGGGGGAGTTATTATAGGAGAGTTATATGCACTGACTGGGGAGTTATTATAGGGAGAGTTATATGCCCAACTGGGGGGGAGTTATTATAGGGAGAGTTATATGCACCAACTGGGGGAGTTATTATAGGGAGAGTTATATGCACCAACTGGGGGGAGTTATTATAGGGAGAGTTATTGCACCAACTGGGGGAGTTATTATAGGGGAGTTATATGCACCGACTGGGGGAGTTATTATAGGAGAGTTATATGCACCGACTGGGGGAGTTATTATAGGGAGAGTTATATGCACCGACTGGGGGAGTTATTATAGGGGAGAGTTTATGCACCGACTGGGGGGAGTTATTATAGGGAGAGTTATATGCACCAACTGGGGGGAGTTATTATAGGGAGAGTTATATGCACCGACTGGGGGAGTTATTATAGGGAGAGTTATATGCACTGACTGGGGGGAGTTATTATAGGGAGAGTTATATGCACCAACTGAGTTATATGAGTTATATGAAACAATAGGAGGAAATTTTTTATTCAATATTCTTGCAACAGAATTACAAAACAATTCAAACAACAAGTCAAATCAAATTAAACTTAAAGGGGGGGGAACACTTCTTCTGTGCCCTTTTAAAAACCATTTTGGCACTTTAAAAAACTGGTGGGCAGTGTCATTGGAACCCTTTACCTCAGATTTTTTTCCGCTTGCCCATATTGTCACCTTGTGAACCCCATCTTTTAACTGAAGAAGAGAAAGGTTCATTGTGTCTCTCCGGCAGTTCCTCAGAAGACTGAGATTTCCCAAGGGACTGTTCCTGCTCTGTTTGTTCCTCAGTCTCAGTACAGGATTCCAACCAATACTTCAAATCTGCCAGAAGGGATTTTATAGGGAAACTGCTCTGAATCATCACTGTTCCTTTTCTCCTTTTCTCCTGTGCATTGGTACTTTCTCTTTGATCTTTTCTTTTTCTTCTGTACCACCTGGTATCCATCATCTGATGGAAGTTCTGGTGTAGGAAGCAACTCTTGGTCTGATGGCATCTCAGCACCTTCCATCACAGAATCATCTGCTTTATCATTCTCCTGGGTATCTTGGGAAACAGTTTCAGTTGGTGCCAAATCTCTGCTTCCATCAGGTTCTGTCTTTTGGAATTCATTGAAAGCCTCATCCGTTAGATTATCAAGATCCAGCTTTTCCTCCACCCTGTGAGAAGCTTTAGGCTAAGGATCCACTGAGCAGTTCAGTTGAGCTTGATAGATCTCTGCTATCACGGGCAACTAACCGCTCCGAAATGGCTTTCTATTGGCAACAATAGGAGTTGCCAGTGGAAAAGCCAACGCATCGATTCGGTATTCTGAAGTCGCAGAAAGTCTCATCCTGCAGGAAAATAAAGCATTGCGAAGGGCTTTCTACTGATGACAACTATTGTTGCTGGTGGAGCATTTAATCGCGGGCTACTGAACTGCTCCATGGGTCCTTAGCCTTATGGCAGCTACTGAAATAGTGACCCACAGCAGAACACAGGTTACATAACTTCTTTTTGACATTCTTTTAGTGTGTCCAATTGCGTTACGCTGTGAGCATCTGATCTTGTCACAGCTTTAGGCAAGGTGCCTATTGGACCCACACTTTATAGCAGGTTCTGGGCTGACCAGGGTAAAAACAGACACCTTTATCTGACCCAATGAAGAAGTTATGGGGCAAATGTTGCATTCTGCCTCTATTTTGCGACAATCTGACTTTAATTTTCCAGCCGTCAATCCAGTAATCTTCATCATCAAACAGTCTCTGAGGCTCTTCCATAACCTGATATTGTCTCTTAAGCCAGAACTGGACATCAGTTAAATCCACAGACTCAGAACACAATAGAATTGTGATGACCACAGTTTTGATAACTGAACCAACTTTAGGTTTTTTCATATTGGGTCTCTCTTTGTTTTATGGAAAATCTCCCAAGAGAGATCCACATTTTTGGGCAATGTAAAGCTGATGTCATATAAGGCAATAGGGGAAGCTATAGGGAGGGTTGTAGAACAAGTTAAAGAGGTTTTATGGTGCAATAGGAGGACTTTTTCTATTTAACATCCTTGCATAAAATACAGTGCAATGCCCAAAACAACATCTTTTTCATTTGGCACATACTGTACCTCATTTACACCATTCATAACTGAAGATATTATTAGGTTCACCGAACTGCTCAATGAATTTGCTTTGCAGCTTTTAGACAGTTTGTACTTCACAAGCAATAGATGACAGCATTATTACAGCATATCTGCAGCGTAAAGCAAATGGACATATGACATACCTGAGCGTTTCGTTCCAGACTCTATTATTAAAGGAACAGTCAGGGAGGAAATGATCTGGGTTGTGAAGAATCTATGCGCTCATCCTTTGGACAGGTCGTTAACATTATTAAATGTAATAGTGGCAGGCAAAAATGCCAGCAGAGTAAAATGCCACATGTGCTGGAGTTTACACCCCTCAGTACAATTGTGACTGGGGCTACAATAAATGAGAAAGGGGCAAAAGATCCTGGAAAATGCAGGTGAGTTGATGGCATGGCACTTAAGGTTACCAGATTCCAAAGTGAAATCGGGGGACAGGAATTGGCACAAAATGTTAATGCTACGTCCACTTTTTTGCCAGGGTCAAATTAAATATTAACAGTATAATAGGAGACTTCAGTTTTCAAGGTCTCCAGATCTTGTTAGAAAAGGAGACCCCCAAGCTACCATTCACTATATGCAGGGACATTGAAAGTCATGATCGGATCCACTTCCAGTGCCCATGGTCAGGCTCAGATATTAGTACTGGGGGGCTAGGACACCAAGGGGCCCATTCATTAAACCACAATTTATTTTTCGAGAAAAAGACGTATTTTTCACAAAGACTAGGACCATTTCGGAATTCAATAAAGCTTCGGTATCGTGTTTACAGTAGCTTTTGGCCAGGTTGGAGCTGCAGAGTGCCATTGAGCCCAAAGGGAGGCTTTCCTTGGGCCGGGTTGGAGCTGTAGAGTGCCATTGAGTCCTATGGGAGGCTTTCCTTGGGCCGGGTTGGAGCTGCAGAGTGCCATTGAGCCCTATGGGAGACTTTCCTTGGGCCGGGTTGGAGCTGTAGAGTGCCATTGAGTCCTATGGGAGGCTTTCCTTGGGCCGGGTTGGAGCTGCAGAGTGCCATTGAGCCCTATGGGAGACTTTCCTTGGGCCGGGTTGGAGCTGCAGAGTGTCATTGAGCCCTATGGGAGACTTTCCTTGGGCTGGGTTGGAGCTGCAGGGTGCCATTGAGTCCTATGGGAGACTTTCCTTGGGCCAGGTTGGAGCTGCAGAGTGCCATTGAGCCCTATGGGAGACTTTCCTTGGGCCGGGTTGGAGCTGCAGAGTGCCATTGAGCCCTATGGGAGACTTTCCTTGGGCTGGGTTGGAGCTGCAGGGTGCCATTGAGTCCTATGGGAGACTTTCCTTGGGCCGGGTTGGAGCTGCAGAGTGCCATTGAGCCCTATGGGAGACTTTCCTTGGGCCGGGTTGGAGCTGCAGAGTGTCATTGGAGCCCTATGGGAGACTTTCCTTGGGCTGGGTTTGGAGCTGCAGGGTGCCATTGAGTCCTATGGGAGACTTTCCTTGGGCCAGGTTGGAGCTGCAGAGTGCCATTGAGCCCTATGGGAGACTTTCCTTGGGCCGGGTTAGAGCTGCAGAGTGCCATTGAGCCCTATGGGAGACTTTCCTTGGGCCGGGTTGGAGCTGCAGGGTGCCATTGAACCCTATGGGAGACTTTCCTTGGGCCGGGTTGGAGCTGCAGGGTGCCATTGAACCCTATGGGAGACTTTCCTTGGGCCGGGTTGGAGCTGCAGAGTGCCATTGAGCCCTATGGGAGACTTTCCTTGGGCCGGGTTGGAGCTGCAGAGTGCCATTGAGCCCTATGGGGAGACTTTCCTTGGGCGAGGTTGGAGCTGCAGAGTGCCATTGAGCCCTATGGGAGACTTTCCTTGGGCCGGGTTGGAGCTGCAGAGTGCCATTGAGCCCTATGGGAGACTTCTGGGCCGGGTTGGAGCTGCAGAGTGCCATTGAGCCCTATGGGAGGCTTTCCTTGGGTCGGGTTGGAGCTGCAGAGTGCCATTGGAGCCCTATGGGAGACTTTCCTTGGGCGAGGTTGGGAGCTGCAGAGTGCCATTGAGCCCTATGGGAGACTTTCCTTGGGCCGGGTTGGAGCTGCAGAGTGCCATTGAGCCCTATGGGAGGCTTTCCTTGGGCCGGGTTGGAGGCTGCAGAGTGCCATTGAGCCCTATGGGAGACTTTCCTTGGGCCGGGTTGGAGCTTCAGAGTGCCATTGAGCCCTATGGGAGACTTTTCCTTGGGCCGGGTTGGAGGCTGCAGAGTGCCATTGAAACCCTATGGGAGACTTTCCTTGGGCCGGGTTGGAGCTGCAGGGTGCCATTGAACCCTATGGGAGACTTTCCTCTGGGCCGGGTAGGAGCTGCAGAGTGCCATTGAACGCCTATGGGAGACTTTCCTTGGGCCGGAGTTGGAGCTGCAGGGTGCCATTGAACCCTATGGGAGACTTTCCTTGGGCCCGGGTAGGAGCTGCAGAGTGCCATTGAACCCTATGGGAGACCTTCCTTGGGCCGGTTTGGAGCTGCAGGGTGCCATTGAACCCTATGGGAGACACTTTCCTTGGGCCGGGTTGGAGCTGCAGAGTGCCATTGAGCCCTATGGGAGACTTTCCTTGGGCCGGGTTTGGAGCTGCAGAGTGCCATTGAGCCCTATGGGAGACTTTCCTTGGGGCCGGGTTGGAGCTGCAGAGTGCCATTGAGCCCTAATGGGAGACTTTTCCTTGGGGCCGGGTTGGAGCTGCAGAGTGCCATTGAGCCCTATGGGAGACTTTCCTTGGGCGGGTTTGGAGCTGCAGAGTGCCATTGAGCCCTATGGGAGACTTTCCTTGGGCCGGGTTGGAGCTGCAGAGTGCCATTGAGCCCTATGGGAGACTTTCCTTGGGCCCGGGTTGGAGCTGGCAGAGTGCATTGAGCCCTAGGGAGACCTTTCCTTGGGGCCGGGTTGGAGCTGCAGAGTGCCATTGAGCCCTATGGGAGGCTTTCCTTGGGTCGGGTTGGAGCTGCAGAGTGCCATTGAGCCCTATGGGAGACTTTCCTTGGGCCGGGTTGGAGCTGCAGAGTGCCATTGAGCCCTATGGGAGACTTTCCTTGGGCCCGGGTTGGAGCTGCAGAGTGCCATTGAGCCCTATGGGAGGCTTTCCTTGGGCCGGGTTGGAGCTGCAGAGTTTGAGGCGAACTTCCTGGGATAGGGCAGGTGCCATTTTTCCAAAAGGTTACCGAAATCGAAAGGTTTTTCGCACTGTTTACGAACGTTCGGATCCGAAACTTTTGTGACTTTCGGAACGCAACCACAATATTTTCATACGTCTGAGAAAAGAATTTTCGTGACATTTTTGAACATAAGAAATGATCGTGGTTACTCCGAATTTTTCCAGTCGTGATTTTAACCACCCAAAAATTGTGGTTTAATGAATGGGCCCCTAAATGTGCTGTATTGCATTCCAAGGTGGTTATGGGGGAAGGTGGCAGCTGCTTGTTGGAGGGTCGGGCAGGAGTCTATTGAAAATGTCCACACTGTGCGGCACTTGGCAAGTAACTTTCCAAATAGAGTGCAGACCCTCTTTCTCCACCAACACACATTTATTTTCACATTCTTCATTGTTTTTCATGTCACCTTGGGACTTGCTTTCCCCACTTGTCTTCTAGCAGTCCGGCACTCCTCAATGGTGCTCCTCTGCTCTCCTTAAGACAGGACTTTTTCCGTAACAGTCTTGGCCTGAAACCTGGTCCATCCACTAACTAGTCTTGCGCTACCACTTGGTTCCCTCACTAACAGGGAGTCCATTAGTACCTAGTCCCACCAGAGTGTTTGATAGGGGGGAAACAATTTTTAGATGGGAGGTGCACTTTAAAGGAGAAGGAAAGTGGAATCACTGGGGGGGGGGGGCAAAATGTTAGGATCCCTTCCAGTGATTGCAGTGCTGGATTTCAAATCCAGGCGCCCCAAGCCCGCCCCCACCAATGGCTGTGCCGACGCAAGCGCACATGCACTGCCATTTAAACTCCCATACGGAGCAGTGGGGAGAAGTCCCCATTGCTCCGGATGGCCGCAATATGTCAACATTTCGCTGCGGCATGCCGCCCCTAAAAATGTACCTCCCTAGGCCCCGGACCTTTGTGGCCTTGCCACAAATCCGTGCCTGAGTGATTGTATTCACTTACCTGATACTCCCGGCTGGTACTCCTGTTAGCCCCCGGATAACAGCAAATGGGGAGAGGATCCCTCGCCTGCATGTACCCTGGGCTGGTGCAATTTTCTACCAATAGAATCGCCAGCCTCGGGTATCAGGTAAGAGATCATAATTACTGGAGGAGGGCCTACCATTTTGGCACTCCCCAGTGATTACACTGGAGGATGTTTGGTGGATGCTGGGGGGAGCTGGAGGATGTTTGGTGGATGCTGGGGGGAGCTGGAGGATGTTGGGTGGATGCTGGGGGGAGCTGGAGGATGTTGGGTGGATGCTGGGGGGAGCTGGAGGATGCTGCAGTAGGGAGCGCCCCCCCCAAGTATGGGGACACTGGGGGAGAACCAGCAATGTTTTAGGGGGCCCTAGGCTGGTTTGGCTAGCAATGTTTTAGGGGGTCCCTGCTCTAGCGCCAATGCAAAACATAACACCTGGCTACCAGTGTTTTAGGGGGCCCTGGCTACCAATGTCTGTCATGAGTCTATCATGATATACAGGTGCCACAGTGCATAATGAAATCCTTAGGGCAACAATATGTCATAAAATGATTGGGGCCACCGTGTCTTCTGGTGCACTTTGTGTGTGTTATGCTTTTCAGGTGTGGTTTTATAAAATGGATGGTATGCCATCGGCTACCTTATTTGAACTAAAAAGCAATATTTTAGCCAATAAATTACAATCAGTGTTCCAATTTGACGCCAATTCTTTAAATCATTTAGAATACCCCTAGATGTTAGAATCTCTTCGGAATTGATTGCAAGGTGTGGAGCTAAACTGACAAATGTTTTGGAGAATTCCGGTCAGAGCATCCAGACCTGGGCTTTTTTCCATTCGCTAGTGATTTAATACTATTTTAACCTCCTTCTCTGAAATAGGACTTATCATTTTAATATCCTGAGCTGGAATTGCTACATTTTTCACATAGTTTCTGTCTTAATATCTGTTCCGCAATAAAGTTCTTTATCATACACACTTATAGATTAGATCCCAATTATAAATTAAATCATCATTCTCTAAAATGAATAGACTTTTGTTATTTACCCGTTCCTGACAGGCCCTCAAGAGCAGCTGGAATAAAATCCCCCCATTTATCAGAACCATTCCCTGCTGTTCAAGAGTTCATCCTGGCATCCTGAAATTCTCATTTTTCTGTCATTGTAGGAATTTTAGATGAGCACCATTATTTATCTTTTGGAGTTTTATTCATTTATAGTTCTTATTAAATCAAATGGGGTTCACAGACCCCGGCAGCCAAAAAACGATTGCTCTGTTATTGTTATTGTTACTTTTTATTACTTATTTTTCTATTTAGGCCCTCCTCTGTTCATATTTCTGTCTCTCTTTCAAACCACTGCTTGGTTGCTAAGGCAATATGAACCCTAGCAACCAGATAACTGCGGAGTAATGCTCCTCAAAGCAAATTAAAACCTGCTTAGGCTATAAGCTGTTTAAATTTCAAAGTTATATAACTGTGATTGCAATTTACATTATCAAGCGTGATTACAAGTGCTTCTTGAAGTAAAGCAAGAAGGCTCAATAATGGAAATAATAATTGACAATAAGCATTTACCAAGGGCATCAATATTCATTCCTTTTTCTCATCCCTTTGTGGTTAGGGTTGCCACCTTCATGCTTCTTCTTACCAGCCATGGCAGGGGGCGGGTCCATTAGATCAGAGGCGGAGCAATGATGTTATTGGGGGCGGGGTGTGAAGTCAGTGGGCCACATTCAAGGGGAAATAGTTTGAGGGCTGGATAGAAAAAAAGGAGCTGGGAGAGGGGATAGGAAGCCCTCCCTCCACTACGTTGGTACTATGAAAGGATTCAGAACATTCCTTGAAGGTATGACCAGTCCCATGGTACAAGTTGCATACCATTTCACTGATGCATTGTTTGTAACTAGAACCCACATGATTGTATTGAATACAATAGTTGGACACAGCTGTAATCCACATGTCTCAATGACCCACGTTTATATCAAGCTCTGAGCGTATGCCTCTATTTGGCATCATTGTAATAGCTGTAGGTTCAATGTTGGGTTTTGTTACCCTCCATTCCACTTAGACCTTCATAGGATGCTTCATTATTGCACCTCCATGTAATTAGTGGTGAGAACAATTTCTTTTTTTTTTCTATAGTTTATACAGGAGCAGTGGCCAGCTCCATGTTGTAGCTCCCACCCTTCCCAGTTACAGTCAGGTGATCCCAATGGGCCAATAAAAGGGAAACCACTTGGGGGTTTTAACCTTGAAAGCAAGTAAGTTGCAGGTAAATCTCAGTCCCTTTGTACAATGTATAATGAAGCAGTAGAATTCATAATGTATCAGATGAGAGTGAGTGTAGGACAGGCCAGACCGGGGGTGAGTGAGTGTAGGACAGGCCAGACCGGGGGTGAGTGAGTGTAGGACTGGCCAGACTGGGGGTGAGTGAGTGTAGGACAGGCCAGACTGGGGGTGAGTGAGTGTAGGACAGGCCAGACCGGGGGTGAGTGAGTGTAGGACTGGCCAGACCGGGGGTGAGTGAGTGTAGGACTGGCCAGACCGGGGGTGAGTGAGTGTAGGACTGGCCAGACCGGGGGTGAGTGAGTGTAGGACTGGCCAGACCGGGGGTGAGTGAGTGTAGGACAGGCCAGACCGGGGGTGAGTGAGTGTAGGACAGGCCAGACCGTGGGTGAGTGAGTGTAGGACTGGCCAGACCGGGGGTGAGTGAGTGTAGGACAGGCCAGACTGGGGGTGAGTGAGTGTAGGACAGGCCAGACTGGGGGTGAGTGAGTGTAGGACTGGCCAGACCGGGGGTGAGTGAGTGTAGGACAGGCCAGACCGGGGGTGAGTGAGTGTAGGACAGGCCAGACCGGGGGCGAGTGAGTGTAGGACGGGCCAGACCGGGGGTGAGTGAGTGTAGGACAGGCCAGACCGGGGGTGAGTGAGTGTAGGACGGGCCAGACCGGGGGTGAGTGAGTGTAGGACAGGCCAGATCGGGGGCGAGTGAGTGTAGGACTGGCCAGACCGGGGGCGAGTGAGTGTAGGACGGGCCAGACGCGGGGGTGAGTGAGTGTAGGACAGGCCAGACCGGGGGTGAGTGAGTGTAGGACTGGCCAGACCGGGGGCGAGTGCGTGTAGGACGGGCCAGACCGGGGGCGAGTGAGTGTAGGACGGGCCAGACCGGGGGTGAGTGAGTGTAGGACAGGCCAGACCGGGGGTGAGTGAGTGTAGGACTGGCCAGACCGGGGGTGAGTGCGTGTAGGACTGGCCAGACCGGGGGTGAGTGAGTGTAGGACTGGCCAGACCGGGGGCGAGTGAGTGTAGGACTGGCCAGACCGGGGGCGAGTGAGTGTAGGACGGGCCAGACCGGGGGTGAGTGAGTGTAGGACAGGCCAGACCGGGGGTGAGTGAGTGTAGGACTGGCCAGACCGGGGGCGAGTGCGTGTAGGACTGGCCAGACCGGGGGCGAGTGAGTGTAGGACAGGCCAGACCGGGGGCGAGTAAGTGTAGGACTGGCCAGACCGGGGGTGAGTGAGTGTAGTACTGGCCAGACCGGGGGCGAGTGAGTGTAGGACTGGCCAGACCGGGGGCGAGTGAGTGTAGGACTGGCCAGACCGGGGGTGAGTGAGTGTAGTACTGGCCAGACCGGGGGCGAGTGAGTGTAGGACTGGCCAGACCGGGGGTGAGTGAGTGTAGTACTGGCCAGACCGGGGGCGAGTGAGTGTAGGACTGGCCAGACCGGGGGTGAGTGAGTGTAGGACAGGCCAGACCGGGGGCGAGTGAGTGTAGGACTGGCCAGACCGGGGGTGAGTGAGTGTAGGACTGGCCAGTGCAGTGCAGCAGGATGTGGGTAGCCAATCACAGCTCTGCTCTCACACAGGGAAAGATGTGCTGCAGTTCCCTGTCAGGTCCGTCGAGCTGCTGGCTGGCTGCTCATAAGATTTTAACATGAAATAAACCCAATAGGGCTGTTCTGCCCCCAATAAGGGGTAATTATATCTTAGTTGGGATCAAGTACAGGTACTGTTTTATTATTACAGAGAAAAGGGAATCATTTAACCATGAAATAAACCCAATAGGACTGTTCTGCCCCCAATAAGGGGTAATTATATCTTAGTTGGGATCAAGTACAGGTACTGTTTTATTATTACAGAGAAAAGGGAATCATTTAACCATTAAATAAACCCAATAGGGCTGTTCTGCCCCAATAAGGGGTAATTATATCTTAGTTGGGATCAAGTACAGGTACTGTTTTATTATTACAGAGAAAAAGGAAATCGTATTTCTTATTTGATTATAATGGAGTCTATTGGAGATGGCCTCCTTGTAATTCGGAGCTTTCTAGATAAAGGGTTTCTGGATAACTAATCCTACATCTGTATCCCTTTTAAATATGGTATATAATGCCTTTAAAAATTATCACCTCAAATAATTTCCATTTATTAACTCACATATACTCTCTATGCTCTCCTACCCAGTTCAACCAGAACAGTTCAGTTCAGCTGGAACAGTCCAGTTCTGAGAAACCTTGCCAGGTTTTCGGATCAATGTCCACTACTCAGGTTATCTGAATACCTGACAGAATGATAGCAAACCTGTCTGCTGTGAAATAGTTGTGCTGCACCTTTCCTGAACCTTTTCCTAAATCTAATTTTTATATGTTCATGTATTTACCAGTTGAGCAGTAATACATGAAGACATTCATAGGGTCATTTGCTATCACATACAAGCTTGGTCAGTGCCCACACATAATTGCTTTACATTAAGCTCTTACCTAAACAGTCTTGCACCAAGCTCCAGTTTGCCCCTTGTACCTAGTAAACCTTTCCATGGCGCCTCCCTATCAGGGAGCTACTTTGTGCCCGGCTCTAGGCCTGGCACTGCCTTCTCATTTGTACACTTCAAAAGAGCATAGGGTTGCCCCCTGGCCGGTATTTTTACCACCATTGTACTTGCCAGTAAATTTGTAATGACTAATGTTCTGCCTCAGGCCCACCCAAATTCCACCCCTACTCGTTCCCAACCTCCATTGACGTTCAGGGCCGAATCGTCAGATATGGAGGTAGAAACAATAGAAATTCTACCTCCTTCTGCTGATTCAGATTGCTGATTTTGCTTGGGCACCTTCAATGGCACCTGATCAAAATCTTTTAACCTGAGTCGACCGATATCCGCAGCCTTTTTACGATATCGGTCGCCTCGTCGAGCCGCCATAGACGCACCAAATATTGTACGAAACAAGATTTCGCATGATATCATCAATGAGTGTATGGCCAGCTTTAGACTGTAAGCCCTTTTGGACAGGACCCTCATTACCTACTCTCTTGGTTGGTCAGTATTGAGCTTGTTCAATACATTTTCTAATTGGACCAGTGTGGTTAGTGGGTACCGCAGGGGTCAGTCCTTGGTCCTTTGCTTTTTAACTTGTTTATTAATGACCTGGAGGTGGGCATAGAGAGTAATGTTTCTATTTTTGCTGATGACACTAAATTGTGCAAAACTATAAGTTCCATGCAGGATGCTGCCGCTTTGCAGAGCGATTTGACAAAATTAGATAACTGGGCAGCAAACTGGAAAATGAGGTTCAATGTTGATAAGTGCAAAGTTATGCACTTTGGTAGAAATAATATAAACGCAAACTATCTACTGAATGGTAGTGTGTTGGGGGGATCCTTAATGGAGAAGGATCTAGGGGTTTTTGTTGATAACAAGTTGTCTAATGCCAGGCAGTGTCATTCTGTGGCTACTAAAGCAAATAAAGTGCTGTCTTGTATAAAAAAGGGCATTGACTCAAGGGATGAGAACATAATTTTGCCCCTTTATAGGTCCCTGGTAAGGCCTCACCCTGAGTATGGGGGTCAGTTTTGGGCTCCAGTCCTTAAGAAGGATATTAATGAGCTGGAGAGAGTGCAGAGACTGCAACTAAACTGGTTAAGGGGATGGAAGAGTTAAACTATGAGGTGAGACTGTCGAGGTTGGGGTTGTTTTCTCTGGAAAAGAGGCGCTTGCGAGGGGACATGATTACTCTGTACAAGTACATTAGAGGGGATTATAGGCAGTTGGGGGATGTTCTTTTTTCCCATAAAAACGCACCAGAGGCCCCCCCTTTAGATTAGAGGAAAGGAGCTTCCATTTGAAGCAGCGTAGGGGGTTCCTCACGGTGAGGGCAGTGAGGTTGGGGAATGCCCTTCCTAGAGATGGGGTAATGGCAGATTCTGTTAATGCCTATAAGAGGGGCCTGGATGAGTTCTTGAACAAGCAGAATACCCAAGGCTATTGTGATACTAATATCTACAGTTAGTACTAGTGGTTGTATTTATAGTTTATGTATGTGAGTGTATAGATTGGTAGGTGTGGGTTAGGTGTGCTGGGTTTACTTGGATGGGTTGAACTTGATGGACACTGGTCTTTTTTCAACCCTATGTAACTATGTAACTATGTATTTCTACATTGCTCTGTGGGATATGCTGGTACTCAATCAATAAATAATCAAACTAGTAGAAAATCAGGACTGAGGCAAAAGGCTGCTGCTGGACTGGTGGAACAAATACTAACCTAGAAAACAAAAAAAGGCTTTGTGAAGTGGCAACAAAGCAATCACAGGCATCTGCTTATTTCTGAGGTTCAAAAACATTATTGATAAATGGCTTAACATGATCATAAAAGAGCAGCAAGATTGTATCCTTTACTGTTCCATTAAATGTAAAAAAAAAAAATAGGATTCTGAGAAAGATCAATGGATAATTTTAGCCCACTGAGAAAAGCAGATCATTTTGCAGTAGGAATCCATATGGAACAAAGCCACTGTGTGGAAATGATTGTGTATTGCAAAAGAATCTCTTTCTTTGCTTTCCCTTTTTTACTTTTTAAATAAATATTCATTTTGGGAATCACCTAGCGGCCAAAGGCTTTCCTCGGTAGGGAGGCTCTTATACATGGGCGTATGGGTTCATACAATCCCAGTAGATAACCCAGGGTAGTACAATATTCAGAGAAGAGGTAAAACAATGAGGAGTACAGTATTTTTGTCAGCGACGTGTCACAATGTTTTGAAAGGTCCTAGTGGTTCCTGTATAAGTTTTACTATAATGTGCATGCTAGTAGTCCAGAATCGCTCCAGGGGGACTATTTAGAACATTGTCATAGGGAGAAATATACACTGTGATATGGCAAAGGTGCGCAGTGGCCTAAGGTTGAGGTTAGCAATTAAAATCCCTGGGGAGGGCCAAACATATTGGCACCCCAAAGTAACTTACACTTTCCTTTAACCCTATAGAAACAGCAACAATGGCACAACACTGAACCAGAGAGCAGAGGTGGAACATACAGGGTTCTATCTGTGTTTGGCAATCAGTGGGGTACCATGTACCAGGTGCTGTTACTATAGGACAGAATGGGTTCTGTTAATGCTTGTTCTTAAGTGGTGGAATGCATTAAAGAAACTGCATTGCATGGCACGAAGAAAGCCGGATATGAGATCCTTATACAGGTATGGGATACCTTATCTGGAAAACCATTATCCAGAAAGTTCCAAATTATGTAAAGGCCATCTCCCATAGACTCCATTATAAGCAAATAATTCTAATTTTTATGAATGTTTTTCTTTTTCTCTGTAATAATAAAACAGTACCTGTACTTGATCCCAACTAAGATATAATTACCGCTTATTGGGGGCAGAACAGCCCTATTGGGTTTATTTAATGGTTAAATGATTCCCTTTTCTCTGTAATAATAAAACAGTACCTGTACTTGATCCCAACTAAGATATAATTACCCCTTATTGGGGGCAGAACAGCCCTATTGGGTTTATTTAATGGTTAAATGATTCCCTTTTCTCTGTAATAATAAAACAGTACCTTGTACTTGATCCCAACTAAGATATAATTACCCCTTATTGGGGCAGAACAGCCCTATTGGGTTTATTTAATGGTTAAATGATTCCCTTTTCTCTGTAATAATAAAACAGTACCTGTACTTGATCCCAACTAAGATATAGTTAATCCTTATTGGAGCCAAAACAAGCCTATTGGGTTTATTCAATATTTATATGATTTTTAGCAGAATTAAGTTATGGAGATCCAAATTACGGAAAGATTATCCAGAAAACCTTATGTCCAGAGCATTCTGGATAACAGATCCCATACCTGTACCTGGTTAGGTTTGCCACCTTTTGCAATGGGCAAGGGGAGGGGCGGATAATGTCAGGGGCAGGTAATGTAGGGGGCAGAGCAGATGATATTTCATGGCGGGTCTATGATGTAATGGAGGGGGCAGAGCAGGTGACATTTCAGGGTGGGTCTATAATGTCAGAGGCAGGGTTATGATTTCTTGATCAAGGATTTGCTAATCCTCATGCCATTCATTTCAAAATCCTGGATTTTTTGGAAATCTGGAAATCAAGACAGGCAAAAACCTGGGTAAAAACCGGACAGGTGGCAACCGTATAGCTAGCTTAGGCAGCGACAGAACTATAGAGAGTGTATACCCCACAACTGAGAGGCTACCTGCGGAAACAGGGGGGCCCTGTAAGCACAGATGGTATTGGCAAGAAGAGGAGACTGGGGAGGCAATACTATTTGACCAAGCTCTGAATTGCTGTGTTTTGGAGCTCTCTGGATACAGCTCCCATACCTGTAGTAGCATTGTGGGAATAAATTATGAACCTACTTAACTATAGTATTTTATATACTTGCCTGACAATATGGCGGCGCCAAGACTTCCTTTACCCCTTGCTGTAAAATGATGACAGTACAGCCACCCTTCATAAGGCTGCAATTCTTAAAATGGAGGCCCATAAGGCCTATTGTTCTTGGTAACTAAATATTACAGACTGCCAGGGGGAGGGGGCACTGAATGCCCCAGTTAACTGCACCCCTATATTCTCCTGGCCCAAGATTGGTGTGAAAAGGGAGAGGATGGGAAGGAAGGGGCCAGATACATAGAACTATTTTTCTCTTGTGTCCTTGGTCGATACTCTTAAAGCAGAATGCGTCAGAACGGTTAGGCTTGCGCAGAAACCTGTGGTAACAACCCCTATGGGGCGCAAGGAGAAGAGAGAAATCAGGGAGAGCAGAATAAGGGGCTCCTGGCTTTTCTTTGATGGATACCCTTAAAGCAGAATGCGTCAGTAAAGAGAAAGTGCCAGAGGGTGAGGCTATGCCCAGGCTAGTAGGCTGTAATTGTACGGTTAGGCTTGTGTGTAAACCTGTGGTAACGACCTCCATGAGGCGCAAGGAGAAGAGAGAAACCAGGGAGAGCTGGGCAAGGGGCTCTGGGCTTTTTCTTGATGGAATATGTCAGTAAAAAGGGTGGGGCTATGCCCAGGCTTAGTAGGCTGTGATTGTACAGTTAGGCTTGTGAGGAAACCTGTTGTATGGTACCACCATGGGGCACAAGGGGAAGTGAGAAAGCAGGGAGAGCTGGGAAAGGGGCTCTGGGAAGGGGCCTTGGTAGATACTCTTAAAACACATGTGTTAACTGGGCCGCATTTAGGGGAGGGGACTTACTCTAAAATGTTGTTTAATAAAACTGTGGTCCCTCATATTTGCCACACAATTCTGTGATCAGTGTGGTTATATGATTGTTAGGGTGCCTTTCTTGAGACTGGTTATGTTTGAGTAGGAGCAGTAACAGATAGGAATATTTAGGCCCCATGAACTCACCTGCTAAGCCCCAGCCCGACGCTCCCACCCTGCAGAGCTGGGATTATTAGCCCAAAAGTGCCGCAGAGGAGAACACATCATTCAAGCAGCCGTTTAAGCTCTGAGTAACAGTACAAAGATGTTTGCAGCTGTCAGACTCCCAGCCAGATAGCGGATTCACTGATACAATGGTGATGAGAAATGAGCGGGAAAAATAGGAAGTCGGGTCTCTGAGGGAAAACACAAGAGGGCACACACGCTGCAAAAACAACAAGCAAATGTCTTTTCAAAGCACTTTCTTGGACTTTTAACAATGGTCTAGGGGCCTCATTTATAAAGGACACAGGGCCCAGGGCATGCCCCTTAGTGTTAATTCAGCTGCATTTGGAACTGGGGCCTTGCTGCTCTGCGCACTTTGTGGTGCAAGGTACAGAGCACAGCGCAGGTGGGTGCAAGGCATTTCCTGTCCCCCTTTGCTCACAGGCCCCCCCGGAACTTGCATGTCTGAATGACAAGCAAGTTATGGGCCGGGTAGGGTTCAGAATGCCTACATGCAGGAGCGCTAAATAATGCTAAAATGACTACTGTAAGCTCTACAGAGCAGTGCCCTCCTATTCCAGCATTTGTATGTGTGTCCCCCCTTCTCCTTTTAGACTGTAAGCTCTATAGAGGAGGGCCCTCCTATCCCCGCACTTGTATGTGTGTCCCCCCTTCTCCTTTTAGACTGTAAGCTCTATAGAGGAGGGCCCTCCTATCCCCGCACTTGTATGTGTGTGTCCCCTTCTCCTTTTAGACTGTAAGCTCTATAGAGGAGGGCCCTCCTATCCCCGCACTTGTATGTGTGTCCCCCCTTCTCCTTTTAGACTGTAAGCTCTATAGAGGAGGGCCCTCCTATCCCCGTACTTGTATGTGTGTCCCCCCTTCTCCTTTTAGACTGTAAGCTCTATAGAGGAGGGCCCTCCTATCCCCGCACTTGTATGGGTCCCCCCTTCTCCTTTTAGACTGTAAGCTCTACAGAGCAGGGCCCTCCTATCCCCGCACTTGTATGTGTGTCCCCCCTTCTCCTTTTAGACTGTAAGCTCTATAGAGGAGGGCCCCTATCCTATCCCCAGCCACTTGTATGGGTCCCCCTTCTCCTTTTAGACTGTAAGCTCTATAGAGGAGGGCCCTCCTATCCCACACTTGTATGGGTCCCCCTTCTCCTTTTAGACTGTAAGCTCTATAGAGGAGGGCCCTCCTATCCCCGCACTTGTATGGGTCCCCCCTTCTCCTTTTAGACTGTAAGCTCTATAGAGGAGGGCCCTCCTATCCCCACACTTGTATGTGTCCCCCCCCTTCTCCTTTTAGACTGTAAGCTCTTACGAGCAGGGCTTGCTTTACCCTTTGTATTTGAAAATAATCTGCATGTTTGGTGTTTACACTTTTTTATTGTACAGGTATAGGACCTGTTATCCAGAATGCTTGGGACCAAGGGTTTTCCGGACAAGGGGTCTTTCCGTAATTTGGATCTTCGTACCTTAAGTCTACTAAGAAATCAATAAAGCATTAATTAAACCCAATAGGATTATTTTACATCCAGTAAGGGGTAATTATATCTTAGTTGGGATCAGATACAAAGCACTGTTTTATTTTTACAGAGAAAGGAAATCAATGTTAAAAATCTGAATTATTTGATTAAAATGGGGTCTATGGGAGACAGGCTTTCCATAATTCGGAGCTTGCGGGTTTCCGGATAACGGATCCCATACCTGTACAACACTGCGGTTGCTGCTTTATAATTACATTTTAATAACAACAATAAAGTTATACCGCAGTGTTTCTTTCTAGATGTCCTTTGTAGTTGAATGTCCCCTTTAAAGAAGCGCTGACAGAGTGAGGCAAGTCCTGGCCATGAAGGCTAGTCGCAGCTTTCCCTTCCCACCACTTTGCAGAAATCTGCAGCAGAGCCGGCAGCCACCTTCTAGGCACTTTAATAATGAAGTGGGTCAGTTACATTGTTGAATGTTCATTAATTTTGCCTTTGGAGTTAAATAGATGGCGACACAGAGGGAAAAGTTCTCCTTTGATCTGTTCTTTATCTTTCCTAACTGTGACTTTTCTATTTCACATCTTTCTATTTCTCCATCTCTTTTTCTTTTCTTTCTCCCACCCGTGCTCCTCTCTCTCTTTCCCCCCGCTTTTTCCCCTCTCCCCCCACTCCTCTATTCTGCTGGCAGTGGGACTAGAGGTAGGAGTGGCTTAGCTCCCGTATAAAGTCCACATCTTTCAGCCCAGCGCAGTAAATCCTCAGTCCCCCTGATTCTTGCTATGGAGAGCGGCAAAGCCAAGACTGGTACATTTAGCCTTGAGTGTGTCATTGTGTTCTAACGTTGCTTGTAAGCCTGCAAACTCTGCACCCACTCATTCATCTCGAGCCCAGCAAGCCACCTACACATGATGTCTGGAAACTGCCACCCTGCCCTTTTGTTGCTTGTTTTGGCAACCTTTGGCATGGCAGAAGATGCTGCCATCCAGTGCCCCCCCTGCTCACAAGAAAAGCTCATCCGCTGCACAGACCCTGTTGGGTGCCAAGAACTGGTGAAAGAACCAGGTTGTGGGTGCTGTGCTACCTGTGCCCTCCCAAAAGGAGCCCCCTGTGGCGTGTACACTGCCCGCTGTGGCACTGGACTCCGCTGTTATCCCCCCAGAGGGAGCGAAAAGCCACTGCACACCCTTATGCACGGGCAGGGTCTCTGCACTGAGATTGGGGAGATTGAGTCCATTACGGAAACTTTTCCTAAAACAGGTGAGTATTAAATAATAATCCAGGCACATATAACCTCTAACTCATTATCCCTGAAATTTGTATTCACATTGCTCCCATCATTTCTGTATTGCGGTGGGAAGGGGGCAAACAAATGAGTGTATTTGAAATCATGTTTCCCTGTATTAGGCACATCCTCTTGGAAAGGCAGAACGATCACAGAACAATGCGGAGCAATTATTGTGAGCCCATCTAATGTCAGCATGGCATGGCATTAATAAGTCACAGGGTTAATCCGTAAAATATTCCGTTGCAATGTTACCAGCTTACTATATATATATTTTTAACATAACTTTGTTTCTGTTTGTGTTCAAACAATTTTAAAATGTACAATAAATGTACACAATTGTACACAATATCACAATATAGTTAATTCTATACAAATGAGAGAGCTGCCATTTAGCTTGTCTGATTCAAGATAATTAGCAACATTTATTTGCAAGCCTATATTATACTGAAGCATGTATACATAGGATATATAGGTCCTGTTATACAGAATGCTGGGATTTTCCGGATAAAGGGTCTTCCGGTAATTTGGATCACCATACTTTCCATAAGTCTACTAAAACAACATTGAAACACTGAATAGACCCAGTATATCTCAGCTGGGATCAAGTGAAAAGGGATCAAGAGAAAAAAGTAAATTCTTTTTAAAAATTGAGTCTATGGGAGATGGCCTTCCTGTAATTCCAAGCTTTCTGGATAGTGGGTTTCCGGATAATGGATACCTGCATATATAAAAAGCAAAGGTATGAAGAGAGAATATTTTGTGCATACAGTAAGCCATAACCTTTTAGCCTACTGTTTATTTGAGGCAGGAGAAAAGTGGTAATCTCTGCTTAAAAAACACCATTTTTTTCCTTTGGGGGAAAATGCTCTATACTTTATTTATTTTAAATGCAAGGTAGACCCTGCGTATAAATAGGGTATATTTTTCCTTTAACTTCAAGCATGTCATCAACAGGAAATGTCTACACAATATGTCATTTTAATCACCTACATCCCCCACTGAATGTGACTTTAATGGAAGGTATTCTGTTAAATCAGTTTTAATTAACCTTTGCATGTACACGTAATTACAGCTTGGTTTGCAATTTAAATGAAGCCTTTGCCTTTCTAGATGCAATCAGTATCATCCTGTGGTTTATAGAGAAGGAATGTATAGGAGGGAGAGAGGTAACACTGTACATGGGATGATGCATAGGAACACTGTTAGTGTTACTGCAATATATAGGGATCTCTGTGTTCCCGGCTCTGGTTCTCTGCTGTGACCCAAATGCCATGTACATCCCATGCCTCTCTGCTGATATTTGTGCAGCCTTTGGTACCATCAGATCGGTAGTCTATTAAACAATAATGCTTAGGGCATAACTCATAATCGCTAAACTGCTTTGCCCAAATTATTGTTTCTGGGACTGAAAGTTCTGCTATTTTACCCCAACAGAGAGGTGCAACAATGGGCCTCCTGTTCTTGGTTCTGAAACCGTTGTTTCGCTTGGCAAAAAAAAATAAATTGGGCTGGGAGTGCTATGTCACGTCTGGTTCTGGGCCCTGATCGAAACCCGGGGCCAATAAACAATCTACAGGCACAGAAAAAAGGCAACATTTGGTTTTTAAAAATGTTGCCAAATTATTTTGCTCATTTCTATTTAAGATGTCAAAGTCAAACAGATGGCTGAGGTTGTGTGGAATTTTCAAAGCTGGAAGTCAGTAAGCGTCCATGTTTAGCAGATCTGCTGGGGGGCAGCCATATGCTTCTACAAATACAATATATAACATTGAGGCAAAGGCTATTATCTTAACAACAGAAGTAGGTTCAGCCAAGATTGGCTACTCTCTTATGGCATATAATGGTACAAAGTGTTAGCTGGATTTGGTGAGCTGGACCTCGTTGGCTGCTCCTTGGTTGTTTACTCACCCCTTGGTGAGAGCCATACTCCATATGACACCCAGTTGTAGATGGGTGGCACTAAGTTCCACTGCTGTCAGAGCTTTACAAAGAGCTGCTGTGATACATTTACAGTGCAGTCTATGGCAGTGACCATTCCTGGGCCATTAGTAGCAATGCCACTGGAGCTCACTACTTGCACCTCCCTCCTTCACTGTGCATCACTATTTGTGCTCATGTTGCCGCATCAGCATTTTTGGAGACATGTATGCAGGTATAATTTTGGGCATAGACAGTGTCGTACTGGCCCACCAGGATACCAGGAAAACTCCCGGTGGGCCCAGGGGTCAGTGGGCCCTCCTGCTCCTGACCATTCCCTATTTCTGAATGGGAAGGAAGAGTAGAAATAGATGGAAGAATAGATGCTAGCATGTAAATAAAAGAGACTAGGAGAACAAAGAGGTTGGGTGAGAAAAGAAGGAAAAATAGTTTGGAAAGCGTTCAAATGATCTAAGGTTTTCTGGTGGGCCCCTGGGTTCTCAGTCCATCACTGGGCATAGATGCACAGATCTGGTCAAGCAGTTTGGTTGATTTCAACCATACTGCCCAACCATCTGGCCCTGCGGACTGATAATCCTCATTATTGGCTCGGACGGCTTTGTTGGCTGAAAGGAAGTGAAGGGCCGCCACATTTCTGCATCTTCTTGCTGTTCCATTTGTTTGGGCAGTCGCCATGCATGCGTATGCCTGCTCAGCCCGTGGGCCATTCGGTCAAATACCATGCATTGTTATCCTGTTTATAGCCAGATGTCTACTTACCATTGCTCCCTTTAAGCTGTGTGCATAGGCATGTATATAATTATTTACTTTTGGCTTGGGCCCTATCCACAGATGTGGACACACACCGGTATTTGGGAACACATAACTATAAGCAATAATGGGTCAATCTGAGAGGGGCTGTGGTTGGGTGGTAATAAAGCACGAGGGGTTTGCAAAGGTGCACCATCAATAAATGTCTTTGGGCTGCTGGTAATGGGCTGGCCGCTGCAAATTATAGGAATTAATTGCCTTACTGGCCTATTGCCTGCAAGGTGGATTGCAGCTAACCTCCCAAAGAGTGGAAAACAGCTGGGTTTATCAGGTGGTCTCTTATACAGCGCTCACTCGTGTATCTCTCAGCACTCAACCTGTTTGTCACATCTGGAAGGGATCTCAACAGTCATGGAGATTATCAAATCTCCTTCTATATAATGCCATGGCTGGAATCCAAACTAGAACCCCCAACACTTATGTTGGTCAGTAAAAATGATGTTTGCATGCTATCCCCTCTAATTGCTGTGTATGGGAGACAGAATACAGGAGATTGGACCAGCATGGTGCCCCACTAGCTTATCCCCCTTCAAAGCTAGCTTTACAGAGACAGTAAAAGGTTTATTGACCAATTCCCTAGCAGAGTGAAAAAGCAGGCATGGAAGGTTTGGAGGAAAAAACCCATCTGGGTGAGACAAATGCATTACTCTTGCTACAGTATCTGATTCCATGTAAAATGCTCAATGGAAGATGTATAATTTTATGGCCAAGTGTTTTATAATAAAAGCCATGTGTCTACCTAATGGGTGGAATCAAAGTCAGATCTCCTTTCCTGCCGTCTTTTAAAAATCTTTCGTTATTGAATGTCAGGGATTGTCGAACGTTGATGACCTTTTTTTTAAAAAATTTATAGTGGAACTATATGTCATTTGATAGAGATTAATCAGTTAGCAAGCAGGCTATACACATGACAACATTATCTCCCAAATAGGGCTGCTAACTCAATCGCCCAATCGCCATGTCAATCTTGAAGAGTCCCCCATTTTGACCTGGACTGTCCCCCTGAAAACCAGGCTATCTGGGTCAAAACCAGACAGGTGCATCCCTACTCCTGACTCCTGGGTGAGTTGGTAGTGTTCCCTAAACAGAGCCAAAATCATTTGATATCTGATTGGGGATCAATCTGATATTGATTAGGAAGCTTGACTGGGCAAAAAATCACATTGTTCCACTCCTGATGGGGATCTCATTATTGGCTCGAGGGAATCACGTTGGCAACGTCAGACTGGGGGTTCCAGGGCCCACTGGGGCTGTCTTCACAGGGTGCCTTAGGGGCCCCCCAGCCTAGTCTTGAGATCCTCCACATGGAATACCTGATGCCACAAGCCCCTCACTCTCCCACTCCCCCACATGGACCTTGCCCTTCTTCCCTGTGGGAGGGAGCACCCATATTTTCAGGCAGGGAGAGGGTCGGGGTCGGTGGGGCCCATTGCATTTTTTTCTGGTGCCATTGGTCCAGTTCGAACCTGCACATTGGCCAAATCAATTAAAGATTCACTCATTTGAGGACCTGTTGCTTTGCTGGAAAGTATCAAAATAATTCCTGGACGTTCATCTGAGGTGCACTGTGACCCCCAATGATGCCGTTGCTCTATTTGACAAAAACACAAGACAAAAGCGCCTTGCAATGAACATGTCAGTTATAATTAATAACCAAAAATGTGGGAGTGTTAATCTTTTAACCTGTACAGAGAAAGGGACCGAGTAAATAACTGCACATTGTTGCCTGGGTAGGAATTTAAGGTTGTTCTCATCCCTTCCTATTTGACAGATCAGCTGTCTGCTGCTAAAGGTATGGGTAGTTATACAATTAATCGTCTTTTTATAAATAGATATTGTTGTGTGTGTAACTCTAGCAAGAAGTGATGGGTGCCAGGACAACAGCTTCCTACAGGTTGTAAAGACATCAGCACAGGGCAGTATCTATTTACCTAGCAGGAAAGGAGGAGTGCCAGGAAAATAGCTTCCCCCCGTGTGCTAGACATCACTCTACAGCCATTACATCTCTATTTTATGTTCTCTGGAGACCTGTTCGCTTCTTTTTTTTTCATTATTGTGGACAGTGATATTCCTATTCTAACACTCTTTTTGGTAATCCAAGGAACATAAAGGGATACTGACAGATTGGAAAAAAGTGTGCTCAAGTCATACCCAGAACCAGATAGCCAGACTAAACAGTCATTTAAAGGTTTAGCTTGCTGACACTATATAAATAAATAAATGATGATGATGATGATGATGATGATGATGATGATGATGATGATGATGATGATGATGATGATAACTGCCGCTCATTATACCAGCAGTACAAGCTTGGGTGCTTTTTGTGTGCAGATGGTCAAATTTTAGAAATTTTGAGAAACATATTCTTTTAGAGAAAGGTGCCCAACTCAAGGCAACTGAATTTGGGGGATAAAATCATGGCTATTTTCATTATATAGGCACCTAAAGACCATTCATTATATAGGCACCTAAGGACCATTCATTATATAGGCACCTAAGGACCATTCATTATATAGGCACCCAAAGACCATTCATTATATAGGCACCTAAAGACCATTCATTATATAGGCACTTAAGGACCATTCATTATATAGGCACCTAAGGACCATTCATTATATAGGCACCTAAGGACCATTCATTATATAGGCACCTAAGGACCATTCATTATATAGGCACCTAAAGACCATTCATTATATAGGCACTTAAGGACCATTCATTATATAGGCACCTAAGGACCATTCATTATATAGGCACCTAAGGACCATTCATTATATAGGCACCTAAAGACCATTCATTATATAGGCACTAAACCATTATAGATAGACCATTCATTATATAGGCACCTAAGGACCATTCATTATATAGGCACCTAAGGACCATTCATTATATAGGCACCTAAGGACCATTCATTATATAGGCACCTAAGGACCATTCATTATATAGGCACTTAAGGACCATTCATTATATAGGCACTTAAGGACCATTCATTATATAGGCACCTAAGGACCATTCATTATATAGGCACCTAAGTACCATTCATTACATAGGCACCTAAGGACCATGCTTAGGACTTCAGTGGGGTGGCCCTCAGCAGTGGGCCTAAATATAGCCCTGGTTAGGTATTCTATGATTAACTTAACATTGTATATAACAAAACACAATGCCCAGTTTTCCTAATTTGGAAAACCGGGCAGGATTCTCTAAGACTGAAGCGGCGATTGGCCAATTGCAGATCGGTGGGTCATAGCCTCACCCCCGTGACATTGCTCCCCGCCCCCTGCCTGGAGTTCCCAGGCAGGAGAGATGGCAACCCTATAGTGTGCAGGCCTACTGTCATTGCATTGCACCAGGCTTGAAAATCAAAATAAATAGATGCCAAAGACCTGGGTTCAATGCCCGAATATACGTCTAAAGGTGGCCACACACGGGCCAATTGTAGCTGCTGATATCGGTCCCTTGGACCGAGTCGGCAGCTTATCGGCCCGTGTAGGGGCAGGAATGAGGGGCACGTCCAACCGATATGTGGCCCGAAATTGGCCAGATATCGATCGGGCAGGTTAAAAGATTTAGTTGGATCGGGGACCGCATCGGCTCGTTGATGCGGTCCCGAACCGACTGCCCCAGGGCCAAACGAGCAAATTAGCCTACATTTTCACCGATATCACCAACCCGTAGGTGGGGATATCGGGAGAAGATCCACACACTTGGGGACCTCGCCAAGCGAATGGATCTTCACATGTATGGGCACCTTTACTCTGTAAATTCCTGGGTGCGTCTAAATTGCAATTTTGACTTGTTCTTCTGGTTTCTGCCTCTCTGCTTTGATTCCGACTATGATCATTTGCTACCTGCCTTATCCTTTAGCCTGAATATGACTAAGATTCTTCTTAACCCCTTGGACACCACAAATTGGACTTTCTGTATACAACCTCTTTCGGTCTGGACTTCAACCTGGTAAGGGCCTTCAGGCCTCTGACATTACCCCACCCACCATAGTCATTCGACCCATCCCATACCTTGTTCCAAGTGGAACTCTAGGCCTTGAAGTCCCTCTGATTTCCACAGTGGCCATTGGATTGATTGCAGACAGACTTTAAGCCCAAAAATCTATCACTTCAGCTTCAAACATGGTGCGGGAAAGGTTCAAGGGTTGACTGATCCCTGCGAATCAGAGGCAGACTATCATGGTTAAAAACATTTATATTTATTTTGGCAGGTCATATAGTCTTTCTGCACATTTTCTACATAAGCTCAACTGAATGGACTTATGGCAAATAGGGTTCTTTCTCTTTAAAGTTTCGTGTCTGGGGAATACGGTTTATTTGTTCTCATGGTTCTGTTCTGCAGAAAGCTTAAAAAACAAACCATAAAAATGAATAATAGCAATTTGTACTTTTACTGAACACATTTTCCTGCCCCCCATTAAAACCAGCTCTGAGTTCTGCAAAACCAACCCAAAACTGCAGGGAATTGACCTAAAATTTACCGACGTATTTCCGTATTCCAATTCATACGCCACAGATGCATAGCGTGCCGCAGCCTCCTCGTGCAGAAAACGTGAACAATTTTATACATTTCATGGCCAACAGGAAAACATTCTTTGGGGAGAACTTGGAACTGTAAAAAAAAAATGTCAACACATTTTTGTCTTTTCCAAGTTTTTAATACAAGAAGTGGAATGTTTATAGCAAATTTATTGGCTTTTTTTTGTGTGACGAGATAAAAGGCTCTGAAGCTCGGGGAATTGGAATGGGAACAAGAGGGTGCTGTGAAATGTTCATTAGAGAACACTCTCTGCCGCCCTTAACCTTTATAACCCTTTAAAATCAACACAGAATTTTCTGAATTTTATTGCCACAGCCTTAGCAGTGGTTCTAGAAAAGCAACAGGGCTCTGTTCCAAGCCGATGTGGCCCACCATGTGTTCAATCTGGCGGCTGTGTAACTTGTTGCTCTGGCTATTTCATACACTGGCACAAACCTCTCTGCTTCATTGCAGTTATTTTCATGGTACAGGTATAGGATCTATTATCTGGAAGGCTTGGGACCCGGGGTTTTCCAAATAAGGAATCTTTTTTGGGTCACCATACCTTAAGTCTGCTAAAAATCATTTAAACATGAAATAGACCCCATAAGCTTGTTCTGCCCCCAATAAGGGGTAATTATATCTTAGTTGGGATCAAGTACAGGTACTGTTTTATTATTACAGAGAAAAGGGAATCATTTAACCATGAAATAAACCCAATAGGACTGTTCTGCCCCCAATAAGGGGTAATTATATCTTAGTTGGGATCAAGTACAGGTACTGTTTTATTATTACAGAGAAAAGGGAATCATTTAACCATGAAATAAACCCAATAGGGCTGTTCTGCCCCCAATAAGGGGTAATTATATCTTAGTTGGGATCAAGTACAGGTACTGTTTTATTATTACAGAGAAAAGGGAATCATTTAACCATTAAATAAGCCCAATAGGGCTGTTCTGCCCCCAATAAGGGGTAATTATATCTTAGTTGGGATCAAGTACAGGTACTGTTTTATTATTAAAGAGAAAAGGGAATCATTTTAACAATTAGAATTATTTGCTTACGTAAGAAGGTGTTCAGCACTTTTACATATTCACCGTGAATCCATGTCTGTTGAAAAACTTTGCTCATCACTAGTTGGGTGCCTATTGTACCTGAGGGACACTGCCGACACGCTTCTTTTGGAATGTAATTACTGGAGTCTGTGGTGTGACGTCAAATTGCGTGAAAAAGGGCAACTAGAACATTTTTATGGATAATTGCACTGCTATTAAGCACAGAAGGGGACAGGAAGGGGAGATGGGGCACTATGACATCTCTTATTTAAGTGCCAAAAAACAAATGGTTGGCACAATGCATGAAAATGAACTATAAGAAGGTTTGCGAATGGCATTAATTGTGGGTGTAACTTAATCGCCTGCAGAAAAAACTTTTTAGATGACCTGGCGCGACCAGTTCCTCTGACCCCCTACCGGCCCTGACTGCGCCGCACCTCCTGGCCCCAACTGTACCTGTATATTTAAGGTAGGAGAGGGGCCAAGGAGGGGACTAAGGTACCCGCAGGTCTGCTCTTTATATAGTTATGCCATTGGCACTAATGTAGGGTCATATATAAGGCAAGATGGCTTATAGTTCCACAGGCAAGGAGCAAATAAAGCAATTGTGCAGGTATACATGCAATAGATGAGGACAGACAACAATTAGGAGAAAAGAGGCAAAGTTATTCATAGTGTGAAGGTACAGATTGTGTTCCAAAAAAAACCCCATCCTGTAATGAGATGTGGTAAAGCTTTTGCTTCCAACACAGTAGGAAGGAAGTGATATAAAAGGCTCATGTCCATGGTTTGAACAATGGAGCAGACATGTATTAGTATATAAATGTGTAAAACTGTCAATTGCACGTGTGCACGGAAAGGACTGAGCGTGATAGGAGGAAGCATTAGCGAGCGTGCAAGTGAGATTATACCTTATTTATCAGCTGCGTTATCTCATTTATTTCTCCTCAAAGTATGAAATGTGCATATATGAAAGATAAACTGTACTTCTAAAAGTGTGTATTTTATTCTTTAATGGATCGAGTATTTGTATGGAAAAGAAGGGGGGATAGAATATACTTCAATCAGTAATTATCACTCGTAATGAATAGCATATTCCCGAAAGCCGTCATTTATATTATAAAGGTGCTTGATGGATGGTTATGTGTGGACAAATATAACACTTATATCAAGGGAGATAAACTGACCCAAATCCTGGACTTAGGTGTCTTTGGGACATTTATTTTTGTGAAACCTTGATGTAACCTCATGCCCAACCTATTAAACGTTAACCAGGGACACAAACAATGACGGTGTCAATGCCCAGCAATACTGAGAACTCTAGCAGTAATCTTGCGGCCATCCACGTCCCCCCATCCCCAGCCACTGCCCTACTTGCACTAGTTCTCCCTTCTACAGGCCAAACAGTATGGATGCACCACAACCAAATAGCTGTATTTGTATATTTCACTTTAGGCCCAATGCCCAATGGATGTTTAGGCTTCTCACTTGTTCTTATCATTCTTTCCATTCGCCTCTCGTCTCACCTTCATCATCACAAAAAGGGAGAAGATGAGAGGAGGAAAGGATTCCTCTGCTTTGATCAGTTCTCTATTTATCCTGTACAGGTATGGGACCCATTATCCGGAAACCCATCCATTTTAATCAAATTATTCAGAATTTTAAAATGGATTTCCTTTTTCTCTGTAGTAATAAAACAGTACCTGTACTTGATCCCAACTAAGATATAATTACCCCTTATTGGGGCAGAACAGTTCTATTGGGTTTATTTCATGGTTAAATGATTCCCTTTTCTCTGTAATAATAAAACAGTACTTGTACTTGATCCCAACTAAGATATAATTACCCCTTATTGGGGCAGAACAGCCCTATTGGGTTTATTTAATGGTTAAATGATTCCCTTTTCTCTGTAATAATAAAACAGTACCTGTACTTGATCCCAACTAAGATATAATTACCCCTTATTGGGGCAGAACAGCCCTATTGGGTTTATTTAATGGTTAAATGATTCCCTTTTCTCTGTAATAATAAAACAGTACCTGTACTTGATCCCAACTAAGATATAATTACCCCTTATTGGGGGCAGAACAGCCCTATTGGGTTTATTTAATGGTTAAATGATTCCCTTTTCTCTGTAATAATAAAACAGTACCTGTACTTGATCCCAACTAAGATATAATTACCCCTTATTGGGGCAGAACAGCCCTATTGGGTTTATTTAATGGTTAAATGATTCCCTTTTCTCTGTAATAATAAAGCAGTACCTGTACTTGATCCCAACTAAGATATAATTACCCCTTATTGGGGCAGAACAGCCCTATTGGGTTTATTTCATGGTTAAATGATTCCCTTTTCTCTGTAATAATAAAACAGTACCTGTACTTGATCCCAACTAATATATAATTACCCCTTATTGGGGCAGAACAGCCCTATTGGGTTTATTTCATGGTTAAATGATTCCCTTTTCTCTGTAATAATAAAACAGTACCTGTACTAGATCCCAACTATATAATTAATTCTTATTGGATGCAAAACAATTCTATTGGGTTTAATTAATGTTTTATTAATTTTTTAGTAGACGTAAGGCATGAAGATCCAAATTACGGAAAGACCCCTTATCCAGAATACCCTTGGTCCCGAGCATTCTGGATAATGGGTCCTATACCTGTATTTGTGTCTGATATTACCTTAACTTTGGCGCATCCTTCTATAATATTGAATGGACCAAGCAGGCTAAAGTAAGCATCAGTTATGGAATTCTCCCATTGAAGTTGTTGCACTGGAACATACATAAGTTGGCTGCTTTCTCAGGAAGTGATAAAAAACCTAGGCTACTGATATTAATACTTTACTACAATGTTGATCCAGGAAGTAGTTTGATATTGGCCAAATTGGAGTCCAGAAGGTTTTTTTTTACCTTGTGAAGCAAATTGGAGGCAGTTACAATGGGGTCTTTCACTTATTGGTTAAACACAGTGCAAATATAGTGCTTTTTGACCTAAACTACTATGTAAGTGTCATCCCAATAAAATTATAAGTGTATGGTATGCTCCAGATTCTTTAAAATTGTCCGATAGGCTATCATGCTTATTGGAATGGAATAGTTGAGGGTTTAATATGAGTTTGGCAACAGGTTTGGTAGATAAAACATTTATATATCACTTATGCACAGTTGGTTGCACTTGTGATTAAAGAGGAGGAAGATGTTGCAAAAAAACCAAAGCGCTACCAAACAAAGCGCTGTATGTAAACAAGGCTGCACTGGTTGAGCCATTGGTAGGAGTTAATAACCCATAAGAAGCACAATCAAATAATGAACCATGTGCCAATGAACACAACTTTGCTTTTGGCATTTCAGTATTATATTGAGAGTGACAATGACAGACATAATGGCACGAATGACAAATTCTGACGGCAGCACCAACTCCCTTTGACCATAGAGAGGACAAAGGATACTGACAATGGTAGACATAATGGCACAAGTGACCAATACTGATGGCAGCACCAATCTTTATTGACCATAGAGAGGAAGGGGGATACTGACCATGATAGACATAATGACATGTGACATATATTGATGGCAGCAGCAACCCCTATTGACCATAAAGAGGAAGGGGGATACTGACATTAGTAGACATAATGGAAGGGCACAAGTGACCAACACTGATGGCAGCAGCAACCCCCATTGACCATAGAGAGGAGGGGGGATACTGACAATGATAGACATAATGGCACAAGTGACAAATACTGATGGCAGCAGCAACCCCCATTGACCATAGAGAGGAAGGGGGATACTGACAATGACAGACATAATGACATGTGACATATACTGATGGCAGCACCAATCTCTATTGACCATAGAGAGGAAGAGGGATAGTGACAATGGTAGACATAATGGCACAAGTGACAAATACTGATGGCAGCAGCAACCCCCATTGACCATAGAGAGGAAGGGGGATACTGACAATGATAGACATAAAGGCACAAGTGACCAGTACTGATGGCAGCAGCAACCCCTATTGACCATAGAGAGGAAGGGGGATACTGACAATGATAGACATAATGGTACAAGTGACAAATAATTATGGTAGCAGCAACCCCTATTGACCATAGAGAGGAAGGGGGATACTGACATTAGTAGACATAATGGCACAAGTGACAAATACTGATGGCAGCAGCAACCCTCATTGACCATAGAGAGGAAGGGGGATACTGACAATGATAGACATAATGGCACAAGTGACAAATACAGATGGCAGCAGCACCCCTCATTGACCATAGAGAGGAAGGGGGATACTAACAATGACAGACATAATGACATGTGACATATACTGATGGCAGCACCAATCTCTATTGACCATAGAGAGGAAGAGGGATAGTGACACTAGTAGACATAATGGCACAAGTGACCAATACTGATGGCAGCAACCCCCATTGACCATAGAGAGGAAGGGGGATACTGACAATGGTAGACATAATGGCACAAGTGACCAATACTGATGGCAGCAACCCCCATTGACCATAGAGAGGAAGAGGGATAGTGACAATGGTAGACATAATGGCACAAGTGACAAATACTGATCTGTACAAGCTAGTCATTACATATAAATCTTAAACGTTGAAAAACAGAGAGAGCAGAGCAACATACACAGATAAATGATATTATAGTGCAGATCGTTCAACATAAACTCAGCCAAAGTGGTTCATCTGATAGGAACGCATGTGACCTTGTTTTGTTGACCTCTCCAGATAGGATATGACTCTATTGTTTGTGCCAGGGAGCAGAGATCATGGCTCTGTGGGGACAGCAGACAACTGTGATGGATAAACCACATGGTTAGGAATCAACAGGGAATTATTCCCTTATTCATGACTTTTGCATATTTTAGCCCTATTACAGGCTCTGCAGATTTTCCCATTTTTTATTTCCATCGGTACAATTAAAGTAACTGGATGGAAGCTTTCTTTTTTTATAGTTTCCAGATATTATTTTATCCCATGACAGAGGGAGCCAGAGTAACGTATGTCTGTGAGCAGTGCTAAGGGAGAGATATTTTCTAGGAGATGACAAGTGGTATTATGTAGGTTTAGTTTTATTGAAAACACCAAGAAGAAGGTGGAGGGATCCTAGTGGGTGATCTGCCCGGGACCAGAGAGTAATTATAGGGTCTGAAGGTGGGAGATTGGCAATGAGTTCATGGGAACTGGAGGGAAAGAGGAAATCCTAACTCGTCAACGTTTATAGAATTAGAGAGATATCAATGGAGACGTTTTTCTAGTTGACTTTGAAAATATATTCCTTAATATGATGGGATTATGGGATAGCAGGACCAAAAATATAAAGGGACTATATGTACTGCATACATCCTGCTACCTCCCCCGGGGCCAGAGTAAAAGCCTATTTCTGTAGCTTTCATATTGTATTTAACCAGTGCCTTCATTTTCACTACTTAACCCTTTATCTGGCAGTGATGCAGAGACTAGGCAATGTGCCATATCCATAATCCCAAAATATTCCCACGGGAATGTAGAATCCACATTACCTAGAGCAAAAGCCCTGCATTTAAATCAAGAGAATAGAGAATAATACATATTTGTTGGCTTATCTTGCAGTACTGGTGTGTGTGTCAACACAGGGACATCAGGGGTTAATACATGCACATAACATAAAGGTCTATTTTGGCTTTTTCTCCCAGCCCTGATTTTTAATGAGCTGGGATATATCTCTACAGAGGCCCCCGCATCCAACCTCTTTGCTATAAAATTAAAGAAACTGGGTTTCCCTTCCCGTTTAAAGAAATGTAAAGGCTCAGTCATCTGCTCGTGGGACTGAGAAAATCTATTTAAAGTCTATTTAAAGGCTCCCTCCAGCTCTGCATCCCAGAGAGCGCGAGGGAATGTTATGATAGGCAATTACAGGACATATCTCAGTGGTTCAGAGCGCTTTCATGGGAGATAGCAATAGGAGCTTTATAGGTAGTATTCTCTACCAAAGTTGTGATAATTGTATAGAGCAAAAGGGGAGAAGCAGGGCTCAGGTGAGTAATAGGGAGATTAAATGAGTAAAATTTGTAGGGTTATTTTGATTTAGGAAGGATAATTGAGTGGTTTATTTAATGAAAGGAGTTTTCCTAAGAGAGACTTAACAGCGGGACAAAATGGCAGAATAAAATGCATTGCATTATAAGACCCCATTTGAATTATGGGGTGGATGGATTATATAGATATATAGAAAATGGAAGAGTTGTAGGGTGGTTTACATAGAGCAACAGGTGGATATATGGCGGTCATATAGATGAATGCAGTATAAAACTTCTTTATGCAATATTCATGCAACAATATTTGTAATGGAATGAGTTATAGGAAGGGGTTATTGTAAAGCAATAAAAGAAAATGTGGGAGTTACACGAAACAAAGTGGGTAAGATCATGAGAGGAGTTGTTGGATATGGAATGCACTGGTAGACTTTACAGGTTGTGGGTTATATAGAGTAATATGAAACATTACTGAATGAGGTTATATTAAGCAACAGTTAGAGAGGGGTTATATGGAGCAATAAGAACTTAAATGGTGCAGAAAGAAAGGATCTAACATGCAAAAATAGGAAGCATCACAGATTTGTCAAATTCAATTCCATCTGGTAAATTGCTGATGAGACATTCTGTATAAATCTCCCTGACACCCTATAACAGATCTATAAAAGCAGACATGGTTAGCTACACGCGGGAGGAGGAGGAGGAGGAAGGATATGGTCTTTGGCTCTCTCGGCAGCTGGAGATTGAGGAGCAGTGAGAGTTGGAGTCGGTCCATGCATTCCTCGAGTTTAAAGCAATAAAGCTTCGGCAGGGAGTAATATGCAAGGATTTCCTGGATATCAGAAGGAAACGCTTAAGGCCGACACACATCACCTTGCAGAGAAGGAGAGGGGGGGAAGGAAGGGAAGGAGCAGTGGGGAGGTAAAGGTAAGGGACAGGGGGGAAAAGCAGAAAGTGGGGTCACAAGAACTTTATGGAGAAACAGAGAGGTGGGGGGAAAAAAGGTTTGTGGGGAAATGCTTGGAACTGGTCTGTATGAGATGGAATAGAATAGACAAAATATGAAAAGAAATTGTAAAGGGATTGAGTGGGAAATATAGAGAACTTTTTAGCATTAGACCATAAATATTATAAAGGAAAAGCAGAAGGAAAATGAGAAAATGGAGGAGAGAATAGGGCAATATAGCAATTGGTTGTAATGACTGAAAAGGAAATAAAGGGCAAGAAGTAAAAGGGAAAGAAGATGTAGAAAGAGGTCAGAGCATTGGGAATGGTGTGAGGGGGATACGGTGGTGTTTATCAATGAGACAGTGCACCCAGAATCTGCTGGGGGTCCTATGGTAGAACTGCAGAGAAGGTCCTATGGTCATTTTTACTGAGGCACAGTAGTGAGCAAAGAATTGAGGGATTGAGGGGCAGAGAAGAGCTGGGTATAGAGCAGAAAATGAGAAGGGTATGGATTGGAAATACAAGGCTGAAGCTGAAAGAGAGAGGGAAGAGCAGAGAGAGAGAGAGAGGGAAGAGCAGAGAGAGAGAGAGAGAGAGAGAGAGAGAGAAGAGTAGAGAGAGAGAGAGAGGGAAGAGCAGAGAGAGAGAGAGGGAGAGAGGGAAGAGTAGAGAGAGAGAGAGAGGGAAGAGCAGAGAGAGAGAGAGAGAGAGAGAGGGAAGAGCAGAGAGAGAGAGAGAGAGAGGGAAGAGTAGAGAGAGAGAGAGAGAGAGAGAGAGAGAGAGGGAAGAGCAGAGAGAGAGAGAGAGAGAGAGAGAGAGGGAAGAGTAGAGAGAGAGAGAGGGAAGAGTAGAGAGAGAGAGAGAGAATTCAGAAGAAACAATGCAAAGATGTTATCTGTGGGATAGAGAGAGAGAGAGAGAGAAGAGCAGAGAGAGAGAGAGGGAAGAGGGAGAGAGAGAGAGAGAGAGGGAAGAGCAGAGAGAGAGAGAGAGAGGGAAGAGAGAGAGAGAGAGAGAGAGAGAGAGAGAGAGAGAGAGAGAGGGAAGAGCAGAGAGAGAGAGAGGGAAGAGTAGAGAGAGAGAGAGAGAATTCAGAAGAAACAATGCAAAGATGTTATCTGAGAGAGAGAGAAGAGCAGAGAGAGAGAGAGGGAAGAGAGAGAGAGAGAGAGAGAGAGAGGGAAGAGCAGAGAGAGAGAGAGAGAGGGAAGAGCAGAGAGAGAGAGAGAGAGAGGGAAGAGTAGAGAGAGAGAGAGAGGGAAGAGCAGAGAGAGAGAGAGACTGACTAAAGGCCAAGTAAAACAAACAACAAACCAGTCAAAAGAGCAATATATCTGTGATTGGAGGAAAGAAATAGCAAACTCCCAGAAGCTTACGATCTACCAATCACTAGGGAGGGAATACAAACTGGCCCCATACCTGGAAAGGCTACAGAAGCCCAAAGACAGACAGATCCTGAGCCAGTACAGACTGAGTGCCCACAGCCTGGAGATTGAACTGGGTCGGCACCGACAGACCTACAGGCCCAGGGAGAGCCGGCTGTGCCAGCGATGTGACCAGGGGGCAGTAGAGGATGAGACCCACTTCCTGCTACACTGCCCCAAATACTCAGCACTGAGAGACGCCCACTGCCAGAGACTCTCCCATCACATCCCAGACTTCCCATCTATAGAAGAAAAGAGAAAACTCCGCATCCTACTGGGAGAAGAGGCATCAACAGCAACAATGGCAGCACAATACATAACTGACTGTCATAGACTGAGAGAGACAGGACTTTCCCCTGTCCCCATATACTGACCCCCTAACCTAACCCATTACACCCTATACCTGCTTTGGCAATGCTAAATGTATTTGGTCCTGCCAATAAAGCTCATTTGATTTGATTTGATTTGATTTGAGAGAGAGAGAGGGAAGAGTAGAGAGAGAGAGAGAGAGAGAGAGAGAGAGAGAGAGAGGGAAGAGTAGAGAGAGAGAATTCAGAAGAAACAATGCAAAGATGTTATCTGTGGGATAAGTGTCTCACCAAAACATGCAAGAACCCTGCAATGTCTCACAGCGCACGTTGGAATAAAAGTCCAAATTCAGTCACTTTGTTAGAGACATATTAGCAAATAGAAGGGCTGAATGAAGTCTCAGCTTGAAAAGAACAACAGCTGCAGTCAGACTGCCCCCCCCCATAGAAGAGTGACAGACAGAGTGTGTCTCATTGAATCTCATTGTACGATGACAGAAACACAAGAGACGTCCATACAATGGATGTCAGTAGCGGGATTAAATGACTCCACACACTTCCAGCCCCCAACAGGTTAAAAATGTTTACATCCTCCCTTGTTGCCCATTAAGGATGGGAATCACTTGCCAACCTGGCCAAGCTCCAACATCGCTCTCAGAGATTACCATCTTGCATGGAAGTCACGCCAGTTCTGCTCAGCTCGAGAAATTCTTGGACCAGACATTACCTTCTGGAGAACCCGTCAGACTTTCCATGAGGTCACGAGGAAGCTGAGGAACAGCAGAGAGGAGAATGTTTTAGAGACAGCCTAGCCGAAGGGAGGAATAGGAGCCAGGGGTGACCTCGTTAACACCTTAGACCCAATGCTATAGTTCTCTCGGTGACTTTAATGATATAACACCGGCATGTGTTCTAGCAGCACTAACTTTAAAACCAGTAGAATTTTTTATCCTTCTTTTTCTTCTGGCAACAAACTGGTATAAGAGCAGCCAAGGCCAGGGACCGTATTACAAATGTAATGGCAATGTACAGGTATAGGACCCATTATCCAGAATGCTCGGGACCAAGGTTATTCTGGATAAGGTGTCTTTCCGTAATTTGGATCTTCATACCTTAAGTCTACTAAAAAATCAATAAAACATTAATTAAACCCAATAGAATTATTTTGCATCCAAAAAGGGGTAATTATATCTTAGTTGGGATCAAGTACAGGTACTGTTTTATTATTACAGAGAAAAGGGAATCATTTAACCATGAAATAAACCCAATAGGGCTGTTCTGCCCCAATAAGGGGTAATTATATCTTAGTTGGGATCAAGTACAGGTACTGTTTTATTATTACAGAGAAAAGGGAATCATTTAACCATGAAATAAACCCAATAGGGCTGTTCTGCCCCAATAAGGGGTAATTATATCTTAGTTGGGATCAAGTACAGGTACTGTTTTATTATTACAGAGAAAAGGGAATCATTTAACCATGAAATAACCCAATAGGGCTGTTCTGCCCAATAAGGGGTAATTATATCTTAGTTGGGATCAAGTACAGGTACTGTTTTATTATTACAGAGAAAAGGGAATCATTTAACCATGAAATAAACCCAATAGGGCTGTTCTGCCCCAATAAGGGGTAATTATATCTTAGTTGGGATCAAGTACAGGTACTGTTTTATTATTACAGAGAAAAGGGAATCATTTAACCATGAAATAAACCCAATAGGACTGTTCTGCCCCAATAAGGGGTAATTATATCTTAGTTGGGATCAAGTACAGGTACTGTTTTATTATTACAGAGAAAAGGGAATCATTTAACCATTAAATAAACCCAATAGGGCTGTTCTGCCCCCAATAAGGGGTAATAATATCTTAGTTGGGATCAAGTACAGGTACTGTTTTATTATTACAGAGAAAAGGGAATCATTTAACCATTAAATAAACCCAATAGGGCTGTTCTGCCCCAATAAGGGGTAATTATATCTTAGTTGGGATCAAGTACAGGTACTGTTTTATTATTACAGAGAAAAGGGAATCATTTAACCATGAAATAAACCCAATAGGGCTGTTCTGCCCCAATAAGGGGTAATTATATCTTAGTTGGGATCAAGTACAGGTACTGTTTTATTATGACAGAGAAAATTCTGAATTATTTGATTAAAATGGAGTGTATGGGAGACAGGCTTTCCGTAATTAGGAGCTTTCTGAATAATGGGTTTTCGGATAAGGGATCCCATACCTGTATTTGTAAATGTATTTCCAATGTTTTTTCCACCCCTCTACCACATCTTAAGATGAAAGTATTTTCAATGAATATACAGCTAATATTTATGGTTATGTAGCAGCTATACTGAAGCTAATAAGAGATAATAAGAGATATATAAGGGATATAGGGTGCCGGTCCCAGTCTATGAGGGGCAGATCTTATGGCTTAGCTTCCTTCTATACGTCCCCCTGCTCTGCATTGAATGAACAGACTCCATAGTCCGGAGCACTCCTCTGTCGCTGCATAGTTGACAACAATCCAAAAAATGTTACTAGGAATTTGTTTTCCCAAAATATCCAATGGTATGCTTTCCGTTGAGAAGTGCAAGGAAATTCAGTTTACATCTGTCATGTCGTTCCTATTGAAAAAAAGAAATGTATATGTACAAAGCCTGAACAAAGATGAGCTGCCCGACACAGCAGGGTTTCATTGGCGGAAGTCTTATATATAGACCTGCCAGAATCATGGAGATGCTCGTTGCACTAAAATGCTCCAATCAGATAATGCAAGACAGTATATCATTGAGTCTGATCTGGAAGGGCTCAATCTTTTCTCATCACATTGAATTCTCTGGCAGTGGAAACCACTAATATACCACTAGTTTATCCTTCAAAAGCATGAATAAATACCATTTTTATATGCTGAAATCCAGCTGCAAAACTGTTCTTCTCTTTCTGCATCATTTGTAATCCTGGCAGGGGAGGAGGGACTAAAACACTGATGTTACACATTGTAACAACTTCTCCCCAGCTTACAGACAGCATGCAGGAACTACATAACCCACAATGCATTGCACTGGGATGTTTCTTTTCTTATTGAGGGGTGGGATTAAGAAACTTGTGGTAATTAAAGACATAGGTATTTGGGGCATTTGAAAAAACTGGGCAATGATCAACTGGTCATGTCTGGTTGAAACAAACATCACCCTAGGTCTGGAATTTTATGCCTTTTTAAACCCTTCAAAGGGGGCATTTCAAAATATATTGCACTTTCTAGGGGTAATTATATCTTAGTTGTTATCAAATACAGGTACAGTTTTATTATTACAGAGAAAAGGGAATCATTTAACCATTAAATAAACCCAATAGGACTGTTCTGCCCCAATAAGGGGTAATTATATCTTAGTTGGGATCAAGTACAGGTACTGTTTTATTATTACAGAGAAAAGGGAATCATTTAACCATTAAATAAACCCAATAGGGCTGTTCTGCCCCCAATAAGGGGTAATTATATCTTAGTTGGGATCAAGTACAGGTACAGTTTTATTATTACAGAGAAAAGGGAATCATTTAACCATGAAATAAACCCAATAGGGCTGTTCTGCCCCCAATAAGGGGTAATTATATCTTAGTTGGGATCAAGTACAGGTACAGTTTTATTATTACAGAGAAAAGGGAATAATTTAACCATTAAATAAACCCAATAGGGCTGTTCTGCCCCAATAAGGGGTAATTATATCTTAGTTGGGATCAAGTACAGGTACAGTTTTATTATTACAGAGAAAAGGGAATCATTTAACCATTAAATAAACCCAATAGGGCTGTTCTGCCCCCAATAAGGGGTAATTATATCTTAGTTGGGATCAAGTACAGGTACAGTTTTATTATTACAGAGAAAAGGGAATCATTTAACCATTAAATAAACCCAATAGGGCTGTTCTGCCCCCAATAAGGGGTAATTATATCTTAGTTGGGATCAAGTACAGGTACAGTTTTATTATTACAGAGAAAAGGGAATCATTTAACCATTAAATAAACCCAATAGGGCTGTTCTGCCCCCAATAAGGGGTAATTATATCTTAGTTGGGATCAAGTACAGGTACTGTTTTATTATTACAGAGAAAAGGGAATCATTTAAACATGAAATAAACCCAATAGGGCTGTTCTGCCCCAATAAGGGGTAATTATATCTTAGTTGGGATCAAGTACAGGTACTGTTTTATTATTACAGAGAAAAGGGAATAATTTAACCATTAAATAAACCCAATAGGGCTGTTCTGCCCCAATAAGGGGTAATTATATCTTAGTTGGGATCAAGTACAGGTACTGTTTTATTATTACAGAGAAAAGGGAATCATTTAACCATGAAATAAACCCAATAGGGCTGTTCTGCCCCCAATAAGGGGTAATTATATCTTAGTTGGGATCAAGTACAGGTACTGTTTTATTATTACAGAGAAAAGGGAATCATTTAACCATGAAATAAAAAAATGGAGTCTATGGGAGATAGTCCTCCTGTAAACTGGAGATTTCTATATAACAGGTTTCTCTATAACCTGTATATATAATACAGATGTACCGTTTACTGATTTCCCTTCATAATGCAGGGTTAAACTACAAAGCCTAGAGGATTTAATCACTGAAAACCTTCTAACCAGATGTGTCCAACTTTCACAAAATCGGATAAAATAACAATAAAGGCACCATGCAGTCTCTTCATTCGTCTTAAAATTGGAACCCTCAGGCGCACTGCAAAATGAAGACGCAATGGAAACAATAAGAGCTTTTTGATTAACTGGGTTCTGTTTATATTTCATGATAGAAGGTTTTCCAGTGCAAGTGTTCCAAGCAAACAGAATCACATGGTGAATGCAATGGAGTTCTCCGAGAGGCTAGCACTCATGGATCATGGGCTAAATGATAAAACAAGCTACATTTTGGGTGGCGCTAGTTTTGACTAGTCTTCATGTTTTTTTTTTAATAGTTTTTGAATTATATGCCTTCTTCTTCTGACTCTTTCCAGCTTTCCAATGGGGGGTCACTGACCCGGCAGCCAAAACACTATTCCTCCATAAAACATCAATTGTATTGTTATTTTTGCTTCTTATTACAGGTATGGGACCTGTTATCCAGAATGCTCGGGACCCAGGATTTTCCAGATAAGGGATCTTTCCGTAATTTGGATCTCCATAACTTAAGTCTGATAATAATCATTTAAATATTAAATAAACCCAATAGTCTTGTTCTGCCCCCAATAAGGGGTAATTATATCTTAGTTGGGATCAAGTACAGGTACTGTTTTATTATTACAGAGAAAAGGGAATCATTTAACCATGAAATAAACCCAATAGGGCTGGAGTTGGGATCAAGTACAGGTTTTATTATTACAGAGAAAAGGGAATCATTTAACCATGAATAAGGGTAATTATATCTTAGTTGGGATCAAGTACAGGTACTGTTTTATTATTACAGAGAAAAGGGAATCATTTAACCATGAAATAAACCCAATAGGGCTGTTCTGCCCCAATAAGGGGTAATTATATCTTAGTTGGGATCAAGTACAGGTACTGTTTTATTATTACAGAGAAAGGGAATCATTTAACCATGAAATAAACCCAATAGGGCTGTTCTGCCCCCAATAAGGGGTAATTATATCTTAGTTGGGATCAAGTACAGGTACTGTTTTATTATTACAGAGAAAAGGGAATCATTTAACCATGAAATAAACCCAATAGGGCTGTTCTGCCCCAATAAGGGGTAATTATATCTTAGTTGGGATCAAGTACAGGTACTGTTTTATTATTACAGAGAAAAGGGAATCATTTAACCATTAAATAAACCCAATAGGGCTGTTCTGCCCCAATAAGGGGTAATTATATCTTAGTTGGGATCAAGTACAGGTACTGTTTTATTATTACAGAGAAAAGGGAATCATTTAACCATTAAATAAACCCAATAGGGCTGTTCTGCCCCAATAAGGGGTAATTATATCTTAGTTGGGATCAAATACAAAGCACTGTTTTATTTTTACAGAGAAAAAGGAAATCAAATTTAAAAATCCTAATTATTTGATTCAAATGGTGTCTATGGGAGTCAGGCTTTCCGTAATTCGGAGCTTTCTGGATATCAGGTTTCTGGATAAGGGATCCCATACCATGGCCCTAGAAGTGATAATTAGAGGAATCTGCCTGAATGAAACCTCGACAATATCCACTTAGGATAATATGCAGCGCCATGGAAGTTGTGTTTACAATGTCTGTGGAGCCAATATGGCATCTGGCAATGGAGCAAATTGATTGGCCACAATTGTCCAACAAATTCCATCTTTTGGGTTTAAGACGAATCGGCCAATATATTAAAAACAACGATACTTTTCATGTAACAAGACCTCACACAGACAGCATTCCTCTAAATCTCTACAGAGGGAAACCTTAACATATCCAGCCTTGTTGCAAAGATACAAAGCCGTGCCAAGGCAATTGCTCTATGGTAGACTGAACTATTCGCTTTTGGCCATTATAAAGGCTGCCTTGGCCCTCCCAGAGTGCATTTAGCACATTGTTGCAGCCGCCTCTTTCAGCATACGCCCTGTGCTGTGTCTCCTGTTCATCTGTTTTGTGAGAAATTTGGTTTTGGTTTTGGCCACAAATGCATGTGGATCACCCCACAACGTTTTACACGAGCTGTTTGCGGTTAGTATTCCCTTTCTTTTCATTTTCTTCAAAAACGGTGTCTTTTTTTATGTGAGAAATTACACAGAAATGTTGGCCTTGAGTCTCATATCCCCTGGCTCTAGTAGATGTCTTATATTTTTTTTATGGGTTGCTTACCATTGAAATCAGGAATTGCCAGACACAGCTCATTCTTCTGGGCATTTAGTATTTTTAGAAAGTGCCAAATGGAGCTGGGATTACTGCATAAGGCCGGCAGTGTCTCCGTGCCTACATAATGGGTTACATTGCATGTTGTTCACCAGTTTATTGCTTAGTTAGTGACTGCCTCGGGACAGAATACAGAATGAAAAGTAAAGTATTCATCAAGTCACATAACCGTAGGGGGCATATTTACTAACCCACGAACGGGCCGAATGCGTCCGATTGCGTTTTTTTCGTAATGATTGGTAATTTCGTGATTTTTTTCGGCGTCTTTATGATTTTTGCGTAAAAACGCGAGTTTTTCGGCGTCTTTACGGTTTTGCGTAAAAACGCGAGTTTTTCGGCGTCTTTACGATTTTTGCGTAAAAACGCGAGTTTTTCGTAGCCATTACGAAAGTTGCGCAAAGTCGCGATTTTTTTCGTAGCGTTAAAACTTGCGCGAAACGACTCTGCGCGCAAGTGTTAACGCTACGAAAAAATTGCGACTTTGCGCAACTTTCGTAAAGACGCCGAAAAACTCGCGTTTTTACGCAAAATCGTAAAGACGCCGAAAAAAACGCGTTTTTACGCAAAAATCTTAAAGACGCCGAAAAACTCGCAAAAAATACGAAAAAGTCGCAAAATGTTCGTTTCCAATCGGATTCGAAATCGTGTCTTAGTAAATCAGCCCCTAGATGTTGGCACAACATGACTGCGTTGTAGTTCCATTAAAACAAATGACCAGTTTGAGCTTTTCAGCTGACTTAACGTAGGGTTGGCCAAGCCAGTGTTGGACTGGGACCCCAGGGGCCCACCAGAAAACCTTAGACCCTAGGCCCACTGTCTAAACTATATTTCCTCCTTTCCTCACCCAACCTCTTTATTCTCCTAGTCTCTTTTATTTACATGCTAGGATCTATCCTTCTATCTATTTCCCCTCTTTGTTCCCATTCAGAAATAGGGAATGACCATGAAACAGGCCAAATGGTCAGGAGTAGGAGGGCCCACCGGGAGTTTTCCTGGTATCCTGGTGGGCCAGTCCGACACTGGGCCAAGCTATTGGCATCTAAGTGCTATAGAAAGAAACCTCTTTTGTCAATATAGTCACTTTGTAGCACTGTGCTCCAGTGAACAAACCACAGAGTAATAAAGAACTGGCACACTGTAGGCAAGCACCACTTTCATTCTTGGGGCACCATTGTGTGTGACAAGCAGGGTAAGCACCAGGGCACGCATGGACAAGGACAACCATGTTATGGCAAATCATATAAACAACCTTATGAGTATTAATTCTGCTTGATGTGCACAATGGCCCACCAGTGGCTCCTGAGCCACTGGTTGGGGATCACTGGAGCACATGTGACTCAGCATGAAGATGTTGGAATAAAACTGGTGCTGGCATTCCTGCATGGTTATAGGCATCCATAAGGGTTTTGCCTTGGTCTTCTGACTACCGTGATCACTTGAAGACAGTAAACGCAAGTATACATGTACACCAGGGATCCCCAACCAGTGGCTCAGGGGCAACATGTTGTTCATCAACCCCTTGGATGTTGCTCCCAGGGGCCTCAAAGCAGCTTTCCATATAAATTCCTGACTTGGAGGCAAGTTTTGGAGGCATAAAGTCGGTGTACTACAGAGCCTCCTGTAGTCTGTCAGTCCATATTGGGCTACCAAATAACCAATCACAGTCCCTATTGGTCACCCCCTAGAAACTGTTTTCATGCTTGTGTTTCTCCCCAACTTTTTTTATACTTAAATGTTGCTCCCCCCCTGTAGCTGTAATATTGGTGTGTAGGCACCATCTCAGTGCATTGTGCCTGAGTCTGAGCTTTCAGCCAGCGCTACACATTAGAACTGCTTTCAGCTAACCTATTGTTTCTCCTACTCCCATGTAACTGGAGGAGTCCCAAGCCGGACTTGGATTTCTTACTATTGAGTGCTATTCTGATACCTACTGGGAGCTGCTATCTTGCTCCCTTCCCATTGTTCTGCTGATCGGCTGCTGGGGGGGGATATCACGCCAACTTGCAGCACAGCAGTAAAGTGTGCCTGAGTCTGAGCTTTCAGAAGGAGCCAGCGCTACACATTAGAACTGCTTTCAGCTAACCTATTGTTTCTCCTACTCCCATGTAACTGGAGGAGTCCCAAGCCGGACTTGGATTTCTTACTATTGAGTGCTATTCTGATACCTACTGGGAGCTGCTATCTTGCTCCCTTCCCATTGTTCTGCTGATCGGCTGCTGGGGGGGGATATCACGCCAACTTGCAGCGCAGCAGTAAAGTGTGCCTGAGTCTGAGCTTTCAGAAGGAGCCAGCGCTACACATTAGAACTGCTTTCAGCTAACCTATTGTTTCTCCTACTCCCATGTAACTGGAGGAGTCCCAAGCCGGACTTGGATTTCTTACTATTGAGTGCTATTCTGATACCTACTGGGAGCTGCTATCTTGCTCCCTTCCCATTGTTCTGCTGATCGCCTGCTGGGGGTGAGGGGGGGATATCACTCCAACTTGCAGCGCAGCAGTAAAGTGTGAGTGAAGTTTATCAGAGCACAGGTCACATGGCTGTGGCACCCTGGGAAATGAAGAATATGGCTAGCCCCATGGGAAAAACAGATTACAATGCAGGATTCTGCTGGAGAAGCTCTATTAACTGATGGGTTCTGAAAAAATACATGTTTTCCCATGACAATATTGCTTTAAGTGGCAGTTTCCTCTTCCTCTCTAGTGAAATATGAGTGCAAGAGGTTTTCTTTTGTATTTTTTAGACAAAACATTGCCTACGCATTGTTCTGGGTACAATTTGTTCTATGGAGGCCAAGTACAAAAGTTATACAACGGTAGTGTTTCCAGAACAGAATGGTCCGGGAGCGGGTTAGTATAATGTCAGAATTCCAGCGAGTGTTTATTGAGAAGGAATATTGTCGACTGAGTTATGTAAACCATTTGCAGTAGGTACAGCAGACAGGATTGGCCCTGATGCTTTCTGCTCCTGCACCATTACTGTGCCCCCCCTACAAAGAGTTTGTTGGTTCTACCCATGTGGGCTGACCCAGACTGGCAACCTGGAAACTTTGGCTAATGGTTTTGGCTATCTACACTTGCTATTCCCATTGTCTCCATTTTGACTGACCCATAAATCTCAATTTGCCTTTTGTTCCACAGAAGAAGACCACCCCAATATAAGCATTCACCCCTGTGGCCAACAGGACAAGATGTGCATCCAGAAGCATCAAGCCAAGATACACCGAAGCCAAGGGCAGAGCGGAAAGCAATTTACCAAGAACACCAACAATGCCCCCGTGCCAGAAATCCACTTGGTGAGACCTCTTGTCAAATTTCTATTGCTCAAATAGGAACTTGTGCTCCACTGATTGTTGCCACCAGGGCCGCCATCAGAAATCCCCTCTTCCCACGCCCCCAATGTCACCTCCCCCAGTGACCCCTTCCATCAGTACAAAGGACACACAGAAATTGGTAGCCAGGGCCCCCTAAAACATTGGTAGCCATGGCCCCCCTAAAACATTGGTAGCCAGGGGTTATGTGTAGGGCTACAGCTTCATATCAAAGCAACAAAGTGTCCTTGGAAATGTTGGCGCTCCATAGAGATGAATGGTTAGCACACTATTGATCTCTCATTACTTGGCAGGTACAGTATTGTCATTAGGTCTTTGTGTTCCTGGGTAGAACGCACTCTTTATCTAGAACACATATTGTTCCATCTTCAAGTCTCCAGCTCTTGAACGCCACTGAAGGCTGCCAGATGCTGAAGGACTTTTCACAGAGGCTTCTGGATGAGATATTAACACTTTATGTCTACTTGGTTTTCTGTAGGGTGTGTGTCAGAAGGATCTGAACAGAGCTCTGGAGAAACTCGCTGCGTATCAGACCAGAACCCAGGAGGATTTCCTGAGTATTCCTATACCAAATTGTGACCGCAATGGGAATTATAACCCTAAGCAGGTAAATATGGTCCTGAAATGGAGAAAAGGTTGCTGGGACTTGGTGCCTCCACCTAAGGAGGCAGATTTCCATGCTTTCCCCTACCCAACCTCTCCTGGGTATGAACTGTGGAACACAGGGGTTGGGGTGGGATCACAGTTGCAGAAAGACAAATTGTCCTCTCTACACTAAAAAAAGGTCACCACTGAAATCAGGGAAGGACTGACATGCCAAAGTAGCAAAGGAACTCCTGGTGGGTACAAACCCTGGTGGCACTGGAAAATCTCCATTAGCCCTTTCATATTTTCACCCTAAGCCTAAATAACCTTTATATTTGTAACCCCTTTTTGGCTGTAATACAGACAAGTCCAGATAGATAGGTAATAGACAGGGTCGGACTGGGCTGCTGGGACACTGGGAAAAATGCCAGTGGACCCCGGCTCTAGTGGGCCCTGGCGGCCCAGACCTGTCCCTTGCCAGCGCGTGCTCAGGAGAGGACTTTGGGTTGGGGACCTTGTGGGTGGGGGGTTAGGTGGGCCCCTACGGGGGGAATGGGTGTAAGGGACGTGCCTGGTGGGAGCCCTGGTGGGCCCTGCACCTCCCAGTCTGACCCTGGTAATAGAACATGGGGTATATATGACTCAAACACACGGGATGGGCTTTTGCTATGTGGAAAGATCAAAGGGGAGGTATTTTAATTCCAACTCACTACCTGGTGTCCGTTTAAATAAACGGACACCAGGTAGCTCTTGCAGCAAACTCAGACTGAACTGGTTTTATTGTCCAAGACAAATGATCCACAGGGTTATGCAACATTATGCAATATAACAGATTGGCAGGTTCAATGCAGAGCAAGCTGAATAAAGAGGCTGCACTGTGGAGAGCAGTCTGGGTAGTAATAAAGTCCTTAGGGTTTCTACCTCTAGTGGTCCCTACAGCAGGCGCGGATCAGGGAGAAGACTATGCCCGATACACTTGTCAGTACTGCGGCCCCTTCACTAAGGCAGCAGAGCCTGCAAAGGAGAATACTCCCAGCTATCTCTCCTGGTTGGAGCCAGAAACTGCTCTTTCTAACTAAAGCTGACTGTCTCACTTTCCTAGATAGTGCTATAACACAATATATCCTGCACTTACTAATCCTCATTCACCTGGTCCCTGCTCCCTGACCCCTCTGGGGTAGGATGGCATCACTGGGACCTTGTTGATCCCATAGGAACATCTGTTACATTGGTCTCTGCCCAGAAACAGTAAAAGAAGGATAGGGATTAAAGATATAGGGATTATTAACCCTATATGTCCCTACATAATATTTAACATTATAGGTAGCTGCTAAAATTCCACACTGGAGAGCTGCTGAACAAAGAGCTAAATAATTGAAAAACAATTGAAAAAACAAAAAAAAAACAAAAAAATGAAGACCAGTTGCAAATTGAGTCAGATTATTAACACTGTTGGCGTTGGACATGGAGCTTAGCCCTTCCTTATTGCCCCCATGGGCATATACTGTATAGACCCTATACCATTAGACTCTATCTATATTAGATTGCCCAGACCCAGTCCGGCTCTGTCAACATCATATTAATAGTCAAATTAAAGGTGATCTACCCCTGTTAGGCAGTTTCAAGGGGAACTCCACCCAAACACCCAAAGTAAACATAATTCCAAGCAACTTTGCAATATACATCAATTAAACAATATGCAGCCTCTTCATGATTATTAATATAATAATCTGGTTTGGAACAGTTCCCTAAGCCCCACCCCCTGTTCCCTAAGCCCCACCCCCTGTTCCCTAAGCCCCACCCCTGTTCCCCTGCTGATCTGGCTGACTACTTTGTGACTCAAATAAACTGTAACAGTAGCGCCTGTCCCTCAGCCTGCCTCCTCCCAATCCCACAATTCCCTGCTGCACACGTGATGTCAATAAGGAAAGGAACATCCCAGTGCAATGCATTGTGGGTTATGTAGTTCCTGCATGCTGTCTGTAAGCTGGGGAGAAGTTGTTACAATGTGTAACATCAGTGTTTTAGTCCCTCCTCCCCTGCCAGGATTACAAATGATGCAGAAAGAGAAGAACAGTTTTGCAGTTGGATTTCAGCATATAAAAATGGTATTTATTCCTACTGTTTGAAGGAACAGATTACAGGGATAGGGATATTAGGGGTTTTGCCTTCCAGCCCATAAATATACCCAAGTTTAATACCAAACTTTTTTCCTTCCGCCCTTTCCTTACAGTGTCATCCGGCTCTTGACGGACAGCGGGGGAAATGCTGGTGTGTGGATCGAAAAACAGGGGTGAAGCTCCACATTCCGTATGACCCAGTCCTGGATGCAGACTGTCAGGTGGCATCTGAGAGGGGAAAGGAATGAAGGGGGACATGTAGCTTCTATGCCCCTCAGTGAATCCAACTCATAAAGGACTTGTGGAACTAACCTTGACAACCATACAGAAACCAGCACCACAAACGTAACCTCGTCTCTGCCATACTGACCGGCACGTACTGTGGGGCTTCCAGTGTGCGGCTGGCCATATGGCAGTGAATGGGTTATTATACCACTTGAAGGGTTTAGGGGGGTGGGCGGGAGTATATTATGTATTTTCTTTTATTTAATTGCTATTGGGTATTAAGGCTGTAGGAACGGGTTGGCCTTAAGTGGGCGGGATGAAGCTTAGCACATGATGAAATGTAAAAATCGGAGCGTTGTCCATAACACGCGGGTGTCCCGGTGCTAAAGTGAGAGAAGCGACGTGGGGGGAGCTTAACGGAGAGAGAGGGTTTATGGGAAGTGGATACAGGGGGGCAGTTAGAACAATTAGGGGCAGATTTATCGAAATGTGAGTTTAGAGATTAATTCATAAAAACTCACCCACGTCCTATTCATTCCTATGGGATTTATAGAAGAATATTTACCAATGGGTGAAAGATAGAGTTTAACAAGTGATAAATAGGCTTCTAAAAATCCCACGGGAATGAATAGAACATGGGTGAGTTTATGGGGCTGATTTATCAAAATGTGAGTTTAGAGATTAATTCATAAATACTCACCCACGTCCTATTCATTCCTATGGGATTTATAGAAGAATATTTACCAATGGGTGAAAGATAGAGTTTAACAAGTGATAAATAGGCTTCTAAAAATCCCACGGGAATGAATAGAACATGGGTGAGTTTATGGGGCAGATTTATCAAAATGGGAGTGTAGAGATTAATTCATAAAAACTCTCCCACGTCCTATTCATTCCTATGGGATTTATAGAAGAATATTTATCAATGGGTGAAAGGTAGAGTTCACCAATTGATAAATACGCTTCTTAAAATCTCATAGGAATGAATAGAACATGGGTGAGTTTATGGGGCAGATTTAGAGCTTTTAGAGCTTAGAGTTTAGAGCTTAGAGCTTAATACATAAAAACTCACCCACGTTCTATTCATTCCTATGGGATTTTTAGATGCATATTTATCAATGGGTGAAAGATAGAGTTCACCAATTGATTCTAAAAATTCTAAAAATCCCATGGGAATAAAAAGAACATGGGTGAGTTTAGAGCTTAATACATAAAAACTCACCCACGTTCTATTCATTCCTATGGGACTAAGCTCTAAACTCACATTTTGACAAATTTGCCCCAAAGACTCACCCATGTTCTATTTATCCCTATAGGATTTTTAGAAGGGTATTTATCAAATGGTGAACTCTAAGGGGCCCATTCATTAAACAATCTTTTTGTGGTTAAAATCACGATATGGGAAAAATTCGGAGTAACCGCGATATTTCTGATGTTCAAAAATGTCATGAAAATTCAGTCGTACAAAAATATTGTGGCTGTGTTCCCAAAAATCAAAAATTTTTTGGATCCGAACGTTCGTAAATGGGGCAAAAACCTCTAATGAAACCTTCAGTGTATGATTTTGGAAGCCTCGATGGCACTCTGCAGCTCCAACCTGGCCAAAACATAGTCACGATATTGAAGCTTGAATGAATTCCGAAATGGTCGCAGTCTTTGCGAAAAATACGACTTTTTCGTGGACGGTAACGAAAACCATGAAAAAAAGTTGTGGAATTTTAACAAAATTATCGTGGACACTACAAAAAGTTCTACAAGTTAGAAAAAATACATATTTTTCTCAACAAAAACGTAATTGTGGTTTAATGAATGGGCCCAGTTGCGTAAAATCTGGCGATTTTTCGTAGCGTTAAAACTTGCGCAAAACTTTGCACCTTTTAAGTTTTAACGCTACGAAAAAGGCGCAACTTTTCGCGTAAGTTTTAACGCTACGAAAAAAGCGCAACTTTTTACGCAACTTTCGTAATGGCTACGAAAAACTCGCGTTTTTACGCAAAAATCGTATTGGTAATGAAAAATTCGTAAAGAAGCCGAAAAAATCGCAACAAATACGAAAAAGTCGCAAAATGTTCGTTTTGAAGTCGGAACTTTTCCAATTCGGGTCGGATTCGTGGGTTAGTAAATCAGCCCCTAAATGTCACCTATTGATAAATAACGCTTCTAATAATCCCATAGGAATGAATAGGATGTGGGTGAATTTTTATGTATTAAGCTCTAAACTCCCATTTTAATACATCTGCCCTTTCAGCTAGTTGTAGGCTGGGAGAGGATATAAGGTATGGAATAGTAGGCCGATATATAAAGTAAGCTAGTAGGAATAATGGGGAGCAATAAGGAGCATTATTAGGGTGCTTACATAGGGATCACAAAGCTAAAATGTCACTTGTTTTTTTTGCTACAAACTATGCACTATGCAACTGTGTTAATGTTACCGAGGCCTTCGACTTTGCCAGTTCTAGTCCCTCCCTCTGCGGCGCCCATTAACAGCAGACTGGTATGAATGCGGTTTATTTGCCGGGGACCAATAAAGAAAAAGGGCATCCCTTTTCTGTTTATCCAGCAGATCAAGATACTTTCCTCAGTTAAACCTAAGCAGAGTCTGGAAGCATCGAGAGCCAGACGGACCCTGCAGCGCGGCGTCACCGCTAGAGTTTGTGGCGGGCCTAAGGCAACGTAGCGTCGGAGCGTTCAAATGTACATATCTACTATGTTTGAAATTAAATGTGAACAATAAAGACACTGTTACATTATTCATTATGGCGTGATCCCTTGCCGGATGCAGTAATATATATAGTTTGGTCATTTCCCTATGGGACCAAACTGTGAATTATATCCTTATAAAGGCGCTTAGTGATGTCATCAGTTATAATCGGTGCGTAGTGATGTCACGTCTGTCACATGACTCGCTAAAACTTGTATATAATAATAAACTATGAGGATATTAGAAGTCGCCTCGGAATCCAGTTTTGATATAAAAACCATTGTGACACCACTTTTATGATGCAACTGTGACATCATTCATGGTTTACGAAATGTAGGGATGCACCAAACCCAGTTTTTGGGTTCAGCCAATCCCCAGAATCCATCCCAAAAGATTCGGGCGAACCGAATTAGGATCTGGAAGGGGCAAATGTTGCCGCGTGAGCAGCGCGAGTGGAAAATTTTTTCACTTCCGTGTTCACGTGGACATTTAACCCTAGGATTCTGATTCAGTTCGGCCAGGACCATGGATTCGGCCGAATATCAAACCGAATCCTGGATTCGGTGCATCCCTAACGAAATGGTATGTCCCAGCAATATATACACTACGGGGCTCATTTACTAACCATCAAATTTTTTTATTTTAAACTCGATTCAAAGTTTTTTCGAAAAAGTTGCAGAGAAAAAAACGCCGCAACTTTTGTGAGATTCGCTATTCGCCAGATCAAACTTGCCGAATTCACGTAGAAGTCAATTTTTGCGGCGACAATTCGACAAGTCGCTTTTTTATGACAAGTCTCAGAGCGACTTTTCCCTACGATTTTTTGTTTAGTAAATATTAGACATTCGGGAAAACGACTTTGGTTGAATTTGAAAATAAAAAAATGAGAAAATATGGAGTTTTAGTAAATCTGCCCCTTGTATTAGTAGTGGAGCAGATTTACTAACTGATTTTTTCTTTTCTCGATTCAGATTTTTAAAAAAAAAATTGCAGAAAATGTTAGAGTTTTAGTAAATCTGCCCCCCACCATTTCTCTTTTTTTTTATTTTAAAACTCCTTTTCCGCAAATGTCTTTAGATAAGTCAGTGCGTTAAAGAAGGATCCTCCAGGGAAGGGACATCTGCCATTGACTTCTACATGAACTCGGCAAGTTTTAGCTGGAGAATTATCGGATTGGGATTTTTAGCCGTTTTTACGCATAGTAAATGGATTAAAGGAAAACTATACCCCCAGAATGAATACTTAACCAACAGATAGTTTATATCATATTAAGTAGCCTATTACAGACTCTTACTGGAATATATATATCAGTAAATATTGCCCTTTTACATCTTTTCCCTTGAGCCGCCATTTTGTGTTGGGCTGTGTGCTCCCTCAGAGATCAGCTGACAGGAAGTGATGCAGCTCTAACTGTAACAGGAAGTAGTGTGGGAGTAAAAGGCAGAACTCTGCCCATTCATTGGCTGATGGGGCCTAACATGTATGTGTGCCTTGGCTTGTTTGTGTGCACTGTGAATCCTATGATCCCAGGGGGCGGCCCTTAGTACTTAAAATGGCAGTTTTCTATTTAGGATTACCCAATGGCACATACTGCTAAATAAGTATATTTTTATGAAAATGGTTTATTAGATGAAGCAGGGTTTTACATATGAGCTGTTTATGCATTATATTTCTTATAGAGACCGACATTGTTTGGGGGTATAGATTCCCTTTGAAGTACATCATTAGTGTATGTGGTTGGTCAGGGCATGATTGAACAGACTAAAATCTACGTAGCTATCCAACATATTGCATAGGATTGCAGGCCAACTTATGTCTAAACGGCAATGTCATACTTTATACTGTAAAGGGTGAAAATAGAGTCCACCACTGCCCTATTTATAAGATTTTTTAGGGGCATATTTATCAGTTTATTCTATTTTCACAGTTTGGTAAATATGCCTCTAGAGAATACACCTGAAACAGAGGGGGGCCCTGCCCTTTGATAAATATGCCTTTAAAAATGCTATAGCAATGAGTGGAGAGTGGTGAACTGTGGCCTCACTTTCCATCCTTTGATAAATAAACCCCAATGACTTTTTTGGGGGCAAGAAGCCAGCCTATGGGTCTGGAGATAAAAAAATTTTTCTAGGATATATTAGATATATAATACCCTTCAGTTATTCATGTAGTAAAGAAATGACTGACGCAAAAACTAGCGGCCTTGGGTGGAGGCCGTTATAAGAATAGTGGGGAAATAAAATCAGTTTTCTAATGGAAGACATTGAAATTGTAAAAATAAAATCCCATGGAACAGATGTCTATTCAAATACACACAGTAGATTGTGATAATAAAACAGTACCTGTACTTGATCCCAACTAAGATATAATTACCCCTTATTGGGGGCAGAACAGCCCTATTGGGTTTATTTCATGGTTAAATGACTCCCTTTTCTCTGTAATAATAAAACAGTACCTGTACTTGATCCCAACTAAGATATAATTACCCCTTATTGGGGGCAGAACAGCCCTATTGGGTTTATTTAATGGTTAAATGATTCCCTTTTCTCTGTAATAATAAAACAGTACCTGTACTTGATCCCAACTAAGATATAATTACCCCTTATTGGGGCAGAACAGCCCTATTGGGTTTATTTCATGGTTAAATGACTCCCTTTTCTCTGTAATAATAAAACAGTACCTGTACTTGATCCCAACTAAGATATAATTACCCCTTATTGGGGCAGAACAGTACTATTGGGTTTATTTAATGGTTAAATGATTCCCTTTTCTCTGTAATAATAAAACAGTACCTGTACTTGATCCCAACTAAGATATAATTACCCCTTATTGGTGGAAAAACAACCCTATTGGGTTTATTTCATGGTTAAATGACTCCCTTTTCTCTGTAATAATAAAACAGTACCTGTACTTGATCCCAACTAAGATATAATTACCCCTTATTGGGGCAGAACAGTACTATTGGGTTTATTTAATGGTTAAATGATTCCCTTTTCTCTGTAATAATAAAACAGTACCTGTACTTGATCCCAACTAAGATATAATTACCCCTTATTGGGGCAGAACAGCCCTATTGGGTTTATTTCATGGTTAAATGATTCCCTTTTCTCTGTAATAATAAAACAGTACCTGTACTTGATCCCAACAAAGATATAATTACCCCTTATTGGGGCAGAACAGCCCTATTGGGTTTATTTAATTTTTTTTGATTATTTAGTAGACTTTAGGTATGGAGATCCAAATTACGGAAAGATCCCTTATCAGAAAACCCTTGGTCCTGAGCATTCTGGGTAATGGGTCCTATACCTGTACATAAAAACTCCCATTCTATTAATTCCTATGGAATTCCTGCTACTATTCTCTATGCTACTATATGAGGCTGTATTTCCCAGCAGAAAACGAGTAAAATGAAGGCTATTTCTCCCCAAGCCTATTACGACAGCGGTACAAGCACATTTTTTATTGCGTTATAAAAACATTTTAATATGTAGTTTCCTCTGACTGTTCACTTTCATTTCCCCCCGTATATACCTAATTTGTTCAAGATGGCGCAAATGGTTTCCATCCATGAACATCTTTATGCATGAGCGGAATCATGTGTGCGGGTTGTTTAAACAAAGCCATTCACACTGCAAAGCGGTATTTGTCAGTCACTGGTTGGAGTTAACGACTTGGAGACTTTGGGGGCAGATTTATCAAGAAGTGAGTATAGAGCTTAAAGAGATACTGTCAGGGGGAAACTTTTTTTTCAGTTAATGGAGCTTCTCCAGCAGAATCCTGCATTGTAATCTGTTTTTCCCATGGGGCTAGCCATATTCTTCATTTCCCAGGGTGCCACAGCCATGTGACCTGTGCTCTGATAAACTTTACTCACACTTTACTGCTGCGCTGCAAGTTGGAGTGATATCCCCCCCCCCCTCACCCCCAGCAGCCAATCAGCAGAACAATGGGAAGGGAGCAAGATAGCAGCTCCCAGTAGGTATCAGAATAGCACTCAATAGTAAGAAATCCAAGTCCGGCTTGGGACTCCTCCAGTTACATGGGAGTAGGAGAAACAATAGGTTAGCTGAAAGCAGTTCTAATGTGTAGCGCTGGCTGAAAGCTCAGACTCAGGCACACTTTACTGCTGCGCTGCAAGTAGGAGTGATATCCCCCCCCCTCACCCCCAGCAGCCGATCAGCAGAACAATGGGAAGGGAGCAAGATAGCAGCTCCCAGTAGGTATCAGAATAGCACTCAATAGTAAGAAATCCAAGTCCGGCTTGGGACTCCTCCAGTTACATGGGAGTAGGAGAAACAATAGGTTAGCTGAAAGCAGTTCTAATGTGTAGTGCTGGCTGAAAGCTCAGACTCAGGCACAAGGCATTGAGATGGCGCCTACACACCAATATTACAGCTACAAATACATTTGTTGGTTCAAGAATAAAGGTTTAAATGGCAGAGGGAATTATTTGCTATGTAAACAGTGTCATTTAGAAATAAAAAGCATCCCATAAAAATCATGACAGTATCCCTTTAATAAATAAAACCTCACACTTATTGCAATGGGATTTTTAGAAGCGTGTTTATCAGTGTGTGAAAGTTAGGGGCACATTTACTGAGCAATTTTGAGAAACGTTGATTTTCAAGGAGAAGTTAATTCCCCTCATTGTTTCTGTTTCACCCAGTTTCAAGGAGAAGTTAATTCCCCTCATCATTTCTGTTTCACCCAGTTTCAAGGAGAAGTTAATTCCCCTCATCATTTCTGTTTCACCCAGTTTCAAGGAGAAGTTAATTCCCCTCATTGTTTCCGTTTCACCCAGTTTCAAGGAGAAGTTAATTCCCCTCATTGTTTCTGTTTCACCCAATTTCAAGGAGAAGTTAATTCCCCTCATCGTTTCTGTTTCACCCAGTTTCAAGGAGAAGTTAATTCCCCTCATTGTTTCTGTTTCACCCAGTTTCAAGGAGAAGTTAATTCCCCTCATTGTTTCTGTTTCACCCAAGTTTCAAGGAGAAGTTAATTCCCTCATCGTTTCTGTTTCAAAACCCCAGTTTTCAAGGAGAAGTTAATTCCCCTCATTGGTTCTGTTTCCCCAGTTTCAAGGAGAAGTTAATTCCCCTCATTGTTTCTGTTTCACCCAGTTTCAAGGAGAAGTTAATTCCCCTCATCGTTTCTGTTTCACCCAGTTTCAAGGAGAAGTTAATTCCCTCATTGTTTCTGTTTCACCCAGTTCAAGGAGAAGTTAATTCCCCTTCTTCCATTAGAGTTTTCCCTGTTTCACCCAGTTTCAAGGAGAAGTTAATTCCCTCATTCGTTTCTGTTTCACCCAGTTCAAGGAGAAGTTAATTCCCCTCATTGTTTCCTGTTTCACCCAGTTTCAAGGAGAAGTTAATTCCCCTCATTGTTTCTGTTTCCACCCCAGTTTCAAGGAGAAGTTAATTCCCTCATCGTTTCTGTTTCACCCAGTTTCAAGGAGAAGTTAATTCCCCTCATTGTTTCTGTTTCACCCCAGTTTCAAGGAGAAGTTAATTCCCCTCATTGTTTCTGTTTCACCCAGTTTCAAGGAGAAGTTAATTCCCCTCATTGTTTCTGTTTCACCCAGTTTCAAAGGAGAAGTTAATTCCCCTCATTGTTTCTGTTTCACCCAGTTTCAAGGAGAAGTTAATTCCCCTCATCGTTTCTGTTTCAACCCAGTTTCAAGGAGAAGTTAATTCCCCTCATTGTTTCTGTTTCACCCCAGTTTCAAGGAGAAGTTAATTCCCCTCATTGTTTCTGTTTCACCCAGTTTCAAGGAGAAGTTAATTCCCCTCATCGTTTCTGTTTCACCCAGTTTCAAGGAGAAGTTAATTCCCCTCATCGTTTCTGTTTCACCCAGTTTCAAGGAGAAGTTAATTCCCCCTCATTGTTTCTGTTTCACCCAGTTTCAAGGAGAGTTAATCCCCTCATTGTTTCTGTTCACCCAGTTTCAAGGAGAAGTTAATTCCCCTCATTGTTTCTGTTTCACCCAGTTTCAAGGAGAAGTTTAATTCCCCTCATTGTTTCTGTTCACCCAGTTTCAAGGAGAAGTTAATTCCCCTCATTGTTTCTGTTTCACCCAGTTTCAAGGAGAAGTTAATTCCCCTCATTGTTTCTGTTTCACCCAGTTTCAAGGAGAAGTTAATTCCCCTCATTGTTTCTGTTTCACCCAGTTTCAAGGAGAAGTTAATTCCCCTCATTGTTTCTGTTTCACCCAGTTTCAAGGAGAAGTTAATTCCCCTCATTGTTTCTGTTTCACCCAGTTTCAAGGAGAAGTTAATTCCCCTCATTGTTTCTGTTTCACCCAGTTTCAAGGAGAAGTTAATTCCCCTCATTGTTTCTGTTTCACCCAGTTTCAAGGAGAAGTTAATTCCCCTCATTGTTTCTGTTTCACCCAGTTTCAAGGAGAAGTTAATTCCCTCATCGTTTCTGTTTCACCCAGTTTCAAGGAGAAGTTAATTCCCCTCATTGTTTCTGTTTCACCCAGTTTCAAGGAGAAGTTAATTCCCCTCATTGTTTCTGTTTCACCCAGTTTCAAGGAGAAGTTAATTCCCCTCATCGTTTCTGTTTCACCCAGTTTCAAGGAGAAGTTAATTCCCCTCATTGTTTTCTGTTTCACCCAGTTTCAAGGAGAAGTTAATTCCCCTCATTGTTTCTGTTTCACCCAGTTTCAAGGAGAAGTTAATTCCCCTCATTGTTTCTGTTTCACCCAGTTTCAAGGAGAAGTTAATTCCCCTCATTGTTTCTGTTTCACCCAGTTTCAAGGAGAAGTTAATTCCCCTCATTGTTTTCTGTTTCACCCAGTTTCAAGGAGAAGTTAATTCCCCTCATTGTTTCTGTTTCACCCAGTTTCAAGGAGAAGTTAATTCCCCTCATTGTTTCTGTTTCACCCAGTTTCAAGGAGAAGTTAATTCCCCTCATTGTTTCTGTTTCACCCAGTTTCAAGGAGAAGTTAATTCCCCTCATTGTTTCTGTTTCACCCAGTTTCAAGGAGAAGTTAATTCCCCTCATGTTTCTGTTTCACCCAGTTTCAAGGAGAAGTTAATTCCCCTCATTGTTTCTGTTTCACCCAGTTTCAAGGAGAAGTTAATTCCCCTCATTGTTTCTGTTTCACCCAGTTTCAAGGAGAAGTTAATTCCCCTCATTGTTTCAGTTTCACCCAGTTTCAAGGAGAAGTTAATTTCCCCTCATTGTTTTCTGTTTCACCCAGTTTCAAGGAGAAGTTAATTCCCCTCATTGTTTCTGTTTCACCCAGTTTCAAGGAGAAGTTAATTCCCCTCATTGTTTTCTGTTTCACCCAGTTTCAAGGAGAAGTTAATTCCCCTCATCGTTTCTGTTTCACCCAGTTTCAAGGAGAAGTTAATTCCCCTCATTGTTTCTGTTTCACCCAGTTTCAAGGAGAAGTTAATTCCCCTCATTGTTTCTGTTTCACCCAGTTTCAAGGAGAAGTTAATTCCCCTCATTGTTTTCTGTTTCACCCAGTTTCAAGGAGAAGTTAATTCCCCTCATTGTTTCAGTTTCACCCAGTTTCAAGGAGAAGTTAATTCCCCTCATTGTTTCTGTTTCACCCAGTTTCAAGGAGAAGTTAATTCCCCTCATTGTTTCTGTTTCACCCAGTTTCAAGGAGAAGTTAATTCCCCTCATTGTTTCTGTTTCAGCCAGTTTCAAGGAGAAGTTAATTCCCCTCATTGTTTCTGTATCACCCAGTTTCAAGGAGAAGTTAATTCCCCTCATTGTTTCTGTTTCACCCAGTTTCAAGGAGAAGTTAATTCCCCTCATTGTTTCTGTTTCACCCAGCGTCAAGGAGAAGTAAACACCCTCATTGTTTTCTTTTTTTGTATGAACAATTCAAGCATTATGATGAAATTTTATAAATACAACAATGATCGAGTTTAATTTAAATTTATACCATGTTGAGTTTGTATGACTTTCCAGGCCAGAAGAAAACAAATTTTAGTAAATCAGCCCCTTACAGTGTTTGATAAATACGTTTCTAAAAATCCCATAGGAATGAATAGAACGTGGGGGAGTTTTTATGTATTAAGCTCTAAACTCATATTTTGATAAATCTGCCCCTAAATGGTGCAAAGGCCAGGTTCCCATATGGATTTGGCGCTACAGAAGAGACAGTTAGAGAACTATTAGTGGCCCATTTAACAACCATCATATTTGTTTCCTTGATTTGGAGTCTTAGCGCTAAATGTCACAGAAAAGAAGTCACCTTTTTTAAGATTTACTTTGCATCAAAATGGCTAAAAATCCGAATCCAACAATTCGCTGGCTAAAACTTGTAGAAGTCAATGGCAGATTTCCCTTTCCTTCTTTTGTCTCAAAACTTTAGAGGTTTCCGATTTTTGACGCTATTTTTTGTGCAACAAGTCGCAGTTGCTGTGACTTTTAATATCGGATCTTTTTAGTAAATGTCAGACAGGATTTTAGTAAATCTGCCCCTAAACAAAGGTCTGTATCTTAACCATTCAAGCTAAAGTCCTTCAAACTGATTTGGCAACTTTTCTGCACCCCCGACGGGCCTACCCGACCAATATCTGGGCAGGTCTTGATCTGGTAGGTCTTCCTGTTGGATCAGGTCTGACAGCCCATATACTAAATCAATAGCTGATCTGTGTAAACCTGTTCTTTGTTCCATTGGAGTTGGGAGCAAAAAGCACAGTTTCCCAGCACCGAACAAGTCTGTCCCTTTATCCCCATGTCTGATTCCTGTGTCATATGATGAAGTCAAAATAACACAATACTCTCTGTATGCAAAATAACAGCAAGATATCTGTCAAAGTACTGTGAATCAGCATTCTCATTGGTCAGTTTTCTTGCATCTGTAATTAAGATTTTGGCCAGTAGTATTCTCATTGAATCATTTTCCATGATTGATCAGCTGGGATTTTCATTGGAGGATTATTCTGCATATTAATGGGGCAGCTGGCCCTGGAGAGCTGGGTCTTTCTCACATGCACATAATGAGCACACTGGGGCACTAAGTAGTGATGAGCGAATCTGCCCTGTTTCGCTTCACCATAAAACGTGCAAAACGGCGAAAAATTTGCGAAAAGCATTTGTAGCGCAATTTTTTTGGCCCCTGCGTCTATTTTTTCACGTCTGCGTCTATTTTTTTGGCCCCTGCGTCTATTTTTTTCACCTGCGTCTATTTTTTTGGTGCCCACGCTATTTGACGTGACCACGCCCCTTTTTTAACGTGACCCGATTTGGCGCGGCTGCACCCTTTTTGACGCGACCGCGCACCTCTTGTGGCACAACCGTGCCCAATTTGACACGCAACAAAAAAAAATTCCGCTTGACTAATTTTTCCGCGGCGAATATACATGGAAGTTTTGTGAAACAATTCGCCAATGGCAAAATGTGGAAATTCGCTGCGAATCCACGCCTGGTGAAAAATTCGCTCATCACTAGCACTAAGTAACATTTGCATGTTAGTGTCACAACATGGCTGCCTCTTTAGGCTCACTGCAGTTGTCCATAGGGCCACGTAAGGTACCAGGGGGCACAGGGCAAAGATCTCATTGGTGCCCCCCCCAGTGCCCTGAGGCATTTGTAATAGAACTAACCCCAAGCTGGGGAACTTCAATATAATAAGGCAGGCAATAAAGAAGTGGTCTGTGCCTACTGATGCCCAGATGAACTGCCTTGGACTCATTGGACTAACAGCCATGGGAGAAGATAAACCATAATGATAAAATGGAGACACCATTGCATCCAATAAACATACCTTTAGAAACACATTCTACAATGGAAATATAAAGAGGAAAAAGTAAATAAAATGACTGTAAAGCTTGTCTAATTGATTAAAATGATGGATCTGCCATCTCTTGGGGTTGCTTCTGTCAAACGTTATACCATACAAAAAGTCCCTCTCCTAGTGGTCCCTGGGCAAATGTCCCTGTTGCCCATTTTTTTTAAATGGCTCTGGTTGTCCAATCAGAAATAATTGCTGATGAAGGTGTTCTGAGACCCTTTGGTTAAATTAGTAGTGAATACAAAAACCAATTGGTACTGTCTTGGCCCAATTAATAGGCCCCTCATTCCTAACCAGGCCATATCTCCTTTTTTAATAACTGACACTGGTTCATTTGGTTGGGGAATGCCACATAAACAACACATGAACATTAACATCAATAAAGTGCAAAACTGTACATCAGGAATCCCCAACCAGTGGCTCAGGGGCAACATGTTGCTCCCCAACCCCTTGGGTGTTGCTCCCAGTGGCCTCAAAGTAGGAGCCATTTTTATATTTCTGGCTTGGAGACAAGTTTTGGAAGCCCTGAGACACAGTTTTACCCCAAGCAGAGCCTCCTGCAGCCACATGGGGCTACCAAATAGCCAATCACAGCCCTTATTTGTCCCCCAAAGAACTTTATTCATGCTTGTGTGGCTCCCCAACACTTCCCTGGTGTAAATCAAACATTACATTTACATCTTGTAAGAGTAGGTACCTGCTGAAAGCTGCAAACAACCTGAGGGAAAGGGCAAAGAATGTACCTGTTGGCCCCTCCGTGACTAGATTCTATAGCCCTTCCACAGGACAACTTCTGTCCCCTTCTTTAGCCGTAGGCCTGACCACCTTCTTAGAATAACCTTTGTGGGTCAACCAACCTTCAATTGACCATCAGAATCATCATCCTCACCTCTGCTTGGGAAGGGCAGACAAACAAAATCCTATCTTCCCTTCATTCACCTTTTATCCCTTTATATATTTACTTCTCCTCTTTTTTGGTCCCCAGTAAAACAACATCCCCCATATTTCCCAACTTCCCAACATTCCAAGTCCCTATCCCTAGCCCTATCATGGTCCTGCAGCTTTGTAGGTGCCCTGACCCTACTGCAATGGCAGTCAGATCCTTCTTATAACTTCTATTTGCCAACTGGCAGCTGATTTCTGTCCAGCACTGTGCAGGTTAAGACTGTCCCTGGGCTCTGTGTCTGGGTGTCCCTGAGAGCCTCCTCATACACAGGCGCCAGTGCTGGATTCATTTGGGACTGAGATGGCCTTGGGCTCAGTCTGGTATCCTTTATACACTGATACTTCATATATATATTCAGCTGTAAGAATGCCGGAGATTTAAATGGCATTTCTAAATCTAAGCCCTCATCCTTCCTCTCCTCTGCCCCAGGCCCCTATGTCCTTATGTTCCTTTCTTTCTACTTCATTAGCAAATTCCTGACCTTACCCTCCCCTCACCTTCCAGCTTTCCCGCATTACTGCAAACAGGGTTCAAATGGGACCCTGAGCATCTGCGGGCCTTGTGCTAGGATGTCCATAGCCGGCACACACGTCTGGCATACCTGATTGGGTGCAACTACATGCCAGGGCAATGGGAGGACTTACAATTTAACATCTAGGGGTTATACATAGTTACATAGTTACATAGGGTTGAAAAAAGACCAGAGTCTATCAAGTTCAACCCTTCCAAGTAAACCCAGCACCCACACCCTATACTTACCTATCTATACACTCACATACATAAACTATATATACAACTACTAATACTAACTGTAGATATTAGTATCACAATAGCCTTGGGTATTCTGCTTGTTCAACTACTCATCAACATCCCCCGGCAGGGCATTCCCCAACCTCACTGCCCTCACCGTCAGGAACCCCCTACCCAACATCCCCCGGCAGGGCATTCCCCAACCCCCTCACTGCCCTCACCGTGAGGAACCCCCTACCCAAACACCCCCCGGCAGGGCATTCCCCAACCTCACTGCCCTCACCGTGAGGAACCCCTACCCAACATCCCCCGGCAGGGCATTCCCCAACCCCCTCACTGCCCTCACCGTGAGGAACCCCCTACCCAACATCCCCCGGCAGGGCATTCCCCAACCCCCTCACTGCCCTCACCGTGAGGAACCCCCTACCCAACATCCCCCGGCAGGGCATTCCCCAACCCCCTCACTGCCCTCACCGTGAGGAACCCCCTACCCAACATCCCCCGGCAGGGCAAATGCTCAACCTCCATTTTGTACCCGCTTGTACCCCTGCCCAACCTGCAACCTGATCCGCAACCAACTGACCATCATTAAACAGGAAGTGCTGTTGCTGCAAACCAGAAGTGACATAATCAGAAGTGGTCAGGGGTAGAAAAAAATGTATGAAAAAAAATGTTTAAAGCAGTAAAATATAGATAATACAGATCATATAATACAAGATAAGGAATTTCAGCAGTTATCTGGTTTTTGGGGCTTAAATTACCTTTGTGACAAGGGAGTGGTTTAATAGAGAGACTGGTGTATGAATAGAAGAGGACGTGACTGGAAAAAACAAGTAATAGAAAGTAACATTAGGATCAAGTATAGGTACTGTTTTATTATTACAGAGAAAAGGGAATCATTTAACCATTAAATAAACCCAATAGGGCTGTTCTGCCCCCAATAAGGGGTAATTATATCTTAGTTGGGATCAAGTACAGGTACTGTTTTATTATTACAGAGAAAAGGGAATCATTTAACCATTAAATAAACCCAATAGGGCTGTTCTGCCCCCAATAAGGGGTAATTATATCTTAGTTGGGATCAAGTACAGGTACTGTTTTATTATTACAGAGAAAAGGGAATCATTTAACCATTAAATAAACCCAATAGGGCTGTTCTGCCCCAATAAGGGGTAATTATATCTTAGTTGGGATCAAGTACAGGTACTGTTTTATTATTACAGAGAAAAGGGAATCATTTAACCATGAAATAAACCCAATAGGGCTGTTCTGCCCCAATAAGGGGTAATTATATCTTAGTTGGGATCAAGTACAGGTACTGTTTTATTATTACAGAGAAAAGGGAATCATTTAACCATGAAATAAACCCAATAGGGCTGTTCTGCCCCAATAAGGGGTAATTATATCTTAGTTGGGATCAAGTACAGGTACTGTTTTATTATTACAGAGAAAAGGGAATCATTTAACCATGAAATAAACCCAATAGGGCTGTTCTGCCCCAATAAGGGGTAATTATATCTTAGTTGGGATCAAGTACAGGTACTGTTTTATTATTACAGGGAAAAGGGAATCATTTAACCATTAAATAAACCCAATAGGGCTGTTCTGCCCCCAATAAGGGGTAATTATATCTTAGTTGGGATCAAGTACAAGGTACTATTTTATTCTTATAGAGAAAAAGGGAATCATTTAAAACAAATGTGACTTGTTTGATTAAAATGGAGTCTATGGGAGATGGCCTCCATTCTGCATAATAAGTTTCTGGATAACAGATCCCATACCTGTATATCTGCAATAATCACATACCCTCTGAAACTATTCTCTCCATGATTCAGATCTGCACTTTGTTCCTCCATGTCGGAGCCTTTTCTATTGCCCTCATAAAAGTTCCTTAACACAAAACATGCGAAAACAATAAAGACAGACGCCTACAGGCAAGATTTTTCTGCAAATACTAATAAAGACAAAATAAAAACAGGCTGGAATGGTTTCCATAGAAGTATACAGTGCTAAAGTCAACAAAGTTCACTAGATTATTGCAGTTATTATTCATATAGCACAGACATATTGTGCAGTGCTTTACAGAGATTATGCACCAGTGTCTGTCCCAGTGGAGCTTATAATAAGTCCCTATCACATTCAATATGGTCAGGGGGACCCCCAGGGGCCCCCCAACCTCCTCCTCTCTCCCTGAGTGTGAGTACATTTTACTAAACTTTAGCACGATTGGAGGAAGGAGGCGAGTGCCAGTGGCATTTGGGTCTAGGTAAGTGGGGCCCACTGGGTTTTTTCCAAGTGCCCCACCGGCCCAGTCCGACCCTGAATATGGTTAGTTTAACCAAGAGTCAATTACGCTGTCAGTACGTGTTTGGAGTGTGGGATGAAACGTAAAACCCATCGGAAACTCAAACAGACATGGGGAAAATGAAAGCCGTACTGCCCTGGCTGGAATCAAACCTAGGACCCCAAGGGTGCAAGGCAGCAGTCGTAACCATTGTACCACAATGTCCCTCTGTGATATGATTATAGACAATAACATTATTGTTTTTACACGCTCTACAGAACATATTTATAGCCTGTATTATATATTTTTGGAATAGAAGTGAATGAAAGATTGTAAGCTCTCTGGGGCAGGGCTTGTGAAATTGAAAAGTGAAAGTATGTTACATACATTAATTGATTCTGGGGGAGAAGTAGATGCTCAAATAGAGCAAGGCTTGACAAAAATACCCCAACCCACCCTTCTAAACGCACACTCAACCCGTGGTTCCATGTCTATTTATAGACCTGGGCTAGCCCCACCCCTTCTCTGACATCACAGAGGGGGGTGGGGCAGGGTGGAGCAGGAGCAAGCCTACAAATAGGTGCCAGAGCCAGAAGCGGGGCTCAGTTAGGTCGAGGGTGGGGAGGGCAGTAGAAGAACTGGGGGAAACGTCCGACATACATATTTGAGGTGCAGATGCCAGTCCAATCCCCTAGGACCAGGGTTTCAGGCCGGCCCACACATCACTAAGTGGCTGGTCCCAGATAATGGCCGTTGGGAAAGGACCGCATTCTGGCTCCGATGGGATTTTTAAATCTGTCCAAGAGTTATCTGCCCAACTTTACACAGGCAGATAAGCTGTAGACTCCTAAAGGCTGGGGGTGAGGGGGTTAGGTTTCCAAAAGAGATCGCTGGGGTGTATGATGTCATTTCCGGCGGGAGTGATGTAATGTGCAGAGGAAGTGATGTCACGTGTATGTGTCACTTTTTTGGTCTATGGGGTGCATTTTGGGGGTTCATTTAGGGTGCACCTAGGGTTAAACTTGCCAACTTCATGTATAAGTCAATGGCAGAGGTCTCGTCCCTTTCCTTGAACGTCTTTCTTTTGTCTCGAAACGTTTGAAATTTTGCTGGGTATTGTCAGATGTTGGTGGCGGTAATTTTGAAAAGGAGATTAGTCAAATTTGAGAATAAAAAAAAAAATCAGAAATGATGGAGTTTCAGTAAATCTGCCCCTAGACATCAAGTATCTCAGAATTATATAGCGCAGAGCTGTCCAACTAGCGGCCCGCGACCCCCCTCTGTGTGGCCCCCACCTGTCTGGCTGCTTTGATGGCTTACCTTTGAGTAAGCTTTAAATGGTATCAGTACTGTGATTAACTAACTGGCCCCCTGCATGGTTCTCACCTCAGATTCAGGCTGTAATCCCTCTGTATTGTATAAAAATGTAATCCCCTGTGTTGTTCACACCTTTTAATCTCTGTATTGTTCACCCCCTGCAGTGTTCACACCTCAGGCTCAGGCTGTAATCACCCCCATTGTTCCCCTGTTCACACCTCAGAGCAGTAGAAACCCACAAATAATCCCTGCATACTACAAAAAGAACATATACTGAGGTGGTACTGCAATTAAAAGGTTTTTTAATATATAGTTATTGTGCAGACTGTAGGAGCAGTGCCAGCATTGTGTCACTGTAGGCTGCCTGTGTGTGCCATACACACAGGTAGCATAGGGCAAGCAGAGTATGGCACACACAGGCAGGGAAGGCAGAGTATGGCACACACAGGCAGCATAGGGCAAGCAGAGTATGGCACACACAGGCAGGGTAGGGCAGGCAGAGTATGGCACACACAGGCAGGGTAGGGCAGGCAGAGTATGGCACACACAGTCAGGGTAGGGCAGGCAGAGTATGGCACACACAGGCAGTGGTAGGGCAGGCAGAGTATGGCACACACAGGCAGGGTAGGGCAGGCAGAGTATGGCACACACAGGCAGCATAGGGCAAGCAGAGTATGGCACACACAGGCAGGGTAGGGAAGGCAGAGTATGGCACACACAGGCAGGGTAGGGAAGGCAGAGTATTGGCACACACAGGCAGAGTAGGGCAGGCAGAGTATGGCACACAACAGGCCAAGTTTGGCACAAACCAGCCAAAAATGGCACACACAGTGAAAGTATGGCACCACGCAGGCAGGGTAGGGAAGGCAGAGTATGGCACACACAGGCAGGGTAGGGAAGGCAGAGTATGGCACACACAGGCAGAGTAGGGCAGGCAGAGTATGGCACACACAGGCCAAGTTTGGCACAAACCAGCCAAGAATGGCCCACACAGTGAAAGTATGGCACATGCAGGCAGGGTAGGGAAGGCAGAGTATGGCACACACAGGCAGGGTAGGGCAGGCAGAGTATGGCACACACAGTAGGCAGGCAGAGTATGGCACACACAGGCCAAGTATGGCACAAACCAGCCAAGAATGGCACACACAGTGGTATGGCACTATGGCACACACAGGCAGGGTAGGGAAAGGCAGAGTATTGGCACACACATGCACAAGTATGGTACACACAAAGGCAGGGTAGGGCAGCAGAGTATGGCACACAGGCAGGGTAGGACTATGGCACACACAGGCAGGGTAGGGAAGGCAGAGTATGGCACACACAGGCAGGGTAGGGCAGGCAGAGTATGGTACACACAAAGGCAGGGTAGGGCAGGCAGAGTATGGCCACAGGCAGCAGGCAGAGTATGTAGGGCAGCAGAGTAATGGCAGGTTTTTGCTGTACTACAACCATTAATATGGGTATGGTCATGTGATAACATGGGTGTGGTTTCAAGTGGGTGCGGTTTCAAAAAAGGGAGTGGTCAAAACTGGCTTCCATTATCGGCCCTCCACCACGTAGGTCGGAAAAATTCCGGCCCTCGGTACAACAGAAGTTGGACAGCACTGATATAGCGAATAATGTACCCCCTGTTGTAAAATATAAGGATATTATGTTGCCAAGGCGTTCTATAAAGATATGAAGACCAAGTTCTTTTATATTTTTAACACTCTGAGCTTTCAATATCCTTATATTTTACAACAGGGGGTACATTATTTACTATATAATTCTATTATTATAACGCTACTATTATATCTACTGGAATTAGTGAGTCATGTGACATAAATGACATCACTAAGCTCCGATTATAAAGATATATTGCAGGATATCCATGGCTCTTGTGTAATATACTATATATATATATTGTGACTATTTTTGTAACCTGGTCGATCCCTCCTCTCTGTGAATGCCTGGTTGTACGTGCTGTATATTCAGGTATTTGTTTCTGTATAAATAGCAGAATGACCTGTGAGACTGAACTCAGTGAAACCTGTGGCTGTTTCTAACCTTATTAACCAGCAATCCCTCTATTTGTTTGTCTATTGTTAAACCTTTGGTACGGAGCTAACGCAGCACAATAAAGCAAACTCTTATTTGCTATCCTGTTTAACTCTCTCACTGCCGCGGCCCTCTGACCTGGCCAACCTTTGTCAGTAGAGATGAGACATGAAATAGAAAAATAAAATCAAAGGCATTGGTATTGGTAATTTTCTTAATGATCTTAGCAGCTTTTCAATTGGTCTTCATTTTTAAATTTTTTTTAATATTTTCTTTGCTTTCCTTTATTTCATGGTTAAATGATTCCCTTTTCTCTGTAATAATAAAACAGTACCTGTACTTGATCCCAACTAAGATATAATTACCCCTTATTGGGGCAGAACAGCCCTATTGGGTTTATTTCATGGTTAAATGATTCCCTTTTCTCTGTAATAATAAAACAGTACCTGTACTTGATCCCAACTAAGATATAATTACCCCTTATTGGGGCAGAACAGCCCTATTGGGTTTATTTCATGGTTAAATGATTCCCCTTTTCTCTGTAATAATAAAACAGTACCTGTACTTGATCCCAACTAAGATATAATTACCCCTTATTGGAAGCAAGAACAGTCTTATTGGGTTTAATTTATATTTAAATGATTTTTTGTAGACTTAAGGTGTGGAGATCTGGAAAACCCAGGTCCCAAGCATTCTGGATAACAGGTCCCATACCCGTATACTACAAAGGAGAGCATCGCCCATAAAGTAAACTCCAAAGGAAGAGAGCTCGGCTCCTGGGAGTAATAAGCTTGTGGTTTTGCGGTTTCTGTTCCTTTATAGAAAGAAATGAAGACATGGAGGCTTTTCTATTACCCAGCAGTCATCTGATAACTTCGTTTCGAACGTTTGTCAGAAACGCTTATACTGAGACTGCAGATGGGATGAAAAACAGCGCTCAAGGGGTTTGAGGAACATTTTGGCTTTACTTTCTGAGCCTTTCTATCACTTTCAGTCTGTCTCCTTTCTTTCTTTCTGTCTGTTTCTGTGTTGGGGCAGCCTTTGCCTGATGAAGTCGTTGGTGTGAGTGAGTTGCAGATGGAGGCAGCACCGGGATACCTGCTTGCAGTGGTGTAATTACCTGTATTGTTATCCCCACTCCCCGGCCCCTCTACTACCTATTTTGTAAAAGAGCAGCACGGTGCAGGCCTGGAGGAAGGACTATTTGCGCTGGGCCCTCTCAGAAAATTTCTTTGCAGGGTTACGCTACTGCTTGCTTGTTCTTAATCCAGGGCAGGGTCAGACTGGGGGGTGCGGGGCCCCCGCCGCACACCCCTAACCCCCCCTCGCCCCAAGTCCTCTCTTGAATGCGGGTATGTGAACGCATCAGGGAAGGACATCGTTGGCCAGGGGAAGAGCCAACAGGGCCGGGTCTGGGCAGTTGGGGCCCACCGGGTATTTTTCGATCCATGGTTTGTTGGCCCGGTGGGGCACTAGAAAAAAACCTGGTGGGCGCAGGCTTTTGTGGGCCCCACTGATCCAGAACCGATCCCTGTAGCACTCCTGCCAATGGGGGCTCCTGGGGTGATTTGGGAGCTGTGGCAGGGGTCTCTTTGGGGGGTGTGCAGGCCCTTGGGGTGGTAGCCCCAGTAGGCCAGTCTGACCCTGACTTAAAGGAGAAGAAAAGGGAAAACCACTGGGGGGGGGGGGGGCAAAATGTTAGACACCCCCAGTGATTGTAATCGCTTACATTATACCCCAGCCCGGGGTAGTTGGGAGTCCGCAATCCAGGTGAAAATGGGGACTTTCTTGTTAAAGTTTAGCTTTTCACTGTACAGCGCAGAAGAAGGAATAGGATCGCTCTCTGACAGCTACTGGGGCAGTTTTCCCCTAACAGGGGCACCAACCCTGGGTACAAGGTAAGTGATTACAATCACTGGGGGTGCCTAATAGATTGTACCTTTCCTTCCCCTTTAATCAATCCCTATTTGCAGGGAGCGACTGCAACGCTTCATTAAGGCGGAACAGCGTGAAACCAAATCAAGGGATTCCTGCATGTTTTATTGGAATAAATAAATATGGCGAGAGAGAGCCAAGGACACAAGGGCAGGAAAGAGCCTTATAGTTTGCCAGTATTTCCAAATCGGCTGTGTATGTAGGCTGAGATATTAGCAAAGGCTCCCGGAATTGCCCCCCCCCCCCGAACCCCATGAATCTCATTAGCTTTAATCACTGCTGGCAAAGGATTGATGTTTTTATGTGATTTGTAACCAACACTTTATAGCAATTTCACTGCAGTTTATAACATTGTGTGAATGTTACATACAAAATCTAAATATATGGGCGCACACTCATTTATCACCTGGTTGGTGTTTAGGCCGGTATTACAGGTATGGGGATCCGATATCCAAAAACCTGTTATTCAGAAAGCTCAGCTTAGGGGATGATCATTTCCCATAGACTCCATTTTAATCAAATAATTCAATTCTTTTAAAAATGATTGCCTTTTTCTCTGTAATAATAAAATATTATCTTGTACTTGATCCCAACTAAGATATAATTACCCCTTATTGGGGGCAGAACAGCCCTATTGGGTTTATTTAATGGTTAAATGATTCCCTTTTCTCTGTAATAATAAACAGTAAACCTGTACTTGATTCCCCAATAAGATATAATTTAACCCCTTATTGGGGGCAGAACAGCCTATTGGGGTTATTTAATGGTTAAATGATTCCTTTTCTTCTGTAATAATAAAACAGAACCTGTACTATGATCCCAACTAAGATCATATTACCCCTATTGGGGCAGGAACAGCCTATTGGGTTTATTTAATGGTTAAATGATTCCCTTTTCTCTGTAATAATAAAACAGAACCTGTACTTGATCCCAACTAAGATATAATTAATTTCTGTTGAAGCAAAAACAAGAAAAGACAAGGAAAGATCCCTTATCTGGAAAACCCCAGGTCCCAAGCATTCTGGATAATGTAATGTACTTGCTGGTAAATTTGTAACTACCCATCCTTCCCATTTTAGAATTATTCCATTAGCCAAACCCTGCTTTTAAGCCCTCCATCACGGTCCAACCACATACCGATCCCTTTCATCTGCCCAACCCTCCCTCATCCTTCATCTGCGATCCCTCCCTCCCTCCCTTCTTCTGCCCATCCTCCCTCCCTTCTTCTGCCCATTCCCTCCCTTCCCTTCAATCTCCATACTCCTCCCTTCATCGCCCATTCCCTCCTCCCTTTTCTGCCCATCCTCCCTCCTTCTTCTGCCCATCCCTGGCCCTCACCTCCCTTCTTCTGCCCATCCCTCCCTCCCTCCTTCTTCTGCCCATGCCCTCCCTCCTTCATTCTGCCCATCCTCCCTCCTCCCTTCATTGCCCATCCCTGCCCTCCCTCCCTTCATCTGCCCCATCCCTCCCTCCTTTCTTCTGCCATCCCTCTCCCATTTTCTGCCATCCCTCCTCCCTCGCCTTCATCTGCGCCATCCCCTCCCTCCCTCCCTTCATCTGCCATCCTCCTCCTCCCTTCATCTGGCCCCATCCCTCCCTCCCTTCTCTGCCCATCAACTCGCCCGCATTTAACCTTACACCAACGTTACATCTCCATTCCCATCAGTCCCAGCTTTTCTGCCATCCCTCCTCCCTTCATCTGCATCCCTTCCCTCCCTTCCTGCCATCCCTCCCTCCCTTCTTCTGCCATACCCTACCCTCCTTCTCTGCCATCCCTCCTCTCCCTCCTTCTTCTGTCCATCCTCCCTCCCTTCTTCTGCCCATTGCCTCCCTTCCCTTCATTCTTGCCATCCCTCCCTCCCTCCCTTCATCTCCCATCCCTCCCTCCCCCCTTCATCTGCCCATACCCTCCCTCCTTCTTCTGCCCATCCTGACCTCCCTCTTCTGCCCATCCTCCCTCCCCCCTTCATCTGCACCCATCCTCCCCCTCCCTTCATTCTGCCCATCCTCCCTCCCTCCCTTCATCTGCCCATAGCCCTCCCTCACCTTCAATCTGCCCATCCTTCCCTTTTCTGCCCATCCTCCCTCCCTTCTTCTGCCCATCCTCTCCTCCCTTTCATCTGCCCATCCCCTCTCCCCCTCTCCTCCCTTCATCTGCCGCATCCTCCCTCCCTCTTCATCTGCATCCCTCCCTCCCTCCCTTCATCTGCCCATGCCCTCCCTTCTTGCTGCCCATCCCTCCCTCCTCTTATCTGCCCATTCCTCCTCCCTCCCTTCATCTGCCCCAATCCCTGCCCTCCCTCACCTTCATCTGCCCATCCTCCTCCCCCCTTCATCTGCCCCATCCTCCCTCACCTTTTCTGCCCATCTCCCTCCCTTTCATCTGCCATCCCCCTTCTTCTGCCATCCTCCCTCCCTCCCTTCTTCTGCCCATCCTCCCTCCCTTCATCTCACAATCACCCTCCCTTCCCTCCCTCTTCTGCCCATCCCCCTCCCTCCTTCATCTGCCCATCCCCCCTCCCTTCTTCTGCCCACTCCCTGCCCTCCCTCCCTTCATGCTGCCATCCCTCCCTCCCTTCTTCTGCCATTCCCTCCCTCCCCCCCCCCCTTTCCCCCCCCCCTTCTTCTGCCCATCCCCCCTCCCTTCATCTGTCCATGGAAAACCCCAGGTCCCAAGCATTCTGGATAATGTAATGTACTTGCTGGTAAATTTGTAACTACCCATCCTTCCCATTTTAGAATTATTCCATTAGCCAAACCCTGCCTTTTAAGCCCTCCATCACGGTCCAACCACATACCGATCCCCTTTCATCTGCCCAACCCTCCCTCCCTTCATCTGCCCATCCCTCCCTCCCTTCTTCTGCCCATCCCTCCCTCCCTTCTTCTGCCCATCCCTCCCTCCCTTCTTCTTGCCCATCCCTCCCTCCCTTCTTCTGCCCATCCCTCCCTCCCCTTTCTGCCCATCCCTCCCTCCCTTCATCTGCCCATCCTCCCTTCTTCTGCCCATCCCTCCCTCCCTTCTTCTGCCCATCCCTCCCTCCCTTCTTCTGCCCATCCCTCCCTCCCTCCCTTCATCTGCCCATCCCTCCCTCCCTTCTTCTGCCCATCCCTACCTCCCTCCTTCTGCCCATCCTCCTCCCTTCATCTGTCCAACCCTCCCTCCCTTCTTCTGCCCATCCCTCCCTCCCTTCTTCTGCCCATCCCTCCCTCCCCCCTTCTTCTGCCCATCCCTCCCTCCCTCCCTTCATCTGCCCATCCCTACCTCCCTTCTTCTGCCCATCCCTCCCTCCCTTCTTCTGCCCATCCCTCCCTCCCTTCTTCTGCCCATCCCTCCCTCCCTCCCTTCATCTGCCCATCCCTACCTCCCTTCTTCTGCCCATCCCTCCCTCCCTTCATCTGCCCAACCCTCCCTCCCTTTCTTCTGCCCATCCCTCCCTCCCTTCATCTGTCCAACCCTCCCTCCCTTCATCTGCCCAACCCTCCCTCCCTTCATCTGCCCAACCCTCCCTCCCTTCATCTGTCCAACCCTCCCTCCCTTCATCTGCCCAACCCTCCCTCCCTTCATCTGCCCAACCCTCCCTCCCTTCATCTGCCCCAACCCTCCCTCCCTTCATCTGCCCAACCCTCCCTCCCTTCTTCTGCCCATCCCTCCCTCCCTTCATCTGCCCAACCCTCCCTCCCTTCATCTGCCCAACCCTCCCTCCCTTCATCTGCCCAACCCTCCCTCCCTCTTTTCCTTCATCTGCCCAACCCATCTTCTGAAGGGTATAAGGCATATAAAAGGTTAATACCCCAGAATGAATACTTAACCAACAGCAGTTTCCTATTTAGGATTACCCAATGGCACATACTACTAAAAAAGTATATATTTATGAAAATGGTTTATTTAGATGACGCAGGGTTTTACATATGGACTATTTTAGGTGATATGTTTTTATAGAGACCTACATAGTTTGGGGGTGTCGTTTTCTATATTTGAGTGAAAAGCAGATGATAAAGGCTTATACAGCATGGGGCCAGAGGAACATTTTGCCCTAGAGAGGCAATTCAATCTGCTTTCCAGTCACTCACACAACAGATACGTGACGTTTAATGCAAAATAAAAGAAAACGCTAAAAGTTATTTCCTGCAGAGACAGCATTGCTGGCATGAGACAGTCATTAGAGCGCCGGGCCGTAGATCGGAGCCAAACAGGATCCGAGCCTCTCGCTGAGACCTGCCACACTTAATGTGTCCTCAGCCCCATGAATATTTGGCACAATCTTATCTCGTTGCTGATAAGTCGCAGACGGAGTTGATTTTAAGGAATCCTGGTCACTCCGAGCTTAAAATCTGAATTATGTCTAAACACATGTAACCCCCATTTGCCTCTAATAATAGCAATAATGGCTTCAAATGCCGAGTGATATAAACAAGCAGCGATAACATTCTGTAAATGCAAAGGGGGGGGGTGATAACACGCAGAAAGACAGAATTTGCTTTGTGATCCGAGACATTCGGAGAAACACTGCTTTATACAAACCACAAGGAATGTGACACTTTGTTGGCAGTCGGCGGCTAAATCAGACTCCGGAGTCGCAGCTTTGTGCCTATGGGCAGTAATCCGGCTGCGCACACCTGAGGCGAAGCGGAACGGAACCCTGTTTGCCTGTCTAAGTGACAGATGCTACATGTACTTACGATATTGCTTGTAAAAAAATCCATAAGGGCTTCTACAATGGGCCATAGGCATCGGTAATTGCTGTGTGTTATGCATTTTACACTGGGTGCAAGTCTGGTGCCTATTGATGATAGGTAGTGATGAGCGAATCTGTTCCATTTCGCTTCGCCAAAAAATTTGTGAATCTTTCAAAAGATCTGCAAAACGGCAAAAAACTCTCAAAACGGCGAAAATGTTGTGCAGCAAAAATAATTGTTGCCCGCGGCTATTATTTTGTCGCACGGCTATTATTTAGTCGCCCACGGCTATTATTTTGTCGCATGGCTATTCTTTTGTCGCCCGTGGCTATTATTTTGTCGCCCGTGGCTATTATTTTGTCGCATGGCTATTATTTTGTCGCCCGTGGCTATTATTTTGTCGCATGGCTATTATTTTGTCGCCCGTGGCTATTATTTTGTCGCCCGTGGCTATTATTTTGTCGCATGGCTATTATTTTGTCGCCCGTGGCTATTATTTTGTTGCATGGCTATTATTTTGTCGCCCGTGGCTATTATTTTGTCGCATGGCTATTATTTTGTCGCCCGTGGCTATTATTTTGTCGCCCGTGGCTATTATTTTGTCGCCCGTGGCTATTATTTTGTCGCATGGCTATTATTTTGTCGCCCGTGGCTATTATTTTGTTGCACGGCTATTATTTTGTCACACGCGGCTATTATTTTGTTGCACGCGGCTATTATTTTGTTGCACGGCTATTCTTTTGACGCCTGCAACTATTCTTTTTTGATGCTGGCGACAATTTTTGGACGTGCGGCAAATTTTTTGGCGGCAAATTTTTTCATCCGTTTCACGAAACAATCCGCCAATGGCGAATTCGCCGCAAATCCATGCCTGGCGAAACATTTCGCCCATCACTAATGCTAGGTTTGTAGATTGTAAGCTCTTTTGGGCAGGGCTCCCTTCACCTCTTGTATCGGTTATTGGTTGCTTTATATGTTACTCTGTATGTCCAATGTATGTAACCCACTTATTGTACAGCGCTGCGGGATATGTTGGCGCTTTATAAATAAATGTTAATAACAATAATAGGGATGCACCGAACCCACTTCTTTGGGTTCGGTCGAACCCCCGAACCCAACCTGACGGATTCAGTTTGCCCGGGACCGTGGGTTCAGCCGAAACCGAATCCATCAAAAAAAAGGCTGGATTCGCCCCGAATCCTGAACCGAATCCGGGATTCGGTGCATCCCCAATTGATGCACCCGCTGTGAACTACTGCCAGGCAGGGTCAGACTGGGGGGTGCAGGGCCCACCGGTGCTCCCGCCCCAGGGCCCCTGCAGGAGCCCCGCCAGCCGCATCCTCTAACAGGTCCCCGCCCACAGGTCCCCCACCCGACGTCTTCCCCTGAGCTCGCGTAATTTAACACATCAGGGGCAGATGGAGCGCCGGCAAGGGTCAGGTCTGTGCCGCCAGGGCCCACTAGGGCTGGGGATTTTTCCCGGTGTCCCGGCTGCCCAGTCCGACCCTGCTGCCAGGGCCAGTTGTAGCGCTAGCTCCAGGTTTCCGGATAACGGATCCCACACCTGTAGTATTATTTCCATCATATTTTATAAACAGTGTATTCATTATTTTATATTTCTGTATTTCTGGAGACTTTGCACAACCTATTCCTATAGTACATCTGGTAATAATAGCAGTGCTGGTGTAAGCATGTCTCCGGGGGGTTATTAGGCTATTAGGTTATTAGTTACTGGGAAAAATCCTTCATCCGTCACATCCGACCCTTCACTTACATGTTTAACTTCCATCCATCTCTGCTAATAGTTAACCCAACTGACCCGTTGGAATTTCTCCATACATTGAATGAAATCATACGGGCCAGTTGCCATAGCAGTATTACAGGGTTAATCATTGCGATAATACTTCTTCTAAAAGTTAGTGAGTTCCCAGTCTGGGTATCAGCTGCCCCAGTACATGTATTAATATTCCAACCGGGACTGTGTCAGCGATAAAGCTGAGTCCTGTAGGCGCCATCCCATGGGCATCATGGTGGAACACTGTATGGGAACAAACAAAATGGAGGCAAGGTCCTGTGTTATCAAAATGTATGTGCTTGAAAGATCAGCCATTTTAAGTAATAAGGGCCGCCCCCTGGGATCATAGGATTCACAGTGCCCACAAACAAGCCAAGGCACACATACATGCTAGGCCCCATCAGCCAATGAATGGGCAGAGTTCTGCCTGTTACTCCCACACTACTTCCTGTTACAGTTAGAGCTGCATTATTTCCTGTCAGCTGATCTCTGAGGGAGCACCCAGCCCAGCACAAAATGGCGGCTCAAGGGAAAGGATGTAAAAGGGCAATATTTACTGATATATATATATTCCATATAATCATAGTTGGGATCAAGTACAGGTACTGTTTTATTATTACAGAGAAAAGGGAACCATTTAACCATGAAATAAACCCAATAGGGCTGTTCTGCCCCCAATAAGGGGTAATTATATCTTAGTTGGGATCAAGTACAGGTACTGTTTTATTATTACAGAGAAAAGGGAATCATTTAACCATGAAATAAACCCAATAGGGCTGTTCTGGGAACTGCGCTCGGAGGATAGAGGACGCGCTCTAAGGCTTAGATCACGTCTTCCATCCACCGAGCGCAGGCCACGCCCCCCGTTATATTTTTTATTAAAGATTTGGCAGCGAGCCAGATGCAGCCATCGAAAGAGCCAAATCTGGCTCCCGAGCTATAGGTTCCCTACCCCTGCTCTAAAGTATACCAGGGTTCATCTCATACGCTGCACGTATGATGGTTGGTATAATGGTTCCTGTCCCATTTGCCTTAAAGCATCAGTGTCATGGTTCCTGGATTAGGGTATATTTTCTATGTCAGGGTCAGGCCCGGACTGGCAATCGGTAGGTTCTGGCAAATGCCAGGGGGGCTGTAAGGTGCCACAGACAGTCACTATTTATTGGGCTGCTGGGGGGGGGCTGTTTGTGCCTCTGGGTACTGGGAATGCCAGGGGGGCTGTAAGGTGCCACAGACAGTCACTATTTATTGGGCTGGGGGGGGCTGTTTGTGCCTCTGGGTACTGGGAATGCCAGGGGGCTGTAAGATGCCACAGACAGTCACTATTTATTGGGCTGGGGGGGGCTGTTTGTGCCTCTGGGTACTGGGAATGCCAGGGGGGCAGTAAGGTGCCACAGACAGTCACTATTTATTGGGCTGGGGGGGCTGTTTGTGCCTCTGGGTACTGGGAATGCCAGGGGGGCTGTAAGGTGCCACAGACAGTCACTATTTATTGGGCTGGGGGGGCTGTTTGTGCCTCTGGGTACTGGGAATGCCAGGGGGGCTGTAAGGTGCCACAGACAGTCACTATTTATTGGGCTGGGGGGCTGTTTGTGCCTCTGGGTACTGGGAATGCCAGGGGGGCTGTAAGGTGCCACAGACAGTCACTATTTATTGGGCTGGGGGGGCTGTTTGTGCCTCTGGGTACTGGAATGCCAGGGGGGCTGTAAGGTGCCACAGACAGTCACTATTTATTGGGCTGGGGGCTGTTTGTGCCTCTGGGTACTGGGAATGCCAGGGGGGGCTGTAAGGTGCCACAGACAGTCACTATTTATTGGGCTGGGGGCTGTTTGTGCCTCTGGGTACTGGGAATGCCAGGGGGGCTGTAAGGTGCCACAGACAGTCACTATTTATTGGGCTGGGGGGCTGTTTGTGCCTCTGGGTACTGGGAATGCCAGGGGGGCTGTAAGGTGCCACAGACAGTCACTATTTATTGGGCTGGGGGACTGTTTGTACCTCTGGGTACTGGGAATGCCAGGGGGGCTGTAAGGTGCCACAGACAGCCACTATTTATTGGGCTGGGGGGGGCTGTTTGTGCCTCTGGGTACTGGGAATGCCAGGGGGGCTGTAAGGTGCCACAGACAGTCACTATTTATTGGGGCTGGGGGGCTGTTTGTGCCTCTGGGTACTGGGAATGCCAGGGGGGCTGTAAGGTGCCACAGACAGTCACTATTTATTGGGCTGGGGGGACTGTTTGTACCTCTGGGTACTGGGAATGCCAGGGGGGCTGTAAGGTGCCACAGACAGCCACTATTTATTGGGCTGGGGGGGGCTGTTTGTGCCTCTGGGTACTGGGAATGCCAGGGGGGCTGTAAGGTGCCACAGACAGTCACTATTTATTGGGCTGGGGGGCTGTTTGTGCCTCTGGGTACTGGGAATGCCAGGGGGGCTGTAAGGTGCCACAGACAGCCACTATTTATTGGGCTGGGGGGGGCTGTTTGTGCCTCTGGGTACTGGGAATGCCAGGGGGGCTGTAAGGTGCCACAGACAGTCACTATTTATTGGGCTGGGGGGCTGTTTGTGCCTCTGGGTACTGGGAATGCCAGGGGGGCTGTAAGGTGCCACAGACTCACTATTTATTGGGCTGGGGGGGCTGTTTGTGCCTCTGGGTACTGGGAATGCCAGGGGGGCTGTAAGGTGCCACAGACAGTCACTATTTATTGGGCTGCTGGGGGGGGCCGTTTGTGCCTCAGGGTACTGGGAATGCCAGGGCCTATTTTGAGTCTCAGTCCTGACCTGGTCTGGACACATTGTATGTGATGAGGTTCTTATATAGGATATAGGAAATAGGTTTCAAGGGAGCTTTCAAGGAGATTTCTCTGTACCACCTTGCCTCCTCTTATTAATATCTATATAACATACATTCTGTCTGTGCCATAAATGAATAAGCCTTTCTGGCGTTACTGTATGCTCTGCGGCTCTGCGGCTCTGCACAAAACGCTGAACAATGAATCGGCAGAACCCTCCCTCGCTCTTAATTAATATAAAACCAGGCGGCAGCCATGTGTAACGAGACGTTTTTCTTGGGCAGCCGGGGGAATGAAAGTTTCGCTTCAGACATGTCCTTGGTTCAATCCGTGCCACATTCCTCCATGTCTGTAGAATTCATCACAGTCTGGAAACCTGTCGACCCCCTCGAACGGAGCGAGAGAGCGAGAGAGAGTGACCTGAGGACAGTGACATGTGACTACATTTAAAGGGCCGGTCCCGGCGAGAAGGAAACTGACCCCCATGAATAGAAGTCAATATGGGATGGGGTAGCGTCAGAGCAGATAAACACCAATGATATTGTTATAAAAAGGAGCGGCTTTTGTGTGATTTCTTCCCCTTGAGGACGCGAAATGCGTCGGCTGAGAAATCATTTTTTATGTAGTATTGTATCAACAAGTGGATTTGCCCCGGGGTCCCACGTAGCAGCATAAGGATCTGATGACCGTGATGCGGTTTATGGGTTAAATACTCGGTGTCACGTAAACTGGCACATTGGCTTCAATGAACGTGGCACAATGGGTGTCATCTAATCTCTCCCATCCTCCCTCTCTCAGCCCCGTTTCACTATCGACACGCAAACTCTGACCCATATTTCCTATATATACAGACTTATATCCCATATAAATGATCTGCCAGTTTAGAACTACAACTCCCAGCATGATGATTATAGTACAGGTATGGGACCCGTTATCCAGAATGCTTGGGACCTAGGGTTTTCCGGATAAGGGGTCTTCCCGTAATTTGGATCTCCTACCTTAAGTCTGCTAATAAAATTAAACAGCAATTAAACCCAATAGGATTGTTCTGCCCCCAATAAGGGGTAATTATATCTTAGTTGGGATCAAGTACAGGTACTGTTTTATTATTACAGAGAAAAGGGAATCATTTAACCATGAAATAAACCCAATAGGGCTGTTCTGCCCCCAATAAGGGGTAATTATATCTTAGTTGGGATCAAGTACAGGTACTGTTTTATTATTACAGAGAAAAGGGAATCATTTAACCATTAAATAAACCCAATAGGGCTGTTCTGCCCCAATAAGGGGTAATTATATCTTAGTTGGGATCAAGTACAGGTACTGTTTTATTATTACAGAGAAAAGGGAATCATTTAACCATTAATTAACCCAATAGGGCTGTTCTGCCCCCAATAAGGGGTAATTATATCTTAGTTGGGATCAAGTACAGGTACTGTTTTATTATTACAGAGAAAAGGGAATCATTTAACCATTAATTAACCCAATAGGGCTGTTCTGCCCCCAATAAGGGGTAATTATATCTTAGTTGGGATCAAGTACAGGTACTGTTTTATTATTACAGAGAAAAGGGAATCATTTAACCATTAATAAACCCAATAGGGCTGTTCTGCCCCAATAAGGGGTAATTATATCTTAGTTGGGATCAAGTACAGGTACTGTTTTATTATTACAGAGAAAAGGGAATCATTTAACCATTAAATAAACCCAATAGGGCTGTTCTGCCCCCAATAAGGGGTAATTATATCTTAGTTGGGATCAAGTACAGGTACTGTTTTATTATTACAGAGAAAAGGGAATCATTTAACCATGAAATAAACCCAATAGGGCTGTTCTGCCCCCAATAAGGGGTAATTATATCTTAGTTGGAATCAAGTATAAGGTATAGTTTTATTATTACAGAGAAAAAGAAATCCATATTTAAAAATGTGAATTATTTGATTAAAATGGAGTCTATGGGAGATGGTCTTTCCGTAATTCTGAACTTTCTGGATAATGGGTTTCCGTATAAGGGGTCCAATACCTGTATAGCTGGATAACAGCAGGTTGCGTATTGCTACCTGTCATTAAGGACATACAATATGCACATTGTGGGCCTACAGAGAATATATATATATATATATAGCAATAGCACAGGGGATACAAGCCAAGCACTACTCAGCTGCAAGTCTGGAATCTCAAAGCTTCATAGGCAGCGATGCATGGGTTAAGTCTTATGCGCCATTGGCTGTTGATGTTCCATATGAAGCGTTGCGTTTATGGGATCCAGATGGCCCAAGATTTATAGGGCGAAATGTATTTCTCTGTAGATCATTTCACATTACCCTGCGCGAACCCAGAGAGAGAGGGGGGGGGGGTAGGAGGGGTAGGAGGGGGCCAGCTGGTGCTGAACAGCCCGACCATTGTAACCTATTATGTGCCATGTCCGGGGAATGGGTATTCTCAGCCGGCTTTACTCTATGAGCCTGCCATACATCTTCATACCTCTTCAGCCGTTGTTGAACTACATCTCCCAGACATTAGCAGACTCTGCAGCAGTGAACATGTAAGCATAGCACTCTATCAGGGTGGGGCTGCTATAGCTAACGAGATCATGTGACAAAACTTGCTTTAATGTGCAATTACCATCCTGCTGATATTTGCCCTGCCCAGCTAGTAAATCCCCAGCTAGGGTCGATGCCAGAATTACAAATTTGCCGGCAAACTTGTTATACCCTATAAATTCCTTCCTTCCCTGACCCTCCCGCTGCCGGATTCCTCCATATAAGGATTGTCCCGCCTATGCCCCGCCCATTTCCCCACCCACGTGTGACACCACTTCCTACTTTCCCACCTTAATTACATAAAAGGTGGCACCCTAATGGCAGGCAGGGGTGTTGGATATTATGCCCTAATTTTGAGCACAGTTGTGCAGAAAGGAGGAAAAAGCTTGAATGGACACGGAGATCGAAGGGAACATAGGTGCAATGAGGTTATTAATGTCAGGTGTAAGGAACATAGGACTTTGTGGATGATATTTGCTTCATATAACCTTGCACGTGTTTCTGTTCCTCCCCCGGTACCTTCTAATGTTAGATGAGTGGGGTTTCCAGTCTCTTTTTCTTCTCTCACTAAGCAGCAGTTCTGTCACACTTTATGGCCGAGAGTCTCACTATTTTATAACAGAGCTGTCTGACCAACAGGGTGTAAAGTTAAATTTAGAACATTTGGAAGACTCGGTTCTTAAACTCGAACTGAGTTATTTCCTTTATTTCTTTATTTCTCCCAAGGCCTAGCTCTCCCTACTGAAGGGCCTTCTTTCCCTCTCTCTCTCACTGCCGTAAAGGCCACGCCCCCTACTTCCTGCCCAGGTTATGCCCTTCTTCACACAATTTTATTATCAACTTGAACAATTCAAGCAAAAGGCCGTTTATAAAAGCAATTATTTGTGTTCAATTTTGACTCAGGACAGCCCAGTTTTTGGAAGCGCTATTTAGGTTTGCCCAGTTTTCCAAATTAGCCCAATCGCCAATCGCCAGGTCATAGCCCCACCCCATGAAGCTCCACTCTTCCCTCCCATAATGTCGCTGCCCTGCCAAGTGACATTATGGGGGGGGGGGGGTTGGGTGGAGTTAGCAGTGGGGAACAGGCTTGGACTGGGGGGTGCAGGGCCCACCGGGGCTCCCGCCCAAGGGGCCCTGCAGGTGACCCACAGGCTGCATCCCCTAACCCTTTCCCACTAGAGCCTCCATAACCCACCGGCCCAGTCCGACCCTGTTGGGGAAAGGTACCAACCCTCAGGGGATACTGGTAATGGGGAGCTAGGAATTCTAGGCCTAAAACATCAGCTGAGCCTGGACCGGCCTGTTTCAAGGATCCCACTTATCTTTCATTTATTAAGATGTCTTTGGGGGAATATACTGAGTCTTAAAAGGAAAGAAGAGAATAAATAATACTATAGCCTATATTAGTTACTATAGTACAAAGTTTAATGGCATATAGCACATATTTTAGGACCTTCTTAACAGTGGTCTGTTCCACACACTGGTGCAAATGATACAATGTACCATCTTTCCCCCTTGGACGGGCTGGGCTGATATATGTATTTGGCATATTAAATTTGCCTGTATTTTTCCCGTTTAAGACTTTTTTTTTTACATTCCCCACTGTAATCATTTTGAGATTGAGAGGGGCAAGTGCATTAAATTGCTGTAAACTGGACCCTGCAGTGTCTTGTTCTGCCACTGGGTGGTGCAATAGCGTTTTGAGTAGTTTCATAGTGATGCATAGGCCAGAACTAGTGGTTGGCAAAAACCACACATGCCATCCATGGGGGGGGGGGGGATAATTGGGATGGGACATGTCCAAGTGGTCAGGAGCAGAGGGGTGTACAAACCCACATTTGTAGATTGTAAGCTCTTTTGGGCAGGGCCCTTTTCACCTCTTGTATCGGTTACTGGTTTCTTTATATGTTACTCTGTGTATGAAACCAACTTATTGTACAGCGCTGCGGGATATGTTGGCGCTTTATAAATAAATGTTAATAATAATAATAATAATAATGATCTCTTCATTTGCCCATAAAACATGGCTGTGTTATATACAAAAATCATTTATTGGAAACAATGTTTTTTTTGCATTACAAAACAATATATAAATAGAACATCTGGTAATATAAAATAATTATAACATTTTGTAGCCAACAAGGTGCATTTATAAGTAGAATCTACCTATGAGGGACAGGAGTTAGAATCAGAATATACAGTATTTAGCGTCTGGATGCAATAAGTCCCATTAGCAATAACGCAGCTTTCCTCTTAGGAGGTTTAACACCCCAAATTTTAATAGAGTTTATGGCAATTTGGTATATGCTGTGCCCTAGTTTGTGCCTTTATCCATATCTGTTTCCCTGTTTTCATCTATATAATATATATTCCTATATATTAGGAAGGGAGTCATATATTATATACATATATAACCATTTATTGGGCCTTATTCTCTGGCCAATGTGATTCATGACTTTGGCAAATACAACTTTACAGGTACAACAGGAACATTTGTCAGTGTCACAGACAAGACCCATTGCAACCAATCAGCTGTTAGCTTTCACTGCTTTTTTGCAGATAACATTATGAAACCAGCCATCTGGATGGTTATGGGTCTATGTACCAGCATTACCTTTATACGTGGGTACAGGTATTGAACATGTTATCCAGAATGCTCGGGGCCTGGGATTTTCCAGATAAGGGGCCTTTGCATAATTTGGATCTCCATAACTTAAGTGTACTAAAAAATCATTTAACCATGAAATTAACCCAATAGGGCTGTTCTGCCCCAATAAGGGGTAATTATATCTTAGTTGGGATCAAGTACAGGTACTGTTTTATTATTACAGAGAAAAGGGAATCATTTAACCATTAAATAAACCCAATAGGGCTGTTCTGCCCCCAATAAGGGGTAATTATATCTTAGTTGGGATCAAGTACAGGTACTGTTTTATTATTACAGAGAAAAGGGAATCATTTAACCATGAAATAAACCCAATAGGATTGTTCTGCCCCAATAAGGGGTAATTATATCTTAGTTGGATCAAGTACAGGTACTGTTTTATTATTACAGAGAAAAGGGAATCATTTAACCATGAAATAAACCCAATAGGATTGTTCTGCCCCAATAAGGGGTAATTATATCTTAGTTGGATCAAGTACAGGTACTGTTTTATTATTACAGAGAAAAGGAAATCATTTAACCATTAAATAAACCCAATAGGGCTGTTCTGCCCCAATAAGGGGTAATTATATCTTAGTTGGATCAAGTACAGGTACTGTTTTATTATTACAGAGAAAAGGGAATCATTTAACCATTAAATAAACCCAATAGGACTGTTCTGCCCCCAATAAGGGGTAATTATATCTTAGTTGGGATCAAGTACAGGTACTGTTTTATTATTACAGAGAAAAGGGAATCATTTAACCATGAAATAAACCCAATAGGGCTGTTCTGCCCCCAATAAGGGGTAATTATATCTTAGTTGGGATCAAGTACAGGTACTGTTTTATTATTACAGAGAAAAGGGAATCATTTAACCATGAAATAAACCCAATAGGGCTGTTCTGCCCCCAATAAGGGGTAATTATATCTTAGTTGGGATCAAGTACAGGTACTGTTTCCTATACCTGTACTATCTGCTTCATTGTCAAGAAAGGAGTATACCACATAACATCATGACCTTACTAAAGCACTAGCCTATCTTTTCAGCTGCCTGACCCAACTACATTGTCTTCTCTTCTGAGAGTATTGGACTGTTTTCTCCCTTGTCCGACTCCATTAGGCTGGAATAGACATGGATATAATTTCCTTTTTTGGATGCAAGTATGTGCAAACCCAGAGCAGCCCAAGAAGCTGTCATCCACTGGAACACTAATAAACTGTCAGTGCCAAAATATGATCTGAAATAATACAAGTTGGACTTTTCCTCGAGACCCTACTGAACTCTCCATACTTTAACTAATCCCGGGCCAGGGCTCCATCTGACCGTGCCCAGAAGCGTGTAAAGTGCACGTGGGAAATTCTTTCACCCAACAAGCGCCTCAGCCAAATCCTACCATGCAAAATAGTGCAGACTCAGCAGGTCGGCCGCGAGAAGATACCGACCAATAGCTGACGAGAAAAACAGACCAGTCCCAAGTGGAGCATCATATAGGGAGATTAGGACATGATCAGACGGAACCATTCTATCAAGAATCCTCCATCATCAGCTGGAAATCGATATATCTACACGTGATCCAAAGGCAGATTTCTATTGGCCGGCTACACCTTCTCTTGCTGCTGGATGATGTTCGTTAAGAAGCTTATTAGCGGGGAGGCTGGCTGAATGGCGTCATACTCGGCAAAAATGTGGCACACGTTGTCCGATGCATCTGTCGGGTTCTTTGCCACGAAGCCAAAGATTCTAGAAAAAAAAAAGTATAAAAAAATATAAGTTATTGAGGTTTGGATCAAGTTTCTAAAGAAACCGCTGTAAATTAAAAGTCGTTTAAAGATTAAACAGGAAAACCAAATTATTTTTTTAATTAAATCACCCATACCTGTTATAAATGTATTTAAAAATCTGAGCTGTCAATCATATATTGCCTGCCCCGCCTCTATGCCGCAGGCATAGAGGCGGGGCAGGCAATAAATGATTGACAGCTCAGATTTTTAATTCCAATAACTTTAACGTTGCATTCAACACTTCCTAGATATCACCTAGATGGCAAATGCATAAAATTTGGGGGAGATACAAAGCTCCGCCTTAAAAACATTCTTTACAAAATGGCGGCGGCCTGCTGGCTGTGACTGTCAATTCCAAGACTGAAGGGAGAAAAAAACTAAATAGTTTATATGGTAAAAGTAAAGTTTATTTTGCTCAACTAACACGATAGAAAAGGATTTGGAATTATTTTTTATTGTGACAGGTCCCCTTTAAAAATATTCTATAAGTGGCTGGTACTTTCACTAGCCTGGACTGTGCTGTAGTATCTGGGTGGAGGCCACCGTACTGTACCCCAGTATCGACACAATGATTGCAGTCGACCTTTTTGTTCCAGGATTGCAGCGATACGTTCTAGCCAGACATAGCGGGACATCACGAGCAAAGCCCAAAAAGCACAGAAGACATCCAATGTCTGGATATTTGAGGTTCTGTTCTCCAAGAAGCCAAAATGATCTCAGAATCTGCTTTACTGCACATTCCACAAGGCGTTCCTTCTTCCTCTCTCAAACCCAGCAAGTGACTATCTTGTCCCCCACCCAAATACCCAGATTTCCCCTCCCCCCGTTATGGGACTCAGAGGTCCAGTATGAAGTCTTTGTAGGTGCACCACTGCCGAAGATACCATAAGGGTTGTCACCTTTAAACAAAATTAGTACAGGTATAGGACCCATTATCCAGAATGCTCGGGATCAAGGGTCTTTCCGTAATTTGGATCTCCATACCTTAAGTCTACTAAAAAATCATTTAAACATGAAATAAACCCAATAGAGCTGTTGTGCCCCCAATAAGGGGTAATTATATCTTAGTTGGGATCAAGTACAGGTACTGTTTTATTATTACAGAGAAAAGGGAATCATTTAACCATTAAATAAACCCAATAGGGCTGTTCTGCCCCAATAAGGGGTAATTATATCTTAGTTGGGATCAAGTACAGGTACTGTTTTATTATTACAGAGAAAAGGGAATCATTTAACCATGAAATAAACCCAATAGGGCTGTTCTGCCCCCAATAAGGGGTAATTATATCTTAGTTGGGATCAAGTACAGGTACTGTTTTATTATTACAGAGAAAAGGGAATCATTTAACCATTAAATAAACCCAATAGGGCTGTTCTGCCCCAATAAGGGGTAATTATATCTTAGTTGGGATCAAGTACAGGTACTGTTTTATTATTACAGAGAAAAGGGAATCATTTAACCATGAAATAAACCCAATAGGGCTGTTCTGCCCCAATAAGGGGTAATTATATCTTAGTTGGGATCAAGTACAGGTACTGTTTTATTATTACAGAGAAAAGGGAATCATTTAACCATTAAATAAACCCAATAGGGCTTTTCTGCCCCAATAAGGGGTAATTATATCTTAGTTGGGATCAAGTACAGGTACTGTTTTATTATTACAGAGAAAAGGGAATCATTTAACCATGAAATAAACCCAATAGGGCTGTTCTGCCCCAATAAGGGGTAATTATACCTTAGTTGGGATCAAGTACAGGTACTGTTTTATTACTGTTTTATTAACAGCCCATATGTAAAACCCTGCTTCATCTAATTAAACCTTTTTCATAAAATATACTTTTTTAGCAGTATGTGCCATTGGGTAATCCTAAATAGAAAACTGCCATTTTAAGTACTAAGAGCCGCCCCCTGGGATCATAGGATTCACAGTGCACACAAACAAGCCAAGGCACACATACATGCTAGGCCCCATCAGCCAATGAATGGACAGAGTTCTGCCTTTTACTCCCACACTACTTCCTGTTACAGTTAGAGCTGCATTATTTCCTGTCAGCTGATCTCTGAGGGAGCACACAGCCCAGCACAAAATGGCGGCTCAAGGGAAAAGATGTAAAAGGGCAATATTTACTGATATATATATTCCAGTTGGGTGAGATTCTTTAATAGGTCACTTAATATGATATAAACTATGTGTTGGTTACATTTTCATTCTGGGGGGATAGTTTTCCTTTAATAAAATATTGGTCTAACATTAGCATTTTCACATAATATTTTAACATGTGACAAGCTGGCTGGAACATTCATGTTTTTTGGAAAAAAAAAAAGATTTTCCTTGCCGCCCTTATTTCCTGTTATGCAACCGTCGGTGAAGTACCGAGCCTTAAGACAAGAGGAAGGGAAGCGGGCCAAGGAAAGCTGAAAAGCAGCTTGTATTTACATTTCTTTCCCTTCCCCACCCTGGTATAGCGATCCGGCCTGTACGAGCCAGCAATATATTCAATGCGTGTAAGATAGAGTTTTGGGGACGGTGCCTTACCTTGAAGATCTGCACTGTTTCTGCCACCTGTAATACAATAAGGGAAACTTAAACACCGTACAAGATCTGTCTCGGCAGAGAAAAGGGTAACTAAAGCCAGAAAAACTGTGGGTGGCATTTAGGCACTAGAAATCCAGAAACAGCAGCGTTTAACTAAGCAGAAAGGCATAGAAACAGCGAATAAAGTACCCCCTATTGTAACATATAGGGATATTATAAGCCCCCGAGGAGTTCCTTATAATATATAGTGAATAAAGTACCCCCTATTGTAACATATAGGGATATTATAAGTCCCCGAGGGGTTCCTTATAATATATAGTGAATAAAGTGCCCCCTATTGTAACATATAGGGATATTATAAGCCCCCGAGGAGTTCCTTATAATATATAGTGAATAAAGTACCCCCTATTGTAACATATAGGGATATTATAAGCCCCCGAGGAGTTCCTTATAATATATAGTGAATAAAGTACCCCCTATTGTAACATATAGGGATATTATAAGCCCCCGAGGGGTTCCTTATAATATATAGTGAATAAAGTACCCCCTATTGTAACATATAGGGATATTATAAGCCCCCAAGGGGTTCCTTATAATATATAGTGAATAAAGTACCCCCTATTGTAACATATAGGGATATTATAAGCCCCCGAGGGGTTCCTTATAATATATAGTGAATAAAGTGCCCCCTATTGTAACATATAGGGATATTATAAGCCCCCGAGGGGTTCCTTATAATATATAGTGAATAAAGTGCCCCCTATTGTAACATATAGGGATATTATAAGCCCCCGAGGGGTTCCTTATAATATATAGTGAATAAAGTGCCCCTATTGTAACATATAGGGATATTATAAGCCCCCGAGGGGTTCCTTATAATATATAGTGAATAAAGTACCCCCTATTGTAACATATAGGGATATTATAAGCCCCCGAGGGGTTCCTTATAATATATAGTGAATAAAGTGCCCCCTATTGTAACATATAGGGATATTATAAGCCCCAGAGGAGTT